>NC_090652.1:67869101-68180101 GCF_040937935.1 Hyperolius riggenbachi
AATGTAAAATTTGTTCTACAAAAATTAAGGGAGAATTCGCTCTATGCCAAGTTAGAGAAATGTGTCTTCGAAGTCAAAGAGATTCCCTTCCTAGGATATATTATTTCCGACTCCGGGCTTTCTATGGATCAAAAGAAATTCGCGGCAGTGCTGGAGTGGCCTCAGCCCCTAGGTTTAAAACCCCTACAGAGGTTCTTGGGTTTTGCGAATTATTACCGCAAGTTTATTCGCAATTTCTCTTCTATTGTAGCTCCTTTAGCCGATATGATTGGCATAACTTAATAATATGTATTTAATTGATCAAAAAAATATTGCACAAATACACAGTGCAGTAAGCATTGGGGACACTAAATATCTGATTTAAATATTTTTAGTAATTTTTCATCTTAAGCCCCATCTACACCGTATACATTTTTTGTTCAATTTGATTCATTGATTCGATTCGATTCAATCCGACATGTCCGATCGGGATTCGATTGTAGCTTGCTGGGGGCTTATAAGGTATTCTTTTTTTTTCTAACTTAACTTGACTTATTTTTTTATAACTTGACATTTTATTGAAGGTTTTCAACATAAACAAGAATATAAACATTAGAGGAGATGGCAATAAGATCAAATAATGCATTATCACATGTAAGTGGTGAGATATAAAAGGATCTATAGGTTGCAAGACTTTAATATATAAAACATGAGAAATTGAAACAATAACTAGGAAAAACTGAACTCCCAAAACATCCTAGAGTGATAAGACATAGGTTCTAGCACAGAGATCAGATGAATTGTACACACAATTGTCTAAGAAGTGGATACTATAAGACAGGAAATAGAAGATCAGTGGCAATATTGTGTAATAAACACCCCAAAAGGATCATCAACCAGTTATGCCTCTTAGTTTATTTCCTATGTCTAAGCAGAACTTCTCTGTTGAGAAGAGCTTGATGTAGGATGTGTTCTATATTAGGTGGTGGGCAATTCTTCCAATTAGAAACTATAAAATGTCTGGTGGCAAAGATTAAATGTGTGACTAATAATCTATGATCATGTGGGATTTAATGTCGCTCCATGTGGAGTAAGGCCAGTTGGGGAGAGGGAGAATTGTCCAATCTATGGATTTAGATATTTCAAAAAATAATTGTATCCATACCAGTTTAATTACGGGACTTTGCCACAATAAGTGATACATTATGCCTACTTCTCCACAATTGCTTAAAGGGAACCAGAGAGGAACGAGGGGTGAAAAAAGGCAAGGATTTTATACATACCTGGGGCTTCTTCCAGCCCCATAAGCCTGAATCGCTCCCACGCCGCCGTCCTCAGCTTCCTGGATCCGCCGGTTCCGGGCCCGTCACTTCCGCCGGACGCGGGCAATTGTCTGCATCACAGGGGCTCCCTCCATACATGTACGCATGCGGCTGTGCAGTAAGCAGTCACATGCGTATCTGTATGGGGACTGGGGAGAGCACCCTGTGATGCGAAAAATTGGCCGCGTCCGCCGGCCGACTTGCCGACTCGTGGCAATGACGGGACCCGGTGGTGGCAGATCTAGGCAGCGGAGGACGGCGGCGTGGGAGCGATCCGTGCGTATGGGGCTGGAGGAAGCCCCAGGTATGTATAGTTCATCCTCTCTGGTTCCCTTTAAGGTATTCTATTGATGAGGTGAGAAAACCTCTCCTGTGAGAAAACACAGGAGAAAACGTGATTGAAAAAGGACGTAAATGAGGTGGTTGGCCAAATTTGTGCTAAAAATTCCTTCACCATAGGCAGAGCTGGGACAAGGTCCTCCAGCACCCAAGGCTGAGACACCAAAGTGCCCCCCTCCATCCCTCCCACCCCAGCCGTCACACACTGATTGCTATTAGACTAAGAAGCGCAACAGGGCCCACAACCTCACCAACACCTTAATATCTAGTTCTCTGGCTGGCAGTCACTGCCATGTATCCCCTATCCTTATTTCTTTCTGCTTCAAACACAATTAGGAATGACAGCTGAATTAATTGTGCGCCCCCTCCTACACTGCGCCCTGAGGCTGGAGCCTCTCTAGCCTATGCCTTGGCCCGGCCCTGACCATAGGATAGGTAATGTATAGTCACAGGCTGGGGGAGCACCACAGGTGGCAGCAGAAGCTCCACAGGCTGTGAATCGATTTTAAGATGAAATTGATTCAAAATCTGTGTGCAGTAATGGCCAGCCATTAGATCCTTCTGTGATCAGATTCGATCAGAGAGGGATCTCTCTGTTGGTCGATCTGGTGTCAATTGACCAGTGTATGGCTGCCTTAATCTATTAGAGGCAGAGGATCAGCAGGACAGCAGGAAAGCAATGTGCATTTTTTAAAGAGAGTCTGAAGCGAGATTAAATCAATTATTTTAATTTGTATTAATGTTAAGCACTGTAGCTAGTGCTAAAACGCCACTATCCCACAGCAAAATGAGGAGTTTATAACCCCCAAATCCCCTCTGCAAACTGCGAGGAGCACTTCTTGATTGAGGCAAAGCTAATGGCTGTAGCTCTGACTCTTTGCGCGTCAATCCCCACCCCTCTCAGTCTTCCTTCACTGAGAGGGGCGGGGAGAGGCAGAGATCTGTCAGGCAGATTGACGAGCATGGAGGCAGAGCTACAGCTCAAAGCTCTGCCTCCTTGAGCAAAATCCCTGACCAAGAAAGTTGTGGATTTTGCAGAGGGGATTTGGAGGCATAAACCCCTCGTTTTGCCGCGGGATAGCGGCGTTTTAGCACTAGCTATAGTGCTTAACATTAATACCAGTTAAAATCATAGATTTAGTCTTGCTTTAGAGTCTCTTTAAAAGGAAATAAATATGACAGCCCTATATCCCTTTCTGGGCTGTTGTCTTTTAATAAGAAAGGAAATCATTAGAATAATACAGTATTTGATAAAAAAAAATCTCCTGTTTTATCTTAAAAAAATGTATCTTTTACTATCTCACCAGTTAAGTAAAATAAGCAAAATATTTTACATATTTTGCAGATCGACCATGACCCAACTAGAAAGGGAAGTGAATTTAACCAGTAAATGCCTATAGCTGTTGCTTCATGACTTGCATGATGGCTAATTGATTAGCTATTGTATAAACTTTGACTAGCTTTATTGTTTTTTTTTTGTCATGGTTTTTTTTAACATAAATTCATGCATATATGGGTCGTGACTGCAGCATACAAGGAGATTGACATTTGTTCTAACTCCTCCTTCAGTGGGAGAGGCATGTGCCCCACCCTGCTCTGTTACCACCTATATAAAAACAGATGAGACCTTGTGTGATTTTGAGCTATGATTAAGGGCAATATCTGGCCCGAAACATGTCAGCTGTGCTTTTACTGATATGAGGACACGTCCCAAATAAAGATTTTGAGCATTTTGAGCAGAGATATTGTTGCGGACCTTCCATTTCTACCTGCTACTTTGTTTGGATTGAGCAATCCAGGATCCAGCACTGTCTCTACCAGCCTGCAGTGTAGCGGTGTACCTTCTCTATTGTATCATCTTTTTTTTTGTCAGTTTTGAATGCATGGATAAACTAACAAATATATATATATATATATATATATATATATATATATATATATATATATATATATATATATATATATATATAAACAAGCTAGGCATCCGATATATTTTAATATATTAACCTACTAATCTGTACCTTGCACAGTAACCATCTATAAATAAAAAGAACCATGGATCGTGTTGCTTTACATTTTCAATGTTTATTAAGTATTTAAAAAAAAAAACAGAACAAAAATGTAAAGCAACATGATCTATGGTTCTTTTATCTATCCCATAAACACCTCACAATCTCTATGAAGAATATATTGTTGTCTTCATTATCTTATTAAAACTTGATTTTTCCACAAAAAGTTGAATCTGGATGTTTGTTGTCTTTGTGGGGGAAGGAAGCCTATGAAAGGGGTCCATCCGAAAATGGCGCAGGGAGAAAAATGGTGCACCGTTCTGCCGATAAATGTATCATAAAACGCTATTTACCGTTTTAATGTAAATACAATAAAACGGTAAATTTCGTTTTATGCTACATTGATTGCAGAGCGGTGCGCCATGATAAACATGCAGGGCTGGGGGAGAGAGGCAGCGGGAGACTAGAGGGCATAGGCAGCGGATGTATGCAGAGGCATACGTTACCTTATCCTGGGCCGGCGATCGCTCCTTCCCTCCGCTCCTTCCATTCGTTTGCTGTAGTCCCGCAGCCGGCCAATCAGCATGCGGAGACTGAAGCCACATGGTGATTGGCCAGCTGCAGGACTACAGTAAACGAATGGAAGAAGTGCAGGAGCGGAGGGAAGGAGCGATCGGCGGCCGGGACAACGTAACGTATGCTTCTGCACACATCCTCCCCGCTGCCTATGCCCTCCAGTGTCCCGCTGACTCTCTCCTCCCCCGACCCCCGCTGCATTCTTGAACAATTATAACGCTATTTAGCGTTATAAGTGTAAGGCACACTGCCTGCGCCATTTTTTAACACTTATAACGCTAAATAGCGTTATATAATGTAAGTCTATGGGGCGCCCTTTGTATTCCCCTGGCGCTGTGCGCCATTATTAACTGTCACGTATGAAAGGACTATGATAGTGACATACAGTGATATAGGTTATAGGGCTGCTATATAGGTGTGCAGGATACTGAAGACATATGGTCAACATTGGGAGTTGCCAAACGTAATGCTCTGCAAGGAAGTAAACTACCAAAGCGTCAGACGCAAAGAGAAGAGGCTGGGTAAAACATTTTCCAAGCACTCACTGGTCCAAATGTATACATATTCAACTCTATGTTCACACAGTGCACATAAAGTCAAGCTCAAGTTACATAAACTATGCAATGCATGTTATGTAAATAGCATAGTTGCCATTACATTTTAGTATAGTTCATCTAAGGTAGTAAATGTGGGCCATTGACACTTCATGGTTATAATTTTTTTTTTTTTTTTTTTTATAAACATGAACCATTCCAGGCTGATTCTCCAGACTGTATCCCTGAATTACCCAGTGTATACATGTATTACTGGTGTCCCGTGCACAAAGGCAAACCAAAAACAGGCTATTGTGTACAGAATAAAGCCCTGTATGCATGGTAGAGGAAACATGGCTAAGTGTCCAAAAATGACTGCCTCTGACAAGACCCCAGCATGTGTACAGCAGCACCCATGCTCCCTTGGCTACGCAGCCAGTGATCTGCCTGTTGGATCGCTTTGGCTGATAGCATTGTTCTACCCACTTACTCCGTCGACCATGTGATGTCCCTGCTGGTGGTACTCTGTTGATCCCCCCGCCAAGCATAGGAGGAGAAGACGTTATTAGCCTGCAGGCTAATGATGCATCTGTACAGCCTCGGCCCTACAATTTTGCCTGTGGGATTGGACGCCAATCCTTGCCAGGTGACGTGCTTTGTACGTGTGTACAAGACTTTAGGCAAATGAGTTAGTATGTGGCCCATGGTCTACCCACAATCATTGAGATGTAAAATAGGTCATATGCTGCCTACTGGACACTTGATTTACATAACGGAGAACACAAAAGAGTACCGTATAATGTACTGTAGATGTATCACTCTAGAACTAATCTGCATTCAGGGCCATATCAGGACATTTTGGCACCTAAGGCAAGGCACTTGTTCCCTGCCCCCCACCTCCTAAACTTATGACTAGGGTGTCTGTTGTCACATTAATTGCCTTTGTTGCCACTTTGATTTTAAAAAAAAATACTGTTTTTGTGAAGTCTGGGTCTTTTACAAGTAGGAATATTGTCCTGGAAATCCAAAAAAAAAGGCAAATATCAATTCAGACAAAATCAAAACAATTGCAGCTTCATTAGCTAATGAACAGTACCTGCCATTTATTGTAATGATCGCCAGGTAGCCTTTGTTATGGAAATCAGTAGTGCCCATTTATGTGTTAAAATTACCATTTATCTACAGTAGGAATTAAAGAGAACCCGATGCAAGTATTTGAAATTTTAAGAGACCACAGAGGCATGTCCTGTGCATAATGACAGGCCTCTGGGTCTCGCTATTGCCCCCTCTAGTCCCCCCGGGGTTTCCTGTGCCCCCCTGTAAAAAGCGACCCGGCTACCAACAGTCTCCATGTCGCTAGACGTCTATTTACCTTCTGTATGTCATTCAATGCGCGCTCCCCCACCTCTGTTCCTGCTGCTGCCCACCTCCTGTGATCTTCCTCCAATCGGAAGCTAAGCCGCGACCTGGGAGGTACTTCCTGGGTCACAGCTTAGCTTCCGATTGGAGGAAGCTCACAGGAGGCGGACATCGGCAGAGGAGCGCATATTGAATGACATACAGAAGGTAAATAGATGGCTAGCAACAAGGAGACTGTCGCTAGCTGGGTGCTTTTTACAGGGGGACACAGGAGACCCCGGGGGGGGGGGACTATAGGGGGCAATAGCGAGACCCAGAGGCAAGTCATTATGCACAGGACATGGGTTCTCTTTAATAGAACTAGCAGTTGTCTATAATTCCGTAAGGCACAGTCTGCTAAGAATAGCTCCTTGGTGCCCCCTCAAGCAGCTGTCACTCCAGACATCAGCCTGGTTTGTCTATCCCTAAAAACAACCCTGTCTGCATTGATATCAGGTTTTTACTTGTATGTCTGCAAATTATGTTTTCTTATCATTATTATATTCCTCTTCTTTTTTATTTATTGCATACGAAGAGGGTTCACTATGAACAAGAAAGACATATTTGTTCACACACCGACCTCAGCAGAAAACATCACACAGTCTATATTGTCTACGCCATATGGTGGAAGGCTGTTCTACAAACTTCCTTGTGGGAACTTATTGTATGTTCATCTGAAAGACAAGCAGAGAATTCGCCATAAAAAGAGGTGGTCACAGGTAAAACTGAAATCCTTTCAATATAAAGAACAGTAATATGTACCCTAAAAAATAACCTTCTCTTTCCCTTTTTTTTTACCACTTTACTCTTTCTACTCAACTGGTAGAGATGGCTGTTCATGTCCTCGGCAAACTGCGAACATGTGGCGTTTCGACTCGCCCCCTATACATCATCATAGAGCCAAACTTTGACCCCTTACCTCACAGTCAGCAGACACATGGCAGCCAATCAGCTTGCACCCTCTCCTGGACCCCCACCCCACTATTAAAAAGCAGTTGCGGTGCCCATATTGGATTCATTCTTTGCAGGCTGCTGACTGTTAGTGATGTCGCGAACCTCAGATTTTCGGTTCGCAAACCCTGTTTGTGAAATTCCGCGGAAGGTTCGATTCGCGGAAAAGATCACGAACCACAATACATTTCAATGGGGCGGCAAACTTCAAATTTTAGAAAAATTTCTACCGGCTGGAAAAATGATAAAAAAACATGTTTCAAGGGTTCTAATGCCTGGAGGAACACATGATTGAGTGAAATACACATCAAAAGTTCCAGGCAAAAATCTATATTCCACATAAACAGATCTCATTCAGTGTTCAATTACAGGCCTACACTGCTTTACAACATCACGCATTGTATCCCTCTCTCTCTCTCTCTCTCTCTCTCTCTCTCTCTCTCTCTCTCTCTCTCTCTTCCAGAGGAAGGAGGGTCTCATCTTCCAGGGAATTGTAGGCTTTTAAAAGCCATCTTACATACCTTGGCTGGGAATTGAACCCAGGTTTTGGCCAGGAATTGAACCCAGGTCTGAGTGCTTGGTAGTTAGCTGTCTTAACCGCTATACCACACACAACACTACATACTGAAGGCAGCCTAGCATGTACCATTATGATATAGTCTAGAGAAAAATGAGCTTGCTTAAAGATTTGTATGCTTTTAAAAGCCAGCTTACATACCTTGGCTGGGAATTGAACTCAGGTCTTGGCTGGGAATTGAACCCAGGTCTGAGTGCTTGGTAGTCAGCTGTCTTAACCGCTATACCACAACCAACACCTGGGTTCAATACCTGGCTAAGGTATGTAAGCTGGCTTTTAAAAGCGTACAAATCTTTAACCAAGCTCATTTTTCTCTAGACTATATCATAATGGTACATGCTAGGCTGCCTTCAGTATGTAGTGTTGGTTGTGGTATAGCGGTTAAGACAGCTAACTACCAAGCACTCAGATCTGGGTTTAATTCCTGGCCAAGGTATGTAAGCTGGCTTTTAAAAGCCTACAATTCCCTGGGAGGAGGTAGCCTAACTAAACTCTCCCTTGCAGCGTCTGTCAGCAGCTGTCCCTTAACTAATTAGTGCAGGCAGACTAGTGAGTAAAATGGCACAAGGACCTTCCCTTTTATAAAAGAGGGTGGGGCTCCAGGAGTGAGTGCAGTCTGATTGGCAACAATGTGCCTGCTGACTGTGATGTAGAGGGTCAAAGTTCTGCTCGATAGTGCATTATGGGGCGAACCGAACTTCCGCAAAAGTTCGCCTCCCTAGGCGAACGCGAACCACCAACGTTTACCTGGAACCGTTCGCCGGCGAACCGTTCGCTACATCTCTACTGTTAGTGAGAGCAGGGTCAGACTTGCTGCAGATAGATAGGGAAAGCATTAGCTAGGCTGTGTTCTTGTTCCTCACTTGCTGTGAAAGCACCCCAAACAGCCCTTTTGAGGGCTAGTACATCAACCTCCTGTGTTTTTTTTTTTTTTTGTGAGACACTCCACAGCCCACTGACACCCAGAGCTGTGTGCACACTACTACTGTTGCTGCATTAAGTTACAGGCTCAGTAGCACTCCAGTGCAATATCATTTCATATTGATAGTGCTATTGCATTTCTCTGTGTGTGACACTCCACAGCCCACTGACACCCAGAGCTGTGCACAATACTGCTATTGTTGCTACATTAAGTTGCATGCACAGTACCACTCCTGTGCATTATTTATAGGATTGTAATGTGATTTCTGCCCTTTAGGGATTAAAATTCGACTTTGCATCAACTCAGTCATTGTTGGTGGGACTTTTGGCACGGATCCTCCTCTGGTATGCCACAGTCCAGGTGTTAGACCTCCAGGTGTTAGACCCCTTGAAATAACTTTTCCATCACTTTTCCATCACTTCCAGTCTTTGTAGGCTTTAACATTTGCCTGCCCATTGAAGTCTATGGTGGTTCACCAGGTTCGCATGTTTGCGAACATTTGCGGAAGTTCGCGTTGGCTATTCGTGAATGGAAATTTCTATATTCGTGACATCTCTGACCAGGGGCATAACTAGAAATCACTGGGCCCCGCTGCGAAAATTTGGATGCCCCCCCCCCCTCATAGGTGCCAAATAATCGAAATGGGGCAGTGTTTCACTATAAAATAATTTTAATGGGGCAGCGTTTCGCCATAAAATAATCGTAATGCACCATAAAATAATCGTAAAGAGGGCAGCATTTCACCAGAAATTAATCGTAAAGTGGGCAGCATTTCACCATAAAATAATCGTAAAGTGGGCAGCACTCACCAGAAAATCAGTAATGTGGGCAGCGGTCACCAGAAAATCGTAATGTGGGTAGCAGTGACCAGAAAATCGTAAAGTGGGCAGAAGTCACCAGAAAATAATTGTAAAGTGGGCAGCAGTCACCAGAAAATCGCAATGTGGGCACTGGGCAGCAGTCACCAGAAAAATTGCAATGTGGGCAGCGTTCAGCAGAGAGGAAGTTCTGAGTTCAGGTCCGCTTGAAGTTCACATTTACATCAAAATGAACTTTATTTGCTGGTTCAAAATATGTATTGGCATTACCAAAGCAAAATAAATCTAGGGGTATATACAAACAGTCTTGAATCTTTGGCTTTTCTTTGTGGTTGTGTAATGCTGGATACACACAGTGCGTTCCCGCACTCGATTTCCCGCTCGATTCCCATCGATTCGTTTATTTCTAACATGTCCGATTTGCATTTCGATGGATCGTTAGGTCGATTTGCATGTAAAGTATGCCAAATCGACCTAACGATCCATCGAAATGCAAATCGGACATGTTGGAAATAAATGAATCAACGGAAATCGAGTGCGGGAACGCACCGTGTGTACCCACCATTAGGGGAGGGAAAGGAGGGCAGAGGTAGAAGTGGAGGTATAATGGTTAAGCAGCCTGTGGACATTATTTGTTTCTCTCAGCTATGGCATGCTGGGAGACATGCCCCCTGATGCATACAACTACAGTAAAATTACTTTGCACAGGTGACCAGCGCACATCAGTTTTACCCATACAAGCGGGAGAGGCCAGCATAATGTTGGATGAGACCCCCCTCTCCATTAATACAGAAGCATATCACACACATAGGCAGGTGTCACTTAAACATATGGGGGATGCTGAGTGCTGTGTGGTGCCATGCTGGGCGCTGTTGCATCTCTATGAGGCATGTTGGGTGTTGATGATGACATGATGGAAGCTGTGGTGCCTGGAGCCTCCATAGGAAGCATGCATTGTTGTGTGTGTCCTCACTGCCCCCCCCCCCCTTCCCAGTAGAACATCACAGGAACTACTCATCTCCTCCATCCGCTCTCCAAGTCTGGAGAAATCCTTTGTAGCGGACGACAGTACTCACTTCTTGGTGGCCGGAGGTGAGTACTGCCGTTGGCTGCCTGGGGGACATCCAGGGCACCCCAGAATAGATCCGGGGCATGTGCCACTGATCTGAGGGACTAGCAACGCCCCTGATTATCCTATTAGCCCAACGTGTTTTGCTGGGGTTACGCATGCACTCCTATGGCAATGCATGGTATATTGCGCATGCACAGAATGTTACCATAGCAATACACACATAACCCCAGTAACGTGTGCTGCACTAGTAAGGTAATATATGCTGCCCGCCTTCCTTTAGTACCGGAAAAATTGCTGTGCACTGCCTGCACATGGGAATTTAACGCAGGGCTTCAGACCCACAGTGTGTAGCGATTGTCACTGTGGATACCTTCTCACCCACTATAGAGTTTCTTCTCTAACTCTAAAAAAGCATAAGTCTGGGATGAAGACTGATACAGTTTTTTGAAGTGAGAGTTCCTTATTGCAGTATATTTGGCACATCCACTTTCTCTCTTTGGAACCTTCCACCCCCTCCATCATACACACCTACACTCCTTCTCTTAGCTTTAGTTTTCATCCTACAGGATGAGATTTTTTTAAATTTATTTTCTTTTATTTTACATTTGGTTCAGGATAGGTAGATAGAATAGCAGACAGCTGTAACAAAACATAAGAGAGTTTGTGATTACTTAAATTCTCAAAAATCAAAGAAAATCATTCAGATTTATTTTCAGATAATGTATCTGTACTATCTTTTGGGATGGAAACTGCACCATAAATATGCAAAAGCAGCAGAGAAGGCTGACCCCACAGATACAGAAGTTTTGGAAAACATCAAAGCTGATCTGGAGGTAGGTAACACTAACACAATGGCCACAATTCACTAAGCTTTATCAAACACTTTATCGAACGTTTGATAATTTACCTCATGGGTAACATCTCATTTTGAATTCACTGAGGTGTCATAGATTTATCAAATGTTTTATTGATAAAATGTTCAATAAATCTATAACACCTTAGTGAATTCAAAATTAGATTTTGCTCATGAGGTAAATTATCAAACAATCATTAAAGTGTTTGATAAAGGTTAGTGAATAAGGCCAATAATGTCTTTTTTAAAGTTGAAACATTAGTAGGTTGTGTAAAGTCATCAACAATTTCCAGGGGGGTGGTCGTTTTAGATCTATCACAAAATTATTTATTTTGACAATGTTTTTCTTTTAGAAGTTTCTTCATTTGTATGGAGTTTTATGAAGAGAAGGAGATACCCAAACAGTTATGTTCACAAGTAATCCACCTACTCTAGCCTATGGTCTACTTATTTGGCATTGTCATTTTGCAGATGTTAGGTAGTCAGACTGTTTCACAGTTCGACGTATACAAACGAACAGATTTTTTTTATGAACCAGAGTTCTCTTTTATTCTTCAATATATTCCTTCAGAAAGCAGGTGATAAACATAGACATAACATCAGACCTTCACTTCACATAAAAATGCCTGACACGTGTTTCACGGCCATAAGCCGCTTCCTCAGAGGCACACCGTAAACAAACATCCGTGGCCTTAGATATAAGGACATCACCGCAATCTGAAGTGTGTAAGGAGAGATATCCTCAGTGCCGATCCCAGTGAGAATGGGCTGCAAGAGTGCCTCTAAGGAAGCGGCTTATGGCCATGAAACACGTGTCAGGCATTTTTATGTGAAGTGAAGGTCTGAAGTTATGTCTACGTTTATCACCTGCTTTTTGAAGGAATATATTGAAGAATAAAAGAGAACTCTGGTTTATAAAAAAAACCTGTTTGTTTGTATACGTTGAACTGTGGAATAATTTGTAGGGGTGGAACCACACTACCTTTTTATCTTGTCACTTATCAGTGGTAGTCAGACTGTTTGCTGGTTGGGGTAAATGAATTCCATGTTCAGTGTTAATGTAAAATCTGGGTATTTCCTCCTCTCACTAGCCTTGAAGAAATTATTCTGTGGTCTTGATGAAATAGAGCACAGTTTCCCAACCCTGTCCACAGGTCCATCAACAGTATATGTTGTCTAGGAAACCACACAAATAAACGGGGGAAGTAATTAGTGTCTATTTACAAGCACTGTGGATTTCCACGAAACATGCCCTGTTGGTGAGCCTTAAAGAGGTATTATCAGCCATAAAATTCAATTCCATGTATCCACTGCACTGTGTTCATGATGCAGCCTGGGACCTTACCCTGCATTGCAAGCATTGCAATCTATTCAGAAATGTTTCTGCCGTAATAAATCTTATCTCAGTCAGCCTGGCTCTATTTGGTTCACTGCCGAGAAGAGGGAAGCTTGTTATCTCCCCTGCCTTATTCCTGCTCCTCACTGATTGGCTGAGTGCAGTTCAGTGTGAAGCTGAAATAGGTTCTATGCTGTGCCCTCATGTGTTTACAAAGTAAGCTAGCCATGGCAGTGCCGATTCTAAGAGGAAAAAAGTAAGGAAGGAAATGACATCAGGACTGGCTTGAGTAAGAGGGAATAAAACTAGAAACTGCCAGAAACAAAATTCTCTTTATCTACTATATAAAATTACTATATAAAATTCACTGAAATAAAAAGGTGGTCAGTACAATACATCTGTTACATAAGTAGAACAAGTAGTTATCTACTTATATATGTCTTGTTTTTATTTTTTTCCTGGCATAGTATGGCTGCCCCTGCTGCTTTAAAGGGAACCAGAGAGGAACGAGGGGTGAAAAAAGGCAAAGATTTTATACATACCTGGGGCTTCTTCCAGCCCCATAGGCCTGAATTGCTCCCACGCCGCCGTCCTCAGCTTCCTGGATCTGCCGGTACCGGGCCCGTCACTTCCGGCGGACGCGGCCAATTGTCCGCATCACAGAGGCTCCCTCCATACATGTACGCATGCGGCTGCGCAGTAAGCAGCCACATGCGTATCTGTATGGGGAGAGCACCCTGTGCTGCAGAGAATTGGCCACGTCCGCCGGCCGACTTGCCGACTCGCGGCAATGACGGGACCCGGTGGCGGCGGATCCAGGCAGCGGAGGACGGCGGCGTGGGAGCGATCCGCGCGTATGGGGCTGGAGGAAGCCCCAGGTATGTATAGTTCATCCTCTCTGGTTCCCTTTAAAGAGGAGCTGTCATCCATACTATCTCAGGAAAAAAAAACAAATATATAAGTAGGTAAATACTTGCTCTACTTACATAACATATGTATTGCACTGTCCACGTTATGATTCCTGTGAATTGTATAAAGGAAAAGTAGAGAATCCTCTAGACAGTTTCCATATTTACTGTGGCTATTTTGAAGCCAGTTGTGATGTAATATCTGCCCTTAGTCTCCTCTGCCTGATTTGCCCGCCCTTCACTATAGAAAGTGCATTGTTTCAGCCTGAGACATTTTGGCCATCAGAGAGGAACAGAGGTGTGGGAGGGGAAAACAAGAGGGAAAAAGGCTTCCGCCAATCAGGCTGCATTAGTTAAGTCTGAGGGGAAGTAGAGAAGCAAAAAAAAGACAACCCAGCATGCCCTGCAACTTGTTTTTTGTGTACCAAATTTTCTGTGTACCAAATAAGAGTCAGGTAAGCTGGGGAATGATCATTTATCAACAAGAAAAGTAATAGTGATTTTAACTTTCGGATTGCCTGATTAGCATCCTTATTACTTGTTTACCAGATAAAAATAAAGAATTGATTTTGTATTTTATGTCCGACAGTTACACTTTAAAGAGACTCTGTAACAAATTGTTTATCTTTATTTCTTCTATGCTATAAGTTCCTATGCCTTTTCTAATGTGGTCTGGCTTACTGCAGCTTTTCCTAATTGCACAGTAGCTGTGTTATCTCTGTTATATGATCTAATCTTCTCTCTATAGTCGGCACAGTCAGGCTGAGGCAGTCAGACTGGAATGTGCAGGGCTGCTTGTGATTAGCTAGAAGCTGTACACACCCCCTGCAGGCTCTGTGTGACTAACACACTCTGCTTAGCTGAGCCTATTAGAAGCTGGTTAGTTTGTTTGTAAACACTGCCTAAAACTGGCAATTACAAGCCAGGTTTGCAGCAGAGAATGGCAGAAACAGCACAGAGGGGACCAGGAGCACATAATGAATAGAATGGTATGCTTTTTATTGTAAGAATTTCAGAGTACAGATTCTCTTTAAGGACTGGGTTGACAGGGGGGTCAACTCATGTGGGTTTGATCAGTGGGAGATATGGGGGGATGCTCTCGAGTGGCGAAAACTGTTCTAGAGTAAACAAAAGAATATTGCGCTAGTAGCTTCCTCATTTACCTTTGTATATAAAATTGGCGGGATAAATGAGGAACCTTCACAGAAATATTAGCCTCTATTTTTGTCTAGTTACAAGAGATCAATACAACAAATACAATAAAACATTTTGACTATGACATTTATTACAAAAATCTAATTTATCTTAAATAGAAAGAAAAGTCGAACACCTACATCCTGGCACTGGATGGAGACACAGACTTCCAGCCTTCCGCAGTGATGCTTCTGGTGGATCGCCTCAGAATGTACCCCAGAGTTGGTGCAGCCTGTGGCAGAATCCACCCCACGGGAATAGGTAGAGGAAACTGTCATGTTTAATTATTTATCTTCCTTCCTGATATATCGTTACTCTAGTTTTGGTTCCTGTTTTGTAGCAAATTTTTGTTTTGCAGCAAATAGTTTGAAATTGAAATCAAGATAAATTTGAATATATAACATATTTTTTGTAGGATGTAAAACGCTCTGGACTATAAGACGCACCTAGGATTAGAGGGCAAAAACCAAGGGAAAACAATATACTAAACCTAGTGCATCCATGGTCCAGGAGCATCTTGTAAATGTTCTCCACCAATTATTGTGTCCCCATGTGTTCTCCTGTGTCCTCTTCTGTCCCCCATGTGTCCTCTGTCTCACCTGTGTTCACCTCTGTGCCCTAGTTGGCTCTACTGCCTGTGTCCCCTCTCTAGGCCACTTCCACTTTGCCCTTAGTCCTAAGCCCAAGTTTCACTCCTACTAGATATCCTAAAACACACTGCCTCTAAGTATATTTATTGTTTATTGTATAGTACCCAACCTCTTGTCCCCCCCCCCCCCCTTATTCATTTACATTGTAAGCTCACAAGGGCAGGGCTTTGATCCTGAAGTAGGGATGGTCGGAAGCGCTTATTTCTGATATTGTGGAAATTCCAATTACTGCCAATGCCGATGACTGTTTCTGTAGATTTCTGAGGAGTCTTTTTTTGTTATTTTTTGCAATCTATGATTGGTCCAATGCTTCTAAGTTCTGTGATTAGACTAAAATTACTAAGTTGTGGTAATGTGGTATTTTTGCAGCAATCCGATTTCTGATCAGAAACCCGCGGAATCCAAATGAGCATCCCTTTCCAGAAAACATAGAAGCCATCCTAGTATAGGGCTCTATAAAGGAAATATAGTACATCACAAAAAAAGACAGTTCAGATTACATGATAGGCAAAACCAGGTTAGTCAACTAATTCTTCTGATATGACTAACTAGTTCAGAGCATAGAAACAATACTTTACATTTTTGCCCCTCACCTCAAAGATTTTTTATTGTCTTCGTTAAAAATGTGTTTTTTTTTTTGTTTTATGTTTTTTTTCAACAGAAATTATTTACTAACCAACTAGTGAATCCTCATTCATTGTTTAGGACCTTTGGTTTGGTACCAGAAGTTTGAATACGCCGTGGGCCACTGGCTGCAGAAGTCTTCTGAACACGTCTTTGGCTGTGTGTTGTGCAGTCCTGGATGTTTCAGCTTGTTCAGAGGCTCCGCACTAATGGATGACAACGTACTGAAAAAATACAGCACAAAAGCACAGGAGGCATCAGAATATGTCCAGTATGATCAAGGTGAGCCTTAAATGGGAATAGACAAAGAAACTCTCTTAGAGGCACCCTTGATGATATAAGCTAGTTGTAATTGTTAATGAGAAGTGTAACGTCTTACCTTCTCAGAGGAGCAAACCATAGGTAATAGAAAAGATACATTTATTGATGCACATAAGACAAATGCATTTCACGACTCTCAGCCCGGTGGTAAATTGCAAGTGCCTAGGAAGATTCAGTCAAGATCATGGGCGCCTAAGATTCTTAAAGGGGAATGACCTCTTATCTTTGGGGGGGTTAAAGTAAGCTAATTTTAAGACATACACCACAAATGTCCTACCCAAATATAAAAAGGGTGATTGAGAGGGTATATACATCAAAGTGCCAGACCCCCATGAAAAAAAAGGAAGGGAAGGAGTAGAGATTTGGATCAAGTTAAACTAGTTGAATGAACCCTATCACAATAGACCCTCTTAAAGGGGAAAAGGCAAAACAAATATGGAAATGTGGGTCTAGATGACGTAGTAAAAAGTCATATGCTGCAAATGTCTGTAAATACAATTAAATTAAAAAAGGAAAACAAGAGATATTTTAAAATGGTAACAAGGTAACCTGGCTTAAACACATGTATTACAAAAAGTCCCTTCAAAAGGTAAAAGAGAAAAAAGTGTATGTGTATGTGTGTGGTGTGTGTGTATCTGTGTGTGTACGTGTGTGTGTGTGTGTGTATGTGTATGTGTGTGTGTGGGAGCTGGGAAAAAAGGGCGCAGGCAGCTAGTGGACAAAAAGGGCGCCGCCATTCACTTCCATAATAAATAACGTTTAATGGGCGCCGAGCAGGAAAAAAGGGCGCCGGAGCTAAATAAAGTTTACAAACGGCGCCCGGAGCTAAATAAAGTTTACAAACGGCGCCCGGAGATGATTAATGATTTATAACTGAGCTTGTGGTGATTTACGTTTATAAAATGCACCCGTGCCGAATAACGTTTATGAAAATACTAAACATATTTATCTTATTTAAATAATTAAAACATTATTTAAAGTTTTATCCCTTACTGTTTGTAAAACATTATTATTCACAAAATAAAGCGATCAGTACATCCACAATTAGTAAAACATTATTATCCACATAATAAAGGGGGGTCTTAGGTTTAGGTACCACCAGGGGGGTCTTAGGTTTAGGCACCACCAGGGGGGTCTTAGGTTTAGGCACCAACAGGGGGGTCTTAGGTTTAGGCACCAACAGGGGGGTCTTAGGTTTAGGCACCAACAGGGGGGTCTTAGGTTTAGGCACCAACAGGGGGGTCTAGGGGTTAGGGGTAGGTACAGGGAGGGTTACTTAGGCACCAACAGGGGGGGTCTTAGGTTTAGGCACCAACAGGGGGGTCTTAGGTTTAGGCACCAACAGGGGGGTCTTAGGTTTAGGCACCACCAGGGGGGTCTTAGGTTTAGGCACCAACAGGGGGGTCTTAGGTTTAGGCACCAACAGGGAGGTCTTAGGTTTAGGCACCAACAGGGGGGTCTTAGGTTTAGGCATCAACAGGAGGGTCTTAGGTTTAGGCACCAACAGGGGGTTCTTAGGTTTAGGCACCAACAGGGGGGTCTAGGTGTTAGGGATAGGTACAGGGAGGGTTCTGTGTAAGAGTAGGCTTAGGTATAGTTTTAGTAAAATTTTTGTAATAATTACTAATGTTTTACAACACTTATTACGAATGTAGTTATATTTATATCATCGTTATAAAGAATATTTTCAGATTTTATTATAAGAACAAACCATAAATGAAGGTTATTCACAATAATATACAATTATAACAATTAATCATATATTATCGTTATTTTAATAAACGTAATTCTAAGTTTCACTTTTGAAACAGGGAAGATTAAAGTTTTCACAATTGCCGATTTCATAAACATTATTTAATGATTTATAAATTTGTTAAACTTTATTTGTAAACGAAATATAGCACACTATTTTTATAAACCCTATCAATGATTAATTATTATTTAGAGTTTACACCCCGCGCCCTTTTTGTCCAGGCGCCCTTTTTGTACGTACGTGTGTGTGTGTGTGTGTATCTGTGTGTGTGTGTGTGTGTGTATCTGTGTGTGTGTGTGTGTGTGTGTGTGTGTGTGTGTGTGTGTGTGTGTGTGTGTGTGTGTGTGTGTGTGTGTGTGTGTGTGTGTGTGTGTGTGTGTGTGTGTGTGTGTGTGTGTGTGTGTGTGTGTGTGTGCGTGTGTAGTGTGTGTGTGTAGTGTGGGGTTTGTGTGTGTATGGGTGTGGTGTGTGTAGTGTGTGTGTGTGTGTGTGTGTGTGTGTGTGTGTGTGTGTGTGTGTGTGTGTGTGTGCGTGTGTGTGTGTATGTAGTGTGTGTGTGTGTGTGTGTGTGTGTGTGTGTGTGTGTGTGTGTGTGTGTGTGTGTGTGTGTGTAGTGTGTGTGTGTGTGTGTGTAGTGTGTGTGTATCTGGCAAACCTTTTACTTTGGTTTTGTAATGGGTAATTAAGTGTTGATGCTAGAGGTGAGAGTTGGGATAGAATCTCCTCTGAACCTCATTCATCCCTGTTTTGCTTGTTTTAGATTTTTAATCCAAAATTATTGGTGAAGCTTGGGGATGGACATTTTGGAGATTCTGTCCCTCTAGTACCTCTAGTAGGAGCCTGAGAACAGCCTGAGAACAGAAACTGAGGAGAGTTGCCAATATGTGATATCTGGCAAGGGAAACAACTGAGGTTGGTTGTAATGTGTTTACCTTCCCTGCTCCAGAAAGAAACTAATACAAATTATTTGCATAGAGTTGAGGTTTCACATTCGTTAGGATAAAAGTATATTTTTCCTGGTGGTGTAGTGTAGTGGTTAGCACTCCTGCCTTGCCAGACTGTGTCCCTGGTTTGTATCCCAGCCAGGGCACTAGTTTGTATGTACTGCCAGTGTCTGCATGAGTTTTCTACGGGCACCCTGGTTTCCTCCCATATCCCAAAAACGTACAGTTAAGTTAATTAGCTTCCCCCTAAATTGTCCCTAGACTACAATACATACACAGACATATGACAATATTAAAGAATAATAATCAATTTATTGTAACTTTTTTTTTCTTATAACTTAAATATGTTTATTTTCTGTAAAGCAACTCTTGCACATTACACAAATCCTTAACCTCTGTACCGTATGGCTTAGGGGAAAGTTTCAGTATATATAGAAACTATAATTAGCTAGTCACAGGTGTAAAACTTTATGGCAAAAAAAAACAACCTAACGGAAAGTTTACATTTATGACCCTACTTGTTTTTCCCTTTCTGATCATGTGGCAGGTGTACTCTCTGAAGAACTAGCTCCCTTTGTAGTAGACAGAGGTACAGTAGCAGGAGCAGCAGAAACTGTAGAGATGGTCAATTAGATGCTAATACATCTGGGTTGATGCAACAATTATGCTTATTTTATGCTAATGACTGCAGATTAGGATTAAACCAATTAAATTCAACAGCTGCTATAATTGAGCAGTGCTGATAAGATCCTTTTCGGGGGTCCTAGTGCTGGAAGGGGGCTGCAGAGGAGGATGAGAGAAGCATCTTTAGGATCCAGAGGCTCTCCCCCTCCTGAGATAAGTACCCCCTAGGGACACTTTTTCACTACAGGCACACTTTTACTCCCACCCAGATTCTAATGTATGCATCATGACACTAATATTAGTGCAACAAGTACAGTAGTATGTTGTATGTACCACAGGTAGAGTAAGATGTCCTTTTCTTTGGGGTACAGGTGAAGATCGCTGGCTTTGTACATTACTTCTTCAACAAGGCTGGCGTGTGGAGTACAATGCTGCCTCAGATGCCTACACCAATGCCCCACAGGAGTTCCAAGAGTTTTACAATCAGAGGAGGAGGTGGGGTCCCTCAACCATGGCAAACACTTTGGATTTACTGTACACTGGAAATGAGACATCAAAGAAGAATCCATCCATTTCCAACTTGTACATCATCTATCAGATACTAACCATGGCATCTTCCATTTTAAGTCCAGCCACAGTGTGCCTTATGATAGCAGGTTGAGTAAAGCTATATTATTCCATTTGTTGTTTTGCCTCTGTTATACAGTGAAACCTTGGATTGTAGAGTAACTTGGTTTAAGAACGCTTTGCAATACAAGCAAAACATTTTGTGAACATTTGACTTGATATACATCACGTCATCACAATGAACAGTTAGTTCTTCTCCGTTTACCGCTGCCGGATTGTACTTATTTTAATCTCAGTGTAGAGATGTGCAGAGTCACATTTCCATGAAATCCTCAAAAGTAAATGTCATTGGAGAAGTTCCTTGTTGGGTTGGGGCAAGCCAACAGATGCCAATGTTTCTGCTAGTTTTAGTGAGAGTCTTTTTTACATTTTTTATTTTATACCATTGTATTTGTACTATAACTTTTTTTGGGATTG
Organism: Hyperolius riggenbachi; assembly: GCF_040937935.1. Classification (NCBI taxonomy): domain Eukaryota; kingdom Metazoa; phylum Chordata; class Amphibia; order Anura; family Hyperoliidae; genus Hyperolius; species Hyperolius riggenbachi. The sequence continues at coordinate 67,889,849 of NC_090652.1, forward strand.
TGGAACAAATCAACTGGGATTCCAGTAATTGTTATGGAGAAATTTGATTTGATATAAGAGTGCTTTGGATTACAAGCATGTATTATCTTTTCAAATTCAAAAATATCTGGTGTAGAACCAATCTTGGCAAGTCCAATCTGATAAAGATTGGCTTTTACAGAGAAATAATATTTTATATTACTCCAGGTCAATTTATTTTACATTTTTTTTAACTTGTTATTTGTTAAATTTGTTTGCTACTAATTAGTACTGCTGCTGTAATGTGCATTTATGGCATTTATGGCCACTTGTCACTAGGGGGCAGTGTGAGACAATAACAAAGGACTTATGCTTTCAGTTTCCATATTTTCTGCTAGCAGAGAGACATCAAAGCATTCCAAGAATTTACAGCACAAAGCGTTCTGCCGACTGAGGCCAAAAGCAGTGTATGAGTTGCTAATGAGTTAAATGGGCAATCCTGCCGCATGCACTGTATGTGACAACAATTTCAGAGTTTCTCATCCAAAAGCTTTTGGAGCGGATGTACCATTGCAGGACCAATGAAAGTTAAAACAGATGCACAGGTTTTATTGGAGAGACAAATGTAAACACCCTTCATGTATTTAAGTCCTTCTTTGTGTGATATCAGATGAGCTGCTCACTGGAAAATGTGTGTACATGGTGGAAGGGAAGGCCCCACTTTGACTTCTAATTGTGCTACAGCTTATAGAGTGTGCCCTAGTGGCTGCTGCTCTGATGTTTTGAGTCTGCCAAGAGAAAAGTGCAATATAAATGTTCTATGTCTTCTCTTGAAAGAAACCACCTCTTTGAAATATAAACCCATTTGACCCTTGGAAATCCATTCCTTTTTATGGGTACCATGTTGTTACTTACCAAAATCAATTTGAGCTTAAAGTGGAATGTTACTCACGTGTTGTCACTAAAATCTTATTTACTACTCTTAATTACATAAAATAACATTTAAAAGCATTCCCAAGTATTCCATGTGTGTGATATTGCTTATATTTACTGCAGAGAACAGTAGAAGCTTGCTTATTTATCTCTTGTCTTCGGCAAAGGCAAGAGTCCCCCCGAAGAATAGACATATTATCTTGGCAGCAGTTACATCACTTCAGCAGAAAGGGAGAGGAGAAGAGGAGGGGACAGAGTGAAAATGTAAACACAGGGAGATTTTTACCTTTGCTGATGACAAAAGATAAGCAAGCTTCAACTGCTGATTGAAAATGAATAATTTTACAGAAAGGGAGTATTTGGAAATGCCTTTAAAAGTTCTGTGTAACTAAGAGTAGTTACTGAAATTTTCATTTTTGGAGTATAATACCACTTTAATACATGATACTTGTACACAGCAAATGTTGAAAAAAAATAATTAACAGGTATATTGCTAAACTGAAGTCCTTCTATTTCCAGGTTCATTTTCTTTCATGTTTCACTTGGATGCCAATACCAGCATTATAGTGGCCATTATCCCTCCAGCTTGCTATGTTGGAGTTTGTTATCTGGCTAAATCCAGCATTCAGATCACAGTGGCTGCGTGGCTTAGCGTAGCCTATGCCTTCATGATGACCGCTACCTTCCTTTGCATCATCGGTCAGTATTTGAAAGTTTACAATTAAAGAGGAACTGTAACCAAGAAGTGAGCTTCATCCTAGTCAGCAGCTGATACCCCCATTCCCATGAGAAATGTTTTCCTTTTCTTAGACAGATCATCAGGGGGCTCTGTGTGGATGATATTGTTATACAACCCCTCCCACAGTGATGTCAGCACCTAGGTGTTGACATCACACTGTGGGAGTCTTGTTGCATTGTGGGAAATAGCAGCTGTTTCCAACTGCTAATACAGCAGCATCTTCTTCCACAGAGATCACCTGTCAGCAGTAAACATGTTGCCATGTAATACATTTCAGAATGTAAATCAGGGAGAGGAATTATTTTACAATCGGCAATCACTAACTAATCTATATATACAGTATATAGAAACAGATGTGTGTGTGTAGCGCGTGTGTGTGTGTGCGTGTGTGTGTGCGTGTGCGTGTGTGTGTGGTGTGTGTGTGTGTGTGTGCGTGTGCGTGTGTGTGTCTGTGTGTGGTGTGTGTGTGTGTGTGTGTGTGTGTGTGTGTGTGTGTGGGTGTGTGTGTGTGTGTGTGTGTGGGTGTGTGTGTGTGCCGCGATCACTCGAAAACGCCTTAACCGATTTGAACGAAACTTGGTACACAGATCCCTTACTACCTGTGATAATATGTTCTGGGGGTCTTGCGTCCCCCCTGCTAGTGTTGGGCGAACACCTGGATGTTCGGGTTCGGGAAAGTTCGCCGAACATGGCCGCAATGTTCGGCATGTTCGGGCCGAACCCCGAACTCCCCGAACATCCCGCTTGTAGGGGCCCTATGGGGTCGCAGGCATAAGGGGGGAGCATGCCCCGATCGCGGGGGGGGGGGTCGGAAATTCCCCCCACCCCCTCCGCTAGCGCTCCCCCCTCTGCCCGCTTCCCCATACAAAAGTTGCAAGAAGTACCTGTGTCCGGGTGGTAGTGGGTGGCTGTCTGGCTGGCAGTGGGCGGCACTATGCAGTGACTAAATGAGGAGGAGGAGTCCGGAGAGTGACGCGTTGAGGGAGGCCGGGCAGCGGGCGGTTCAGCAGTACTACTGCTGAACCGCCCACTGCCCGGCCTCCCTCAACGCGTCACTCTCCGGACTCCTCCTCCTCATTTAGTCACTGCATAGTGCCGCCCACTGCCAGCCAGACAGCCACCCACTACCACCCGGACACAGGTACTTCTTGCAACTTTTGTATGGGGAAGCGGGCAGAGGGGGGAGCGCTAGCGGAGGGGGTGGGGGGAATTTCCGACCCCCCCCGCGATCGGGGCATGCTCCCCCCTTATGCCTGCGACCCCATAGGGGGGCCGTATTCGGCCGAACAGGGCCCTGTTCGGCCGAACAGGGGCCCTGTTCGGCTAGTAATTTGGCAGTTCGGGCGAACGCGAACAGTTTGGCCGAACACCACCAGGTGTTCGGCCGAACTCGAACATCACCCGAACAGGGTGATGTTCTGCAGAACCCGAACAGTGGCGAACACTGTTCGCCCAACACTACCCCCTGCACACATGGGCGGAGCTACAAACAGCCAATCATGTCAATTGGAAAAAATGTAAAAGGCTGCCATTCTCACAGTAATTAAGCTAAGTTCCCACACTTGCCACAGTTGGTTACAAATTCAGAAATTCAGAAAAAGTGGAGCATAAAACTGCCAATCAAATTTCAGCCATTCATTTTAAATGGGAAGATGTAAACTGCAACTATTTTTACACTGTTAATTGTAGGGTTTTCAAACTTGGCACACTTGGTTACTGGGTGAATGAGATTAAGATTCAGAAAAGTGGGTGGAGCCTACCACAGCCAATCAAAATGCACCTATTGATTTTCAAGGGGAATATTTAAACTGCTGCCATTCTTACACTGTTAACCCTCCTGGCGGTTTGCAAAAAAATCGCCAGGGGGCAGCAAATCTTTTTTTTTAAATTTTTTTTTTTTTTTTTCATGTAGCGAGACAAAGTCTCGCTACATGATAGCCGCTGCTCAGCGGCATCCCCCCAGCCCCTCCGATCGCCGCCGGCGATCGGAGATCCGGAGATCCCGTTCAAAGAACGGGATCTCCCGGAGGGCTTCCCCCGTCGCCATGGCGACGGGGCGGGATGACGTCACCGACGTCATCGACGTCGTGACGTCAAAGGGGATTCCGATCCACCCCATAGAGCTGCCTGGCACTGATTGGCCAGGCAGCGCACGGGGTCTGGGGGGGGGGCGGCTGCGGCGCGACGGATAGCGGCAAATCGGCGGGTAGCGGCGGCGATCGGGCACTGCACGCAGCTAGCAAAGTGCTAGCTGCGTGCAGCAAAAAAAAAATTATGCAAATCGGCCCAGCGGGGCCTGAGCAGTGCCTTCCGGCGGCTTACCCCGAGCTCAGCTCGGGCTTACCGCCAGGAAGGTTAATGGCAGAGGCTTCAAACTTGCTATAGTCTGTCATTGGGTGACTTAGGTCCAAATACACTAAAGGGGCGGGGCCACAAACAGCCAATCAGATGTCCTTGGTGGATAAACTGCCTCCATTCACCATTTTATATGCCAGGAACCCAAAAGGTTACAAACTTGGTCATTGAGTGACTGTTTGTCAAGGTTATAAAAAGTGGGTGGAGCCAAAAACTATTTCCACTGGTTAAATATAAACTGCAGCCATTCTTACACTGTTAATCAAACTTGCCACAGTTGGTCACTGGGTGACTGAGATTCATATTCAGGGAAGTGGGTGGAGCCTATATTAGCCAATCAAAATTCACCTGTTGATTTTTAAGGGGACTATTTAAATTGCTGCCATTTTTACACTGTTAATAGCAGATGCCTCAAACCTGGTATAGTTGGTCATTGTGTGACTGGGGTTCAAATGCTGGATAGGGGCAGAGCCACAAACAGCCAATCTGATTTGTTTAATTTCTATGGGACAAAACCAATTATTGATTCCACAGACCCCAAAGCTCATAAACTTGGTCAGTGGGTGTTTCTGTGTTAGGATTAGAAAAAATGGGCAGAGCCAACACCAGCCAAATACATACCCGGGCAATGCCGGGCCATCAGCTAGTTATGAATATAATTATAATACCTAATTAGACAAATGACTAACGTGATAGCCAGAATATGTGTTTTACTTTCGTTTTGTTTGCTTTCATTGATATTCAGGTGACATCGTGAAGCAGCAAACCTTCATGACACCATCAGGTTTGTTTCTTATAGTGATGATACTCATCTATACAGTTACAGCCCTACTTCACCCACAAGAGTTTTTCTTACTTATCTATGGTCTGGTATACATTATCTGCGTTCCAAGTGGCTACCTTCTTCTGACAATCTACTCCCTGGTGAATATGCATGTCGTCTCTTGGGGGACTCGAGAAACTGCAACTCCTAAACCAGATTCACAGCCTAAGAAACGAAACAGAGTGAGATATCAGAAGACCTGCAAGTGCATCTGCTGGGACATAGAAGTGGTGGTTCACGACAACAAATGTGAGAAGGAAGAGGAAAGTACAATTGTGGGAAAAGATGGAGAACAGGCTGCGGACTTCCCAAGGCAAGATTGCTTCTATGGAAAACATGTTATTTTATTAAACTAATAAAAAATATGCATAGTAAAAGAAATATGGAGGCCGGAAAGGCACCGAAGAGCTGTGGAAATTTGGTTGCCACTATAGGCGCCTATACACATATCATATATAGCAGGAAAAGTGGGCGACAAAGGTGGCCGATAAGCCGCAAGCACTGCAGCTACCCGCTATTTATCAGGTCAGTGTCGTCGATGCACAAATTTCCTGCTATAAATAATATTTGTATAGGTGCATATAGTGGTGCCTAATATTTAATGGTTTTCTATAAAAGATATTTAGTGGTTTTTACTATAAACAAAATTGTGCTTTATTGCAGCGGGTTTACAGCGGTAGATGGTTAAGGTTAGGCATCTGGAGGGAGGGGGGAGATTTATGTTTAGGGATGTGGGGGGAGGAGGTTTAAAGGATACCCAAGGTGACATGTGACATGATGAGATAGACATGGGTATGTACAGTGCCTGGCACACAAATAACTAGGCTGTGTTCCTTTTTTTTATTGCTCTGCCTGAAAGAGTTAAATATCAGGTATGTAAGTGACTGACTCACTCCTGACTCAGACAGGAAGTGACTACAGTGTGACCCTCACTGATAAGAAATTCTAACTATAAAACACTTTTCTAGCAGAAAATGGCTTCTGAGAGCAGGATAGAGATACAAAGGGTCAGTAGTTCATAGATTTTAGCTCTGGCATACTTATGTCATTGAGCAAAAACAATAAAACCGTTAAAACTTGAAAAGTAGATTAAAAAATACAACTGTGGACTATCTTAAGTCATTTTTAGGAAAAGGAAGATAGATACAGTTGTTTATTTCATTAGTTTATTTTATTAAAAATTGTGGCTGCAGAGATGCCCTGAAAGTTTTGACGTTCACCTGCCCATTAAAGTCTATGGAGCCCGACGCGAATGGGCGGTTTGCAAACATTTGGCGAAAATTTGATGTTCGCTTTGTTGCTAGCCTTCAGTGCTGCTCGGATACCCCTTTTCAAAATCCGAATTGAATTCGGATCCGGATACCCAGATATCCAGATCCGAATCGGATATCCAAATCCAAACTTTTTGGTATCCGAGTAAACTCGGATATCCGAGCCCAATATCCTGGATATCCGGCCGGATTAGGATATCTGGATAAAAAACTCTCTCTCTCTCTCTCTCTCTCTCTCTCTCATATCATTCTGAAGAAACTATCCGCCCGTATTTCGGATTTCAGATGGGAAATCCTAGTTTGCTTGGATAGTTTATTCGGATTTTAAAAAATATCCGACTTGCTATTCAAGGTTCGGATAGTGGAAAAAGTTTGGATTATCTGGGTAGTTCGGATATCCGAAATCTTGCTGAGCACCACTGCTAGCCATGTGCTATTCACTTTTTCTCCTGAGTTTTCTCCTAGGAGATCATTTTCCATCTTCTAATTTAAAATAACTTTTTAGCACTTTGCAATGGAAAAAGTACCAAAAAGTAGGTGAAAAGGTACTATCAAAATTATTTACAGCATTTGTTTGCTTGCTGGTTGTTTAAAAGACATTTTATTTAGAAGTTGTGAAAATATCACCTAGGAGAAAATTCAGGAGAAAAAGTGAATTGCATATGGGTCTAATTAGTCCCTTATTCAATTCCCTTGTTTCTTATACGTTTTCTCTTAGGACATAATTTGTCATTTTTTGTTTAAAAGGCACTTTACTGACATGGAATCTTATTCAATTCACTTCTTATTCTATGTTTTCTCCTATTTCTCCTAAGTGTTATTTACTTCTCAATAAATGCCTTTTAACCCACCGGCAGCAATCACAGATATACTCTAAATTGACAGTACTTTTTCACCTACTTTTTGGTACTTTTCCAGTTATTGAATGCTGAAAAGTTATTTTAAACCGGGCGCCAACAAGTAAGAAACTACTCAAAATTATTTTGGTAGAACTCTTTTTCACCTAATGTTAGTACTATTTTAATTTCAGAGTGCTGAAAAGTTATTTGAAACAGAAGATGAAAAATTATAATAGGAGAAAACTCAGAAGAAAAAGTGAATTGAATAAGGGCCTAGGGCCCATATGCAATTCACTTTTTCACCAGAGTTATCTCCTAGGAGATAATTTTTATCTTCTCTTTAAACTAACTTTTCAGCATTTTACAATTGAAAATTATTCACAGGTAGGTGAAGAAGTACTATCAAATTTATTTTGAGTATTTTCTTGCTTGCTGGTGGCTTAAAAGGCATTTTATGACAACAAGTTGTGAAAATATCACCTAGGAGAAAATGCAGGAGAAAAAGTTAATTGCATATGGGCCCTGGGGCCCTATGCAATTACCAAACTCGCCAGCACTAGGTGCTAGCGAGTTCTTAAATTAGGCGTCAGCAAGGTCGCCTAATGCAATTGCATTTAACACCCCCCAGGGCGGAAAAGAACTCGCTTGGGCGATAGAATCGCCCAGCAAGTTCCTTTTCCCCTATGCAATTGCATTTTGCACCCCCCGGGAAGCGATGCTTCTTGCCAAACATAGGTGCTAACTTTTCACCTGTTCTGAGCAGGCGAAAAGACCTATCGCTGCTGTCAGGGGGCCTCCTTTACTAAGGACACCCCAGATGCCAGTGATTTAAATAGGTAAAGGAGTCAGTTTTGACTCCTTACCTATTTAAAATGTAACAAAAAAACATACCTCCATCGTTCCCGTCTCGCCGCATGTCCCACGCTGCTCCTCCGCTCATCTATGTCTCTGTGAGTATTCTTGGAGTCGGCAAAGCATCTTTGAGTCTCCCGCCGGGGCTCCCCATTCGTCCGCTAGGTGGCCCAATGAGAATCATTCTGATTCTCATTGGTCCAATTAGAATTAGGATGATTCTCATTGGGCCACCTAGTGGAGGAATGGGGAGCCCCGGCGGGAGACTCAAAGATGCTTTGCCGGCTCCGAGAACAATGACAGTCACAGAGATGAGGAGCGGCGTGGGACATGCAGCGAGACGGGAACGATGGAGGTATGTATCTTCTGAAGGTTCTGCGGTAGCGCCAAGCGGCAGGAGACGACGGGCGGCGGATACGAGCCTTGCGATGATGCGCTGGCTCTTGCAGCAATGCGCGTGCATCTTCCCGGGGAGTGAGGCAGTAGTGTTGTGGTGCTGAAGGACAGCTCCACGGCACAAATGCCTCGCTCCACATCGCTGGCCACACAGGAGCATCGCTCAGCGAATACCTAGTATTCACCTGAGTTATGCTCCTTTACGCAAGGACATCGCTCAGGTGAAACTGGCAATTGAATTTGCCGGTAAATCCTGAGCGATGTGAGGAGATAAGAAGCTCGCATGTTTTCAGCTTCTTATCTCATCTCCTCAAATTGCATATGGCCCCTAGTGTCTTTACTCTAATGCAAAATCTGATCTCTTGGGCAGTAAGATTGTTATCTAGTTGTAGACGCAAATAATTGTATCTGACAGAATAATTACTAGATATTACTGTGGAGATATTTCCATCCTGAGAATTGATGTCACGACCTCTATGTGAGTTTTATAGGAAGGTATATACTGTAAATATATTTTCAAAATTTAAGTAAAATGAATTCACTTCCAGTGGCCAAAATTAGACTTTTGCAGAAATGTATTGAAAAAATGCAATGGAAATGAAAATGGCCCAATGTGAAAGGGGCCTTAAGCTAGTCATATATGGATTAGTGTACAGCAGAAAATATTGGCAATGCTTCCAGACATAGGCTGCACCCGAATGGATTACCAGCATATACCGTATGTGCAGAGCTGAAAATATGGGCAAAATTATACAACTTGAATGTCAAACCGGGAAATGTATGTGCACAGATAGTTTTTTTACTAGACTCTTCCGCAATGATGACGTGCCCTCACGGAAGAGACCTAACCACTAATCTAACAGCTAAAACATAATTCTTACCTCTGTTGGTTTCATTTCATTAGCAGCCTAGGAGCGCTGTTTTTTGATATATGGATTTGTAGTTGTTAATACAGCAAGCAATGGATTACTTCTAGACTGAAATGCAATAATAGCAGCATTATTTTATCTTGAGCAGAAATCTGATTTAAAATTGATCCAATTGATGTCTTTGTACTTCAGTCGTGAAAAAGGCTTTTGTAATTGTGACCATTAATCCCCCATCACTCCTCCTCCCCCCAGCCCCCCCATGAATATTTATCACTGCACCCCATCACACTTTTGATAAAATGCCCAAAAAGTGGATCAGAAGTTTATTGATCATGCAGATGTAAAAAGAAAAATCACTGGTGTATGCTCAAAGAAATTTCCCACCATGTCACCATGAGCCTACCCTTGAACTATTTTCTCAGTCTGAAGTAAAGGTTGGTTGACTTCTGTAGTGTTGTATTTATTTATGTAAATAGTCTAAACATAACTCATAATAATAAAATATTATCTTGACCCAGTAACTGGTGATGATCAGGGATGGTCGTAGTCAGCCAACTTCGCTACGCTGAAACTACGCGTAGTTTTACGCAGTATACGCTTCGGCAAACTACGTCTTTGAAATCAAATATTTGCTTCATATGCATTTCGTAGACTATGCGTAAAAATACGCAATTACGCGTAGTGTATGCGGATGCTTATGCCCATTTGCAGAAAATTCTATGCATTCATTCTTCATTAAATGCTTATGCCGGTAGCTCTTCTATGTGTACATTCCCCTTTCCAATGCGTACATTTGTAAGCATGCAACTGCACGCGGAAAATTAGACATGAGTAACGCATTCGTAGTTCACTATGCAATAAACATGTTAACTACGCATTGTGGGTGTAAGCTATGCGTAGCGGTACTTCGCTATGCGTAAATTCGTAAGCGTACTATTGAAACTTCATCTATGAACTACGATGTGTAGATGTGAACTATGATGCGTAAAGTCACACTGGCGTCGTTTCTGCTCATCCCTGGTGATGATATTACAACGCATAAATAATTGTTTTTTGTTTTTTTGTTTTTTGCAGCGCACAAACTGAGAATGGCCCAGTGGAAATGAATATAACTTACGAAGAAAGTAAGTTCATGCACTGAGCCCTGTACATTAACAGGAGCTAGAAAACATTGAACTAACTTAATTTCATATTCTGAGCAAAATATGGCTTCACTCAATGTCCCCTCTTCAATCTACTTTACTCCAAGGAGATACAGTTCATCTCCTTGGAAAACCCCAAAATAATTATTCAAAATTATTTTTCAGGACCATTAAAATACTAAAAAGTAGTTAACGAAGTAGTCGTTACTCTCGCCTCTCTCTGCTGGAGTCCAGCACTGTGCTTCCGCCTGTCCACTCACCACTCTCTCTAGTGCCTAGCATCTCCTACCACATGTAGAGTGATTACAAGCTACATGAGGAAAGCCAGAACTAGAGGGAGCAGAAAACAGAAAGGCACAGCACTGGACTCCAGAGGGGAGGTTAGAGTACAGCTTCTGCTGCGCTATACTCTGCCTTTACACACTGGACTGGGGGAGTGTAGGAGGGGGGCGAGAACAGAGAGTGGGACAAGGGGACAGAGGGTGGTACAAGGGGGGGGCAGAAGGAGGCACAGAGGAACGCACACAACGCCAGATCATCCACAAGGCAACTTAGACAGGTGCCTAAGGCCTAGAGAGAGTCTAGGGGCCAGTTTATGCTAACCAAGGAGACAGAAGGAGGCACAAAGGTAGTCTGAAGGAGGCACAAAGGGAGACAGAGGGACACACAGGGGGCAGACATGGCACAAGGAGAGAGAAGGAGGCACAAGGGGACAGAGGGAGGTACAAAAACATGTGGGGGCATGGCTTCACCTGGAAGGTGTGGCTCAGTATGGGGGTAAGGGCTAGTTTGGGGGAGGAGCTTATTCAGAGGCATGGCATTCCCCAGGGCCAATGGCACTGTAATGCCTATACCTAAAAATTCCCCTGGTCCAGCGTAAGTACATATTTCATGTTGGAAAAAGGACACGACACAGAGGATACATATTGCACTTTTCTCCGGGCAGACTCAATATGCCAAAGCTGCAGCTATCAGGATGCGCTCTATAGGCTGTGGCAGTATTAGGTTGTTTTGCCCGAGGTCTCCTCACTGAATAGGTGGTGGGTTAATGAACAGGAAGAGCTGAGATTTGAACCCAGGCCTCCTTTGTCAGAGGCAGAGCCTTTCCTTTCACCAGTGCACTATCCAGCCATAGCTGGAAAAAAATGGTATAAAAAAAAGGTAGCAGTTTTCAAAATCTACATTCAGTTGCATACTAAAACTAAAATATTATTTTAACAACCTTGACTAAATAACCACTTTACCCCCGGCGGTACGAATTTCTCCGTCCCTTTTTCCCCCCCTAAAAAACCAGGGACGGAGAAATCCGTACCTTCCGCGCTACCGCCGCTGTCCGCGCTCCCGCCGCTCGTGCGCGCGCACCCGCCGCTCGTGCACGCCGCCGCCCGCTCGCCCGGAGATCAATGCACGGGAAAATCCATTCCCGTTCGTTGATCTAGCCCCCGCAATGATCTGCTGCTTCTTTCAGAAACAGCGAGATCATTGTGAGTCTCCCAGCCTCCTACTGCTTCCTGTAAGCGTCCTTCCGGACGCTTACAGGTCGCATGTAAACAAACACTCTGTGGCCATCTTGTGGCCAAATAGTAAACTACACCTTAAAAGCAGTTTACATATACAAACATTACATTTACACAATAAATTAACTCATTACCTCCCACACTCCCCAATTTTTTTTTTTTTTGTAATTAAAAAGAAAAAAAAATACAATAAAAAAAAACATAAATAGTTACCTTAGGGACTGAACTTTTTAAATATTTATGTCAAGAGGGTAGAACACTGTTACTTTATAAACTATGGGCTTGTAATTAGGGTTGGATGCAAAACTGAAAAAAATGCACCTTTATTTCCAAATAAAATATTGGGGCCAAACATTGTGATAGGGACATAATTTAAATGGTTTTATAACTGGGATAAATGGGTTAATACATGTCATGGGTTTTAATTACAGTAGCATGCTTTATTTAAAAACTATAATGGCCGAAAACTGAAATAATATTTTTTCCCACATTTTTTTTTCTATTTCCCCATTAAAACACATTTAGAATAAAATAATTCTTGGCATAATGTCCCACCTAAAGAAAGCCTAATTGGTGGCGAAAAAAACAAGATATAGTTCATTTCATTGGGATAAGTAATGATAAAGTTATAGACGAATGAATGGAAGGAGCGCTGAAAGGTGAAAATTGCTCTGGTGGTCAGGGGGTAAAACCCCTCAGTGGTGAAGTGGTTAAACCTCTAAAAATGTTTTTGTTTCCTTTTCATCAAAATAAGTTTGACTTTGACTAAGTGAAGCTGGGCTAGATGAGCTCACAAAAAATGGGTGGTTTGTGTTTATTCTGATGATAATTGTTATTATTTCCTACATCTGAGCACAAATTTGGCAAGTCAGGGTATTGTCCAGGTTTAGCTTTGTTTGATAATTACTACAACAACAACAACAATAATAATAATATAATCATCATCCATCAATTATTACAAATTAATATTATTGAATTTATGTTGCAATACATATTACATTTTCAAACACCACCATAGGGAAGACAATTGAATTTGCTTTATAATTAAAGTATACAGGGTAGTATCAAGTTTACGACATTCTCCTGCGGATGATTGACAACTTGACATAAAGACATGTTCATTTCACTTTTCTTTTCTTTACTTCACTTTTCCCATGCTTCTGGCAATGACTAAGTTATATCATGCTTCCTTGATCTCTTATAGGCTGGATATTCCAATTGCAGCAGAAAACAAACCACAATATACTCAAAGAAGAACAATTGGAAGTGGTAAGATCTTATTAAGGTTTAAGCCAGGCTAACGTATGAGCTGTGCATATCCAATTCAATAAGGCAGTGCATACACTTATTCTTATGATTATTGATGGAAGAAAGAGCTACAATATCTCGGCATCTTCATTTTAGTGGTTGATTTTCCATATCACATAAAACTTCAAGCATGATAAATAGACACAGCACTCCTCACCTCTTGCCCACTACAAGGACACAATACAAGACATTTCAAAGAAACATAGGTAAACAGGGTTGCCAACTTAGGATAACATACACTAAAATCTGGTTAAAAAGGAGGTAGCACTGGACTTACACCAAGTGTATGAAACAGGTAGTCAAAAATGTTTTATGAAAGTGGAGCTGTCAGCCACACTATCTCAGATACAAACACATATAGAAGTAGATAAATACTTACTGTACTTACATAACATACTGTATGTATTGCACTGTCCACATTTTGATTTTAGTAATTTTTCTACAGTAAAAAAAAAGAGAAAATTCTTTTTAGGATTTTCCATTTTGTCTGTGTCTATCTTGAAGCCAATCCTGACGTCATTTCCTCCCTTACGCTGTCTTTGTATCATTGCCTGCCCCCCTCCCAGTCTTCAGACACTCCCATCCAGGTCTGCAGTAGAAAGTGCATTGAGAAATATTGGCCAATCAGAGAGGAACAGAGGTGTGTGATGGGAAAACAGGAAGGAAAGTGGCTTCAGCCAATCAGGTTGCATTAGTTAAGTCTGAGGGGAAAACAAAGAAGAAAAAAAGACAGCCCAGCATGCCCTGCAATTTCCTTTGTGTGGCAGATGTACCAAATAAGAGCCAGGGAAACGGGAATAAAGTTTTATGGAGAAGAAAAATAAGAGTGATTTTTAACTTTTTGGATTGCTTGGTTAGCATCCCTATTACTAGTTTACCAGATAAAAGTAAATAATTGATTTTTTATTTTATGCCAGTTACGCTTTAGGGCCCGCTTCCACTTGTGTGGTGGGAATCACCGTGGAAAAAATTTGCATGCGGATGCAAATGCCGCATGCGGTTATATGCAAATTTTCATGCAAATTTGCATACGATTTCGCATGGATGACAATGTATGCGAATTTAATCATGGCAGTGCCTGTGTGTTTTTCCATTGATTCCATGCGAAATCGTATGCGAATTTGCATGAAATTTCGCATACCAATACCACATGAGAATTCCCTATTAAATACATTGTATGCGATTCGCATAGTGGTATGCGGTATGCGAATTCTGATGCCTCTGCCGTGCAGATTTTTTCTACACAGAAAAACGCAAAGGAATCCTGATAAGTGGAAACAGTCCCATCCACTTGTCTTGGCTATGCGAATTCGCATGCGGCAAACGCATGCAAATTCGCGATAGTGGAAACGGGCCCTCAAACTGTTTTAATTGAGACATAAAATACTCCTACTGCAATATGTTTTACAGGAATTTCCTGTTCTTTTCAAGCAAAATTGTGGGAGTCTCTGGCACAGTAGGTGTAGTCTAAGTGCCTTAGCGTTCTTTACTATCTGTGTCATACACTCATAGATAAGTCCACCCTTACCGCTTTTTAACCAGCTTGTATTGTATTCTACCCTAAGACAGTGCACCTGTTTACCTATGTTTCTTTGAATTGTATTATCCACCCTTGGTGGAGGGGTACCATCCCATTTTCCTCATTCTACAAAGAGTGATGCTTTCAGCCTTAATGAGGTTGGGTTTGTTCAATCCACTAGGTATGGTTAATGAGATGCAAATCATTTGGAGTTGATGCAGGTTTATGCAAATTGTGTATGCAAATGTATGCAGCTTGAAAATGGACCAATCAAATTTTACCTCTGCAGGATTTGATTGGTTCATTTTCAAGCTGCAAACATTTGCATACAAAATTTGCATAAAGCTGCATCAACTCCAGATGATTTGCATCGCATTGGCTATCCTTTTTTTTTAAAATTCTTTTTATTATTATTTAAACAAGGAAAAATACAAACACTGACATAGACACATGACAATGTCAAGTAATATTAATTATTGGAAATCAGTAACGTTAGAATACAATCCAGCATTATTAGATATAGTGCAATCATCCATATAACAGGACTAATATAAAAATAGAACATTTGGAGACAAATTTCAGGTTAAATTCTTCAATAACAGGAACATGGACTGAGAGACTGTGAAGTAATAGGTATGAATGGTACAGTATAAAGGGCCATCACAGCAGGGGTACAACCCCATAAATTTATAGCGTGACTACAAAAGGTCCAGAATGTTAGGGTTGATATCTAGATCAGGAGAAGCCGATTCAGTGCAGTTGATCCAAAGGTCCCAGGTATTAGAAAATTTGGATAGAGCACCACGTCTGTCCCAGGTGAGCTTAAAATAAGGAAGGGCTTGATTGACTACGCGGAACCACAAGGAGATTGGAGGTTCAGAGGGTTTTTTCCACTCTAAGGAAATGTTTTTTTTGGCATAAAAGAGAAGGATCCTCATCATCAATTTCTTATGCTTATTGATATGTAAATCTTCAACTAAACCTAGCAAACAGACTTTATAAGAAAGGATAAACGGAAGCTGTAGGTTATTTTGCATGAATGTAAGGACTTTCGACCAGAAGGCCTGAATGAGGGGGCAATCCCAGCTCATATGTTTAAATGTTCCAGGTGCGGTGCCACAGCGCCAACAGGCATTTGAGGAATTGGGGATAAATTTATTCAGACGAATAGGGGTATAACAAATTTGATGGAACCAACGTACCTGAATCAGCTTGTCCCTAGAGGCAATAACAGTTTTCATATATGTATCTTTGAAATCCGCCCACTCTATTGTGGAAATTTCCTCACCCCAATCCGACCAAGTGCACCTGGCTTTGCTTTCTCTGGAGCGAAATTTATATATAACTAAATTAGAGTAAAGTCTAGAAATGAGTTTGGTAGGGTCCTTCACCAGTAACCATTTTTCTACATTTCCAGGGGACAAAGGGGCAACAGGACCTCCATACTGGGCTATGGCAGCATGCCTAAGCTGGAGATAGCGGAAGCGGGCATGATGAGGGAGGTGAAATTCTGCGGCCATGTGTGACCATGATTTAATGGAGTTGTTTAAATATAGCTGATTAATATATTTAACTCCCCTGTTTATCCAAAAGGCCGGATCAGTAAGGGAAGAAAATTCTGGTAGGTTTGGATTACACCATAAGGGTGAGCTCGGTGAAAACTTAAGGCTTTTATCTCCCACTATGCGTCTAGCTTTAAGGAAGATTCTTAGGGACATACTAAAAAGAGAAGTACCAAATCAATACTTGATGGGGGTTTACCTCTATATATAATGTTGCATAGGGCCTCATATGAGGAGGCGATATCGGCCTCTGTACCAAGTGAGCAATCATCCCTAATACTGTGAAGCCATCTGTAAAGGTAAGAAAGTTGAGCTGCTATATAGTACAACTGAAAGTGTGGCAGAGCAAAACCACCTTTACACACCGGCAGCTGTAAAGTTTCTAAAGAAAGTCTAAGAGACTTCCCGGCCCAAATAAAGTTGATCATAATAGAGTTGATTTTTAGGAAGATAGAGTTAGGAATCCAGCATGGGGACATTAGAAAAATATACAAAAGTTTGGGGGCAACAATCATTTTAATAAGGTTGATTCTACCTAATAAGTCTAACGGTAATCTACTCCATCTCTTAAGTTTTGTTTCTATGTCAGCAATGACAGGGGAAAGGTTGTTAGTAATATAGGAGTCATTTTCCCTAGATATGGTTATACCTAAATATTTAAAGGAAGAACACTGTTGTAAAGGAAGATCTGAGGGAATCATGGAGCAGGACCCTGCATCCACCGGAAATATTATCGATTTAGACCAATTTACTTTCAGTACAGAGAAAGTCCCAAATAGTTCATACACCTCCAGTACTCTTTGTAGAGAGGGACCAGGGCTATCTAGGTATAAAAGGACATCGTCCGCATATAATGAAATTTTTTCCTGAACCTTATTGATTATCCACCCTGTTATACCACGGTCACCTCTGATAAAGGCAGCCAGGGGTTCCATGGCAAGGGCGAACAATAAGGGAGACAGAGGGCACCCTTGTCGGGTGCCTCTTTCCATATTAAAGGGTGAGGATAGTTGACCATTTCCACGGATACGAGCTCTAGGTGGAGGTATTGCCAAGACAGTGTGTCAAAGGCTTTGTTAGTGTCTAAGGCCAGGAGAATTCTATTACCAGAGTTGGAATGGGGAAATTGTAGATTGGCAAATACCCTGCGGAGGTTTAATTTAGTAGATCGTGTGGGTATAAAGCCTGTTTGGTCAGGTAAGATTAATTTTTCAATTACAATTTTCAGCCGATCAGCTAAAATTTTGGCGAGAATCTTAACGTCCGTATTCAATAATGAAATCGGACGATAAGAATCGCAAGATTCGGGGTTCTTCCCAGGCTTCAGGAGAAGGGTAATGTGGGCTTCTTTCATGGAACCTGGAAGAGTGTCAGTGGAGAGGGAATTATTAAATGCTTGAAGAAGGGCATGTGCGGAAACACTTTTACTTTTGGCGTACCATTCAGAGGGAATCCCATCTGGTCCAGGGGACTTGTTCTTTTTAAGGGAATTAATTGTGGCTAGTACCTCAGTTAGGGTTAAAGGAGCATCAAGCAGAGCTTTGTCATCATCTCCTAGCACTGGAAGTTGGCATGCATTTAGAAAATTATTAAGGGATATCGGATCACACCCCGGTCCTGCCCGGTATAAATCAGAGTAAAATGTACGAAACGCTTCAAGGATATCATCCGATGTATTATTAATAGATCCGGAGGGGTTAATAATTCTGGATATAGCTATAGGGGAACAGTGGGCACGTACCATTGAGGCAAGTAACTTGCTAGATTTATTACCAAATTCGAAGTAAGTTTGGGAAAGGATAAAGTTACGTCTTTTGGCTTTGTTTAACAGCCTGAGCTCATGGTCACGGCGGGCCTTTACCCATAAAGCATAGTGTTCTGGTAAAGGGGAGGTCAAAAATTGTGAATGGGCGGTTTTCATAGCGTTCTCAGTGGTGGCTATATAGGCCTCATCGTTCTTAAGGAGAATACCTTTTATGTGCCCAAAATGTCCCCGGAGAGCTGCCTTAGATGCATCCCAAACTACTCCTGCAGAGGAGGTACCCGGATTAATGTGCCAGTATTCTTCCATTTGTGTAAGGCAATGGTTCAAGACAGTTTCATCTTGTAGCCATAGCTGACCCATTCTCCAGCATCCCGAGCTAAGGCCAGAGGCCCCACCCAGCTTACAAAGGAGGGGGGTATGATCCGATATCCCATATGAGAGGTATTCCAGAGAGTTTATATTAGAAAGGACATCATAGGAGCCTAGTAATAAGTCTATTCGAGACATGGTACCATGTGTATCAGAAAAGCATGAAAATACTATTTTATCCTTATTACGCCACCTCCAGACATCAGTTAGAGAGTGCTTCTGCATCCATTCCAGGAAGGCTATGTGACCTCTATGTTCACCAGAGGAAGATCTATCTAAACGGGCATTAGTAATATTATTAAAGTCACCACATAAAAGTAATGAGCTAGAAGGAAGATTGTAAATAATTGACATTATTTTATCCAGTACAGAAACCTGGAAAGGGGGGGGGGGGGGACGTATATGGAGGTAATAATATAAGATTGACCTTCATGTGTAAAGTGCAGAAGCACAAACCTGCCCAAAGGGTCAGTATGCACAGAGTTCACTTTAATGGGGGCATTTTTGGATATTAAAATTGCAGATCCCCTAGAGTAAGGGGAATATTGTGCTGCATAAATTTGCCCTATCCAGGGTTTCTTAAGAGTATTAAGGCGGGAGCCCGTTAGATGAGTCTCCTGTAGGCATATAATATAGGGATGGATCTTTTTAAGGTGATCAAATACTAATCTTCTTTTAATGGGATGATTCATACCCTTAACATTCCAAGATACAATCTTGAATTCAGCCATTATCAAATGGAGTTGTTAAAGAAGCGTCTCCACAGTGGAATAATGCACTCTTAAATGAGATGGAAGAAACGACAATGTCATGACACAAATAAACATACAGACAACAAACCAGAACCCCTTTCCCCACCCGAACCCACCCCGCAAGCTGTCCCAAACCACAACCCGCTTTTCCCCCAAACTTAAACGGCAACATGTAGAGGCGTAGAACCAGAGAACTAAACTCCAGTACCCTGATAGGACTTAGAGCAAAACCCCAGGTTTCTATCTTAAACACCCCCGAGACCAACTCAAATAAAATGCTGAGAGTAAATAAATGCCACGAATAAAGGAAAATAATTAGCAGAGCAGGAGTGCCACCAGTGCATGCCCGGCACACAAGGAGGCAGGATAGTTAAGAATATCAGGCATGAACTGGTGGCAACAGCCAACTCCGCCAAGATACATAATAATAAATGACATATTGCACCAATAGATCCTCATTGGCAAGACCAGGCTGGAGAGGTTATGTATAGGAGGAGGAAAAGGTTAGTAATTATATTCATACTGCAGGTGCATATAGGATAGACAAGGCATTAAATGAGAAGAGGATCCTTTTTCATGAAGGAGAATGACATAGGACAATTATACAAAAAGTAACCTGCTACAGGATCTTAGAGGATGCCTGGTTGAGCCAGACCATATAGAAGTTCTCATTGAAGCTGGACATTACGAGCAAAGCGCATGTAAATGTTCAATGAAAGAAAAAGTGCACCAGCGCCAGGTTTTAAGTAAGCAACTAAGAAAATGAATCTGTAAGAAAAATCAGAAAACCAAAAGTTAAAGTCAGCGACGTTTGCGTGGTGGGGAGAGATTCCCAGCTAAATCTGAACCGTTTTCTTCCAGTCAATTGTCGACATCACGTGGATTCGAGAAGAAGAGGGCTTTATCCTCATGTATGATTTTTAACTTGGCAGGATAAAGCATGCTATACGTTAGTTGCCTATTCCGTAGGATCTTTTTAACATCATTAAAGGCTATACGTTGTTTTTGAATGTCCACTGAAAAATCCTGGTATATGTGTATAGTGGTGTCATTAAATTTCAGAGGCTGAGCATATATTCGTGCAGCTTGAAGAATGGAGGCTTTATCGCGGAAATTCAGAAATTTGGCAATCAGAGGCCTAGGGGGGAGTCCCGGTTTAGGAGAAGCGCCCGGTATCCTGTGAGCCCTTTCAATTGCAAAAGTGCGGGAGGGTATGAAGCCCGGGAGAGAGTCAGTGAGCCATGATTCTAGAAATTCTTCTGCGCACGGACCTTCAGCTTTCTCTGGGAACCCCACAAACCTTAAGTTGCTACGTCTGGAGCGGTTTTCTAAGTCAGAGAGCTTAAACGAGTGGCCATCAGAAATCTTGCCATAGTACTTTACATCGGAACAGAGAGGCCTAACCCCGTCCTCCAGATCACTAATACGTTTTTCCGCCTCTCCAGTTCTGTCTTTGATTTTTTGCATGTCAGGTTTGACAAATGAGAGTTCTACCTGAATGGTGTCTAGTCTTTCCGTTATAGAGGCCTTAAGATCTGCTATGGCTTCCATAAATTGGAGTCTGGAAGGCTCTTCCTCTAGGCCGCGGTCAGCGTCGCCATGAGGCAGGTTAGGGGAATCCCCTTTACCGCCCTGAGGGGAAGTGCGTACCTTCTGCTGCTTAGGGGCTTCAGAGATGGTCTTTGGGCTGCTAGCAGGGCTGAGACCTACCTCCTCCAACGGCAGAGTGTCATCTAGAGTAGTGTCTTTAGTAGTAGAAGAAGTTGCGGAGGTGTCGGCGCCATCTTGCCCGTTAGTGTGTGCGTACTGCGCCAGCCGGGCAGAGACGGAGGATTGCTTGGGATCTCCACTTTTCATCATGGCTGTGATCCAGGAGGTAGAGCAGGTACTCTGGAGGTGAGTCGCCAAGAAACCACAGGTTTTTAAAGGCAGGATTGAGTCAGGATCAGCAGGGTAGAGCGGAGCTAAAGAGCCGTGCGTCTTCCTCACTCCATGGCCAGTCCACGCCCCCGCATTGGCTATCCTTACTCCCCAACTGCCTATACAGTGGTTGGCTTTGAGTAACCCACATTTGTGAGTGTTACTCCTTCTTCTATAACTAATTGACCATACATTTACACAACTAATTAGACAAGATAGCAGGCTTTCAGTTTCTCATTTTTTTCCATTTATAGAAGACATGTTTTTACTTCCATAAATTTGTGATCTCTATCTCCAAGTCATAGAACGTCATAATGAATACATACATTATTACTACATACATATAACATTTCAAGTAATTGCAGCAATTCACAAGATCATACTAGTGATAATAAGGCATGTTCAAACCTATCACCGCACATCAGTCTCTTGCCTTATTAACATGTAATGATAAGCTTTCACAGTAAAAGCGTTGTCTTATCACTCCAGTCCTTAATTTATCACCTCTGTAGTCATTCTCACATGCAGTAGATAGGGAGGGGAGGAGCACACACAGGCAGGCTGTAACTCCACCCTTCCTGCTGCCAGGATGATAACAGTTAGCCTGTGTAGGACAACCAGGGAAGGAGAGAGAGAGAGACTGTGTGTGTGTGTGTGTGTGTGTGTGTGTGTGTGTGTGTGTGTGTGTGTGTGTGTGTGTGTGTGTGTGTGTGTGTGTGTATGCTTGGTATCTCTCTTGCTCTCTCCTTCCCTCTCTGTGTGCCTGCTGTGTATATTTCTCTTTATACAGAGTCCCCTCTGCATAAACTAGTAAAAAATAAAGCAGACAGATAACAATGATTCACTTTACATTGCAGTCTGTAGTAACACTCAACTTAATGACAGCTCAGGCCAGGTGACAACTCCTCACACACTTTACATTTGCATTCCTCTCTGTCAATTAACATCCTGTCTTTAACTTTAGAATCCTGTCATTATTTTAACGGTTGAAACCTTAACTTTAGAAATCACTCCTTAACTTAAGGACATAATCCTTATGTAAGGTTTGCCTGAGGTTAATTATTTAGTCAGACAGACAGACGCAAAACATTTATATCACACTTTTCTCCTGGCAGACTGAAAGAACCAGAGCTGCAGCCACAAGGACGCGCTCTATAGGCAGTAGAAGTTTTAGGGAGTCTTCTCCTACTGAATAGGTGCTGGCTTACTGAACAGGAAGAGCCCTTAACCATTACATTATCCAGTCGATGCTTAGCGAACTAAATGCTTTATCACCATAGTAATAAAAGTAAACACAGCACATAATCATTATTAAAGACAGGAGATAAGCTTTGTGAATTGTGGCCAATGTCTAATTTGCAGCAGTTGACCATTTCTTTCCTTTTTTAGGAGGAAATTCCATTCTGGCAAGGTGCCATAAAATCATATCTGGAACCCCTCAACGAGGATAAAAAGAAGCAAGATGAGATTCAGAGAGAGCTGAAGTCTATGAGAAACAAAGTATGTGATAAGAGCCCAGAATCAGGTGCCTAGATAAATAATGTGTCTGACTTCATCTGACACGGTAGACATCATGGCCTGCTATTGGTCTAAGATGATCAGGGCTAACATCATTGATGTTGAGAGAACAACAGAAGAGAAAAAAAGGTGGTGCAATTCCAGATAAAACTTCACTTTTATTGATGTAGCTTAAAAATTGAGCAGCAGTACATGACCAGTTGTTATGTAGAGAGGTACAGGCAGTAAGAGGTCTACAGCTGTGTCACGCCATAAGCAATGTGGCACTTCATCAAGACAAATTGTCCCCACAAATGACCCTTCTTAAATAGTTTCCTACCTTTTAAAGCAGGAGGGTCCAAAAGACACTATCGTTCAGCCATCAGAAACCAATGGAACACACACCAGCGGCAAATGGTGACATCCTCTCGTTTGGAGTGCATTGCCTGGATGCGTATTTTTGCCACTTACGGGACACATATTACGTGTTACACGCAAAAAGACTTACGCATCCATCAACGCTGACCCGCAACCTAGGCGTGCAGACGTCTCTACTGGAATGCATAAGCGTACAAACGTCACTGCCAGGGTACATGCAAATACGCGTGGAACGTGCAAAAATACCCACATAACCCAGCGCTGACACACAAAACAGTAAAAACAGCCGCAAAAGATGCATACACATTACCTATACCTACTCCCATTATGTGCCATATATAACCTCCCTAGACCTCCCTAGTGTTCAATTTCCCCAGAAATTTTTGCAAAAAGGGATCTAATTAATTTCAGAACTTTTTTTTCCTGTAACTTGCCAAAATGTGTCAATAAAGTATACAGTGCAGGAGAGTATTAGCATTTATGTACATCAATACTGTTCACAGCATGTTTTGTGTTCACGTGTATAGCCGTCAATACCACTAGGGAGGTTAATAGAACACGGTTTACGCCTACAGAGGGTTCTCGAATGGGGGAGGGAAAGACACTGTATTGATGTTGAGGGAATCCATCTTCTGAAAACTTCCAATGACAATAACAATTTGACATCATCCGCCTTAGTATGGTATACCTAATTTATACCTACATGAGGCATATGCACTGGTACCTGTATCTCTTTATGCACCAATTTGTTTAATAAACCCTATCAAATGAGGTTTAATTGGGGTAATGCAATAAAAAAGTGTTGTTTAAAACCTGGTTTGAATAATGAGCAACCACTAAAACCATTTAAAAACATTTTATTTTCTTGACAGCTGAACAGATGAGTATAAAGCCAATTAAAAAACAAAAAGCAAAAAAAAAACATACTCACCTAAGGAAAGGCTCTGGGTCCTAATGAGGCTTCCCATTAGCAGTCTCCAATCAAGACTATCTGCCACTGCCTGAGGCTTTGGAAGTCTTTAGGAGCCCAAATGAAGGGGCGCACGAGATATCGTGCTCGTGCATGCGCAGTATGGAGCCACCCATCAGCACTCGGGCTCCCGAAGACTTCCAGTTCCAAAGCCTCTCGTGGCAGGAGATTTGAACCGGAGATCCAGCACTGGAACGCAGGGACCATGAAAGGGACAGGAAGGCTCATTAGGACCCAGAGCCTTTACTTTCTTTAGGTAAGTAAGTTTGGTTTTTTTCTTTTTTTAATTGGATTCAGATTCACATTAATGCTTACATTTAAAGGAGCACTACAGCGAAAAACTGTAAAATTTAAAATATGTGCAAACATATACAAATAAGAAGTACGTTTTTTTCCAGAGTAAAATGAGCCATACATGAGTTTTCTCCTATAATGCTGTCACTTACAGTAGGCAGTAGAAATCTGACAGAAGTAACAGGTTTTGGACTAGTCCATCTCCGAACTTTCCGCGGAGGTTCGCGAACCGAAAATCGGAGGTTCGCGACATCACTATTGACAATTTTGAAAATATCACCTAGTAGAAAACTAAGGAGAAAAAGTTAATTGCACATGGGCCATTGTGCTTTAACCTCCTGAGCGTTATGCCGCTCAGGAGGTTTTGCATTATCAGTGCCCCTGCGCTAATTTATTAGTTTAAATGTGTCCATTAGATACTAGCTAGCACTAGGCTAGCTAGTATTGTCTGCCGGCATCTCCGGAACCCCCCCCCCACCACCGATCCCCTAGAATGTTTGCTGGATACATTACCCTACCTGGATCCCACGATAGGCGCAGCCTCCCCGCTCAGCTCTTTGTCTTTATTTTGGGGAGGATCGTACATGATGTTTAAAGTCACCGACATCATGCACAGTCCCGATCCACCCCATAGTGAGGACCAGAGCTGAGCGGGAGGCTGCTCGATCGCTGGATCCCGGCGTGGTAATGTATCCAGCAGGCAATCAGGGGGGATTGCGGCCAATCGGGGGTGCCGGCAGACAATACTAGCTAGCGTAGTGCTAGCTAGTATCTAATGGACACATTATAAACTAATTGATTCAATCCGGGGGTCCCTATCAGCAGAAAAACCTCTGCAGCGGCATGCCCGACACAGTGTCAGGCATACCACTAAGGAGGTTAATAAAGCTATGTCTATGTGGTTATCGTTCTATTGCCAATACGTCAATATTCTTTTTGCATTAGTTTTCGCTAAAATGATGTTACATTCAATTTTCGAGTGAAAATTTCATCAAAATTTAGTTTTTATATTTTTTACGTTTTTCGCACATTTTCACTGAAAAAATATTGTTTTTTCATGTTTTTACTGTAAAAATTGGCATGGTAAAATATTGTTTTTCTGCATTGCAGCTCTTTTCCCAAATTTTTGAAGTAAAAATTATAGAGTTTTGCAGTGCAAATTAATTTTTTTTCGTGAAATGCAAAAAAAAAAAATACAAGCATTTTTTGCAAAAATTTCTCAAACCAAAATTGCATTTTTGATGTGAAAATGACTAGCAAAAATGTGCAAGCAACACTGCTTGGAGCTTGCAAATTATTATTAAAGCTCTTTCTCAAGTGAATTTTTTTCAAGACTTGATATGACCCAAGTGAAGATTTAAAGCTTTCAGCTCCTAATTCATAGTAGCAGTCAATTTATTTGAAAAAAATAAATAAATAAATAAAATCCAGGTCAGCTTTGCTTAGTCAGTCAGGCCCTGCATTGTTTAATAATACAGATTTCAGATAAAGCAGTGGTTAAATTAGTAAATAGTGTTAGTGTTTGAATTTGGGCTAATGAAATTCGAAAACCTGAATTTGCCCATCACCACCCTTCAGCACCCAGATATGTGGACAGAGACAGGAGGAGTTAATTATTTCCATTTCATGTTGAGATTCCTGTGAAGTGCACGTAACTGAACTCCCCCTGATCCTGTCCACATGTCTGGGTGCTGAGTAGCAGTGAGTGCAGCGATTGGGCCAATGGCAAAGCCATGGTCCTCCCATGAGACCATCAGCTCCAGTAATAACATGAGTTGCCATACTTTTTCCCCTTACTGACACAGGCTTACTTTCAGGGTACGGCTTATATATTGAGCATGTTCAAAATTCCTACTAGGGCTTACATTTGGGGATGTCTTAATTTTGGGGAAACGGTAGTTCCTTGCAATCTAACTATTGATTCTACGTCATTACACATATTTCTACAGGTCATATTCATTTACTTCATGATCAATTTGCTTTGGATAGTGGCAACATTCTTCCTTCAAATAATCGGATCCTATGTCAGCATTGTGTTGCCCAAAATATACGTAAATGGCACAGTTTCATCAACAGAAAAACTGTATGTGGAACCCATCGGGTTTATGTTTTTACTGTCCTTTGCTGGGCTGCTTATCCTACAGTTTGGAGCTCTTCTCTACCATAGGTAAGTTCTACTTAAAGTATATTTGTAATTTAAATAAGTGACTTGATTCACAAAGCTTATTTATTTTTCACCTTAAAAGTAAGGATGATGAGAGAATGGAAAACAGTGAATGCATTTTATTATATTTACATGGTACTTAGGGCCCAATGTTCTTCTGTAAGAAAAAGGAGCTATGTCCAAAGTTTTGTAGGGGGTGCCATCAATTTCTAGTTACAGCCCTCTTAAAGGGACACTTAAGTCAAACAAAAAAAATGAGTTTTACTCACCTAGGGCTTCCAATAGCCCCCTGCAGCTGTCCGGTGCCCTCGTCGTCTCCCTCCGATCCCCCTGGCCCCACCGGCAGCCACTTCCTGTTTCGGTGATAGGAGCTGACAGGCTGGGGACGTGAGTGATTCTTCGCGTCCCCAGACACATTAGCACCCTCTATGCTGCTATATGGTATATGATATATGCTATAGCAGCATAGATGGCACTATTGTGGCCAGAAACGCGAAGAATCACTCGCATCCCCAGCCTGTCAGCTCCTGTCACCGAAACAGGAAGTGGCTGCCGGCGTGGCCAGGAGGATCGGAGGGAGACGATGAGGGCACCGGACAGCTGCAGGGGGCTATTGAAACCCCAGGTGAGTAAAACTCATTTTTTTTGTTTGACTTAAGTGTCCCTTTAAAGGGAACCTAAACTGAGAAGGACATGCATTTTTCCATTTAAAATAATGCCAGTTACCTGACTCTCCTGCTGATCCTGTGTCTCTAATACTTTCAGCCACAGCCCCTCAACAAGCATGCAGATCAAATGTTATCACTTAAGTCAGACTGGATTAGCTGCATGCTTGTTTCAGGTGTGTGATTCAGCCACTGTTGCAGCAAATACATCAGCAGGACTACCAGTCAACTGGTGTTGTTTAAAGCGGAATATAACCCTGCATTTCAACTTTGCTCTAAAACATTATTTACAGTAGGGCTGAGCTCTCGGATTCCGAATTTCGAGTTTGCCATCGGAATTTGGCAGTTCCGAGTAAGCTCTCGAAACCAGAAAATTCGGCAATTCCGAGTACCGAATTCGTGTTTACATTGAAGTCAATAGTGCTAAATTCCATGGTTAATTGTAAAGCCCCCTTACATGCTATCATCACCAAATTTGGCATGTATGTTTAGCAGATGAGTAGGAACATGGTAAAAAAAATTTTGTGAAAAGAGCTTACAGTTTTTGAGGAAATCGATTTAAAGTTTCATAAGAAAAATGTTTTTTAAACTGTTTAAAATGACACTGCTGCAGAACAGGTTACTGCATTCCGAGTTCTGTATACATATTGTATACATTTCATGAAAACAGACAGCGTGGGGTCCCCCCTCCCAAGCCTCCTTAACCCCTTGTCCCCCATGCAGGCTGGGATAGCCAGAATTCAGAGTCCCGGCCACGTGGGGCTTCGCACCCTGAGCTATACCAGCCCGCATGGTCCATGGTATGGGGGGGCTCTGGAGGAGAGGGGCGGCCAACCTCCCCCTCTCCCCCAGAGCCCTTGTCCAATCCATGGACAAGGGGCTCTTCCCCACCTCCGGTGCCCCAGGAGGAGGTGGGGGCCGCCGACGTCCTGGGGGGTTCATGGTGCCATCCGGGGTTCCCCTTTAACAAGTGGACCCCGGAAGCCGCCCCCTCCCCAGGAGAAATGAGTATAGGGGTACACGGTACCCCTTACCCATTTCAGCAGCGTTAAAAAAAGAAATAAAAACACGACAACGAAAAAAGTCCTTTATTGTTCTAAATTAACCAGGGATACTTACCTTGGGATAATCTCACGCCAGTAACCTCAGGAGTGGTCCCACGCCAGTATCCTCTTAGGACATCTCACCACCCTCCCACACTGACGAACTCCCACCACTGAATAGTCACAGTCAGCCTCTGCATCTGTATAGCAGAGGCTGAGAACACGAATATTTTTTCTTTAAAACAAGAAATTTCGGCAAACAGTGATGCAATCAAAATGGCCACTGGGAAATCCCCGATCGCTGGAGGCCACACTAGAGTGGCGAAACCAGTGATTTTTCACATAGATGGTGGGTCCAGGTGACCAGAGCAGGAGGTGCCCTAATCCCCTGGACCCACCCATTCATGTGAAATAACGCGTATTCTGACACTCTGAGGTGGCCTCCAGGGAACGGGGATTCCCCATCAGCCATTTTGTTTATGACACTGTTTGCCGAAAATTCTTGTTTTAGCAAACAATTTTCGTGTTTCTAGCTTATGCAATACAGATTGCAGAGGCTGTCTACAGCCATTCATCCCCAGGAGTTCTGCAGGATCGGCAGGTGCGCGGGACCTCCTAAGAGGATAGAGGGGGGCACAGCGCACGAAGGTGGGAAAGTGGGAAAAGAGCGGTGGGGAGGGGGGGAAGCATCCCCTCCCTCACCTAGGGCCCCCCCTTGCGCACTCCCCCCCACCTCCAGAATTCCAGCCAGCCAGCGGAACGGCTTACCGAGAGCGATAGCTCTGTGTGCCGCTGGTCTGGTATTCTGCACTGACACTGTCCAATCACGCTCTCGCAGTACTTCATGTGAGAGCGTAATTGGACAATGCAATGCAGGAGACCAGACCAGCAGCGGCACACAGAGCTCTTCTCTAGGTAAGTGATTCCCGCTATCGCTGCCGCTGCTGGCTGCAATTTTGGAGGGGGAGCACGGAAGGGGCTTCGTGAGGTGAGGGCTAGGTGAGGGAGGGGGGGAGGCTTCCACTCCTCCCTGCCACTCTGTGCCCACTGCCCCCCCTTCCAGCATGGGGGCCCCCACTAACTGGTGACCTGCCTACCTAAACTGGGGACACCGATAGACCTGGGTATATCTATACTGGGGACACCTATCTACCTGCCTACCTAAACTTGGAAACTTGGCAGCGAGCGGGAATCACTTACCGAGAGAAGAGCTCTGTGTGCTGCTGCTGGTCTGGTCTCCTGCATTGCATTGTCCAATTACGCTCTCACAGGAAGTACTGCGAGAGCGTGATTGGACAGTGTCAGTGCAGAATACCAGACCAGCGGCACACAGAGCTATCGCTCTCGGTAAGCCGTTCCGCTGGCTGGCTGGAATTCTGGAGGTGGGGGGGAGTGCGCAAGGGGGGGCCCTAGGTGAGGGAGGGGATGCTTCCCCCCCCCTCCCCGCCGCTCTGTGCCCACTTTCCCACCTTCCTGCTCTGTGCCCCCTCTATCCTCTTAGGAGGTCCCGCGCACCTGCCGATCCTGCAGAACTCCTGGGGATGAATGGCTGTAGACAGCCTCTGCAATCTGTATTGCATGAGCTAGAAACATGAAAATTGTTTGCTAAAACAAGAATTTTCGGCAAACAGTGTCATAAACAAAATGGCTGCTGGGGAATCCCCGTTCCCCGGAGGCCACCTCAGAGTGTCAGAATACGCGTTATTTCACATGAATGGGTGGGTCCAG
Source organism: Hyperolius riggenbachi (assembly GCF_040937935.1). Classification (NCBI taxonomy): domain Eukaryota; kingdom Metazoa; phylum Chordata; class Amphibia; order Anura; family Hyperoliidae; genus Hyperolius; species Hyperolius riggenbachi. The sequence continues at coordinate 67,919,477 of NC_090652.1, forward strand.
GGGATTAGGGCACCTCCTGCTCTGGTCACCTGGACCCACCATCTATGTGAAAAATCACTGGTTTCGCCACTCTAGTGTGGCCTCCAGCGATCGGGGATTTCCCAGTGGCCATTTTGATTGCATCACTGTTTGCCGAAATTTCTTGTTTTAAAGGCAAAATTTTCGTGTTCTCAGCCTCTGCTATACAGATGCAGAGGCTGACTGTGACCATTCAGTGGTGGGAGTTCGTCAGTGTGGGAGGGTGGTGAGATGTCCTAAGAGGATACTGGCGTGGGACCACTCCTGAGGTTACTGGCGTGAGATTATCCCAAGGTAAGTATCCCTGGTTAATTTAGAACAATAAAGGACTTTTTTCGTTGTCGTGTTTTTATTTCTTTTTTTAACGCTGCTGAAATGGGTAAGGGGTACCGTGTACCCCTATACTCATTTCTCCTGGGGAGGGGCGGCTTCCGGGGTCCACTTGTTAAAGGGGAACCCCGGATGGCACCATGAACCCCCCAGGACGTCGGCGGCCCCCACCTCCTCCTGGGGCACCGGAGGTGGGGAAGAGCCCCTTGTCCATGGATTGGACAAGGGCTCTGGGGGAGAGGGGGAGGTTGGCCGCCCCTCTCCTCCAGAGCCCCCCCATACCATGGACCATGCGGGCTGGTATAGCTCAGGGTGCGAAGCCCCACGTGGCCGGGACTCTGCATTCTGGCTATCCCAGCCTGCATGGGGGACAAGGGGTTAAGGAGGCTTGGGAGGGGGGACCCCACGCTGTCTGTTTTCATGAAATGTATACAATATGTATACAGAACTCGGAATGCAGTAACCTGTTCTGCAGCAGTGTCATTTTACACAGTTTAAAAAACATTTTTCTTATGAAACTTTGAAATCGATTACCTCAAAAACTATAAGCTCTTTTCACAACATTTTTTTTTACCATGTTCCTACTCATCTGCTTAACATACATGCCAAATTTGGTGATGATAGCATGTACGGGGGCTTTACAATTAACCGCAGAAGTTAACACTATTTAATTCAATAGAAATGCACTCGGAACACGAAAATTCGGAACACGAAACTCGGTTTTCGCATGCGGTACACGAAATTTCGACGAAATCGGAATTCAGCTGTTCCGATCAGCCCTAATTTACAGCATATTATATGCAACCAGCATTTTTTTTACTAGACCAGCATTGGAAGAATTACACACAGAGGTTTAAAGTTCTGTGGAGAGACATGCAGAAGTTCAGATAGATACATTTAACTAAATAGAATGTAACAAGTGAGAAATGTTACACACTCTTTGGCTGTCCTCCAGCTCTTTCTCAGTCAGAGAGAGTGAATCACATTCCACACTTAGATACATTTAAGTAAACAAAATGTATCTATGTAAGCTTGCGATGAGTCTGCAGAACTCTCCAGGAACTTTAAAGCTCTGTGTAACCCTTCCAATGCTGGTATAGTAAAAAAAAATGCTGGTTGCAAATAATATACTGTAAATAATGTTTTAGAGCAAAGTTGAAATGCAGGGTTATATTCCGCTTTAAAAGGAAACACCCATACCACTCTCAGTTTAGGTTCCCTTTAAATTCACATATGTTATATACTGTATGGCCCTGCTCACAAACTGTCATGACCATGCCAACATTTTGCCTTCAAAATTGCATCTTCAGTGGTGCCCTGTAAGTTCCAGATCCTAGCAGTGCAGCCCTGAGAGCTACTGTATCTAGAAACAGCCGTTAAACCATCATTGCAATACAGACAGTACATCATCTGTGATGTTGCAAACCTCGACCGCCATAGACTTCAATGGGCAGGCAAATTCTAAAACCTATAGAGACTGTTTCTGGCCACAAAAGTGATAGAAAAGTTGATACAAGGGGCCTAACAATTGGACGGTGGCATGCCGGAGGGGGATCGATGGCAAAAGTCCCACGAAAAATTATGTAGTTGACGCAGAGTCGTGCTTTAATCTCTAAAGGGCAGAAATCACATAACATACCTAAATTTGTGGAGTTAACTGCTTTAAAATGTCTGATGTGTGTGCATGTCAATCAGGTAGTGTAAGGGTTAGGCACAGTTTACACTGATAGATGAAATGCCATGTTTACTGCACCACAAACAACTGCGAAGAGCTTTAGTTTATCTATTAAAAAAATGTTGACGCTGGCTGCTGCAGCAAAGTCAGAACAATTTTGTCATGGAATATACATTACATACAAAAATTTTGGGTTTTTTTTAGAAAAAAAAATGTTTGTAGCAGCCACTGTAGCAGAGGCCAGAATTATGTTGTTATGGCAAATACAGTACAAAGAAAAATGTGTGTGTTTTTTTTTTAAATGTTTGTTGCAGCCGGTATTGTTTTAGGGTAAGTTTCCACTTGTGCGTTGAGTTTTTTGATGCAAAAATCGTGTCAATGAATCCGCATGCGGGTGCGGATTCATTCGCGTTTCCATGCGGATTTTCACACGGAATCGCTTGCAGTTTGCGCTATGCGATATTAACCATGTAAATGCCGGCAAGCATTGACATGGGTTTTCACGCGGAATCGCATACGGAAACACCGGGAAAACCGCAAGACTAACATGCTTGCGGTTTTCCTATTACATTACATTAGCGGCGATTCGCGTGTGGGGTGCGGCATGCGTATTCTGACGGCTCTGCCATGCAGATTTCTTCTGCACAGGAGACCGCACAGAATTCCGGACAAGTGGAAACAGCCCCATCCACTTGTATTGGTTATGCGAATTTGCATGTGGACAACACATGCAAATTCACATTAGTGGAAACGGACCCTAAAGGAAATGAATATTGCAGCCTTCATACCCCACTCACTTCAGGTATCCTTTAAAAATGCAAGTGGAATGTTGTACAGAGTTAATCTTGAATTTCTAACCTGAATAACTGTATTGTATTTTCTGTTTCATAGAATATACACAGCCATTCATTATGTTGCTTATAAGGAAACAAAATGAAGGATAACAGATCAAGGCATAAATAATATTCATCAAGGGAACTCTAAAAGCAAATGGATAATGGAGTTGGACGGATTTACAGCTGAGGTGCCTATAGGCACAAAAGCTCCAGTGCCTTAAGTCTTATAAAGTCCACTCCCCTCAGACATTAAGATGTGCTTCCCTTCCTCCCTCCTATAATCAGATGTGCCAGCTATAGGTGCCTCAGTATAAGTTAGCCAGCTATAGTTGGGCAGCACGGTGGCGTAGTGGTTATCGCTCTCGCCTTGCAAGCGCTGGGTCCCCGCTTCGAATCCCAGCCAGGTCAACATCTGCAAGGAGTTTGTATGTTCTTCCTGTGTCTGTGTGGGTTTCCCCCGGGCACTCTGGTTTCCTCCCACATCCCAAAAACATACAGATAAGTTAATTGACTCCCCCCCAAAAAAAATTGGCCCTAGACCATACATGCAGTACACGATACATACATATGACTATGGTAGGGACTAGATTGTGAGCCCCTCTGAGGGACAGTTAGTGACAAGACAATATACTCTGTACAGCGCTGTGTAATATGTTGGCGCTGTATAAATACTTAAATAAATAAATAGGTGTCCCAGTATAGGTTAGCCCAGTAAATGTTTTCCAGGTATAGGTTAGCCAGCTATAGGTGCCCCATTATAGTTAGCCAGCTATAGGTGCCTCAGTATAGGTAGCCAGAGTATACAGCCAGCTACAGTATAGGTGCCAGAGTATAAGTTAGCCAGGTTTAGGTTCCCCCTCCCTCCCTCTGCAGAGTGCCAGCAGAGCAGTTATTAGAAGAGACTCGCCGTCTCCCGGCGTTCCATCAATGATATCCATTCAGTAGCGGCAGAACGTCCAGCGACATCTCCATGGCTACAGTGGGTCTCTCTATGTGTGACTTGGTGGCTTGTAACAGTGAGTCACATGATGAGTTATGTGACACACTGTTACGAGCCATCGGGTCGCATGTAGAGAGACATGCTATAGCTATGGAGACAATGCTGAACACGCTGCAGCTGCTGAAGATCATCACTGGAACGTCGGGAACCGGTGAGTCTCTTCTCACATAACCACTCCGCTGGCACTCTGCAGAGGGGGCACCTTAGGGTAGCCAAAGAGTCACCTTTTATACATGGGCCACCTGTAGGCACACACTTACAGTGCCTACAGGTAAAGCCACTGAATGGAGATCATCCTCTGAGTTACACTGTGAACAAGTATGTAACCAGTGAAGTCCTACCAGGAACAAGCACACAGCCAGTTAAGTTTCACCTGCACAGACATGTAACTGGTAAAGCCACAGCTGGAGCAAAAGCACAGCCAATGTGCCACACCTGGAACAAGCAGAAAGCTGGAGCAGTCACACCTGGAACAAGCAGAAAGCTGGAGCAGTCACACCTGGAACAAGCAGAAAGCTGGAGCAGTCACACCTGGAACAAGCAGAAAGCTGGAGCAGTCACACCTGGAACAAGCAGAAAGCTGGAGCAGTCACACCTGGAACAAGCAGAAAGCTGGAGCAGTCACACCTGGAACAAGCAGAAAGCTGGAGCAGTCACACCTGGAACAAGCAGAAAGCTGGACCAGTCACACCTGGAACAAGCAGAAAGCTGGAGCAGTCACACCTGGAACAAGCAGAAAGCAGGAGCAGTCACACCTGGAACAAGCAGAAAGCTGGAGCAGTCACACCTGGAACAAGCAGAAAGTTGGTGCAGTCACACCTGGAACAAGCAGAAAGCAGGAGCAGTCACACCTGGAACAAGCAGAAAGCTGGAGCAGTCACACCTGGAACAAGCAGAAAGCTGGAGCAGTCACACCTGGAACAAGCAGAAAGTTGGTGCAGTCACACCTGGAACAAGAAGGCAGTCGATGACGCACCTAGAATAAGCATGCAGTCAATGGAGCCACAACAAGCAGAAATCAAGCAGGGAAGAAAGCAGGCAGCCTGTGAAATCTGAGTAGGGTGTGGAAATCACGACTAGGGGCGTAAATATGGGATAGAGGGAAATGGGGTGGGGAGGCAGCAGGGATGAGGGGACAAGGCGTCTTCCTTCCTCTTTATCCATCAAGGCACACTTCTCATGCTCCCCTGTCGGTCTTTGGTCATCCAGACTCACAGATCAATGTGGTGACAGTGACAGGGTTTACCTCTTCCACCACTGGGTCTCTCCAGTGCTCGCGCTGCAGCCACTAGGTGTCTAGGTGTCTTCAGGCCTCATCCTTCCTTTTGGTCTGAGATTCTCTGCATGTTGCATGATTTCACATGACTTGCTGAAGCCTGGGAGGAAGGCAGAGACCAGAGGACACCTTGTGGCTGCAGTATGAGCACAGGAGAGAATCATCGGCAGAAGATGTATATCCCGTCACTGCCTCTGCACTGATCTGTGGGTCTGGATGAATGGAGACAGCCAGGAAAGCACATGAGGGGGGCCTTGGTAGAGGAGGAGGAAGGAAGAAGCCCAAGCCCCTCCTCCCAGCCAGTCACCAGGGGAGGTCTGATTGCAGGAATGGCTCCCACTAAAGGACCATAATAAATCTCAACAGATGTAAGCAGGATAATAGACTGAAAATTGATATACTTTATCTGTCATCAAAATAAGATTCGTAACTGTCTTTAGCCCTTTAGCAGGCAATTTATTTAGAGGCTTGCAATTGTTCCAGGCCAACTTATTTTAGCACTTTTATTGCTTTATTTGTTAAATTGTCTTGCTTTTAATTAGTTCTGCCATAATGTGTATTTATGGCGACTTGTCACTAGGGGGCAGTGTTGGGGCCTCTGCAGCTGTGCAATTCAAGCTCCTCTTTTTCTGACTCCGGCTAACACAGCTCTGATACTCCTCTAAGCAGAGGGTGGGATATTTTTAAACTGCATGTTCCTGCCTATCTACCTGACTACCAGTTGCAACGCTTTCATCCTTCCTCCTGCAGGAGGGGCAGAGCCACTGCAACTTGGCAAACATCTATAGATCACAGTGATCTGGGGGTGGAACTTTGTGGTGGTCTGGGGGCAGAGATTTTTGGCGATCCTTCTGAAGAAGGATATTGTGGCTCTGAACTCAGACAGTCTATGGCACTTTAAGAATATTGCACATACAGTGGGTTCCAAAAGTATTCGGCCCCCTTGAAGTTTTCCACATTTTGTCACATTACTGCCACAAACATGCATCAATTTTATTGGAATTCCACGTTGAAGACCAATACAAAGTGACACCACTTTGTACATGTGAGAAGTGGATCGAAAATCATACATCATTCCAAACATTTTTTACAAATAAATAACTGCAAAGTGGGGTGCGCGCAATTATTCGGCCCCGAGTCAATACTTTGTAGAACCACCTTTTGCTGCAATTACAGCTGCCAGTCTTTTAGGGTATGTCTCTACCAGCTTTGCACATCTAGAGACTGAAATCCTTGCCTATTCTTCTTTGCAAAACAGCTCCAGCTCAGTCAGATTAGATGGACAGCGTTTGTGAACAGCAGTTTTCAGATCCTGCCACAGATTCTCGATTGGATTTAGATCTGGACTTTGACTGGGCCATTCTAACACATAGATATGTTTTGTTTTAAACCATTCCATTGTTGCCCTGCCTTTACGTTTAGGGTCATTGTCCTGCTGGAAGGTGAACCTCCGCCCCAGTCTCAAGTCTTTTGCAGTCTCCAAGAGGTTTTCTTCCAAGATTGCCCTGTATTTGGCTCCATCCATCTTCCCATCAACTCTGACCAGCTTCCCTGTCCCTGCTGAAGAGATGCACCCCCCAAGCATGATGCTGCCACCACCATATTTGACAGTGGGGATGGTGTGTTCAGAGTGATGTGCAGTGTTAGTTTTCCGCCACACATTGGGCTTGATTCACAAAGCGATGCTAACTGTTAGCACGCCTGTGAAAACCCCCTTAGCACGTCTAAACAAGCTTTTCGCGCATAAAACTTTACGCGAGCAAAACTTTATGCGCGTAAAACTTTACGCGCGTACTGCACAGAGCGCAGGGCGCACCGTGCCAAGTGCCTATTAAAGCCTATGGGACTTAGCGCGCATAAAACTTTGCGCGCGTAAAACTTTACGCGCGCAAAGTTAGCGCGCGATCTGATTGAGAAATCCGGTGCTAACCTACTTAGCACCCTGGTTAGCGCGTCTAAAGACTTTAGACGTGCTAAGTAGGTTAGCACCGCTTTGTGAATCAAGCCCTAAGCGTTTTGCATTTTGGCCAAAAAGTTCCATTTTGGTCTCATCTGACCAGAGCACCTTCTTCCACATGGTTGCTGTGTCCCCCACATGGCTTGTGGCAAACTGCAAAGAGGACTTCTTATGCTTTCTGTTAACAATGCCTTTCTTATTGCCCCTCTTGCATAAAGGCCAACTTTGTACAGTGCATGACTAATAGTTGTCCTATGGACAGATTTCCCCACCTGAGCTGTAGATCTCTGCAGCTCGTCCAGAGTCACCATGGGCCTCTTGACTGCATTTCTGATCAGCGCTCTCCTTGTTCGGCCTGTGAGTTTAGGTGGATGGCCTTGTCTTGGTAGGTTTACAATTGTGTCATACTCCTTCCATTTCTGAATGATCGCTTGAACAGTGCTCCGTGGGATGTTCAAGGCTTTGGAAATCTTTTTGTAGCCTAAGCCTGCTTTAAATTTCTCAATAACTTGATCTCTGACTTGTCTTGTGTGTTCTTTGGACTTCACGGTGTTGTTGCTCCCAAAATTCTCTTAGACAACCTCTGAGGCCCTCACAGAGCAGCTGTATTTGTACTGACATTAGATTACACACAGGTGCACTCTATTTAGTCATTAGCACTCATCAGGCAATGTCTATAGGCAAGTGACTGCACTCAGATCAAAGAGGGCTGTATAATTATGCACACACCACTTTGCAGTTATTTATTTGTAAAAAAATGTTTGGAATCATGTATGATTTTAGTTCCACTTCTCACATGTACACTACTTTGTGTTGATCTTTCATGTGGAATTCCAATAAAATTGCTTCATGTTTGTGGCAGTAATATGACAAAATGTGGAAAACTTCAAGGGGGCCGAATACTTTTGCAACCCACTGTACATATTCAATTCACTTTTTTTTCAAAATTTTCTCCCAGGTGATATTTTCACACTTAATTAATAAAATACCTTTTAAAGGACAACTTAAGTGAGAGGGATATGGAGGCTGCCATATTTATTTCCTTTTAAACAATACCAGTTGCCTGGCTGTCCTGCTGATCATCTACCTCTAGTGCCTTTCAACTAGAGATGGCCCGAATGGTTCGCCCGCGAATGGTTCCAGGCGAACTTTAGGTGGTTCGCGTTTGTCGGCGAAGACGAACTTTTGCGGAAGTTCGATTCACCCCCATAATGCTCTATTGAGCAGAACTTTGACCCTCTACATTACAGTCAGCAGGCACATTATCGCCAATCAGACTACGCTCACTCCTGGAGCCCCACCCCCCCTTATAAAAGGCAAGGTTCTCCTGTTGTTTTACTCACTCGTCTGCCTACATGAATTACTTAAGGGACAGCTGCTGACAGACTCTGCTAGGGAGAGTTTAAATAGGCTCTTGTAGGCTTGTTCCTAGCTGATACTTATTCCTTATATTACTCCCTCACTCCCTCCTCCCGGAGGAAGGAGGGTCTTGTCTTTTAGAGAATTGTAGTATTTCAAAAGCCAGCTTACATACCTATGCCGGGAATTGAACCCAGGTCTGAATGCATGGTAGGTAGCTCTCTTCACCACTATACCACCAACACAACACTACATGCTGAAGCCAGCCTAGCATGTACCATTATGATATATCCAAGAGAAAAATGAGCTTGCTTAAGGATTTGTAGTAAGTCAAAAGCTAACTCACATTGGCCAGGAATAGAACCCAGGCCTACCGCTCTTTAGGCTGCTATCCTAAACATTATACCACCAACACAACACAATACAATGCTACATGCTGAAGCCAGCCTAGCATGTACCATTATGATATATCCAAGAGAAAAATGAGCTTGCTTAGGGAATTGTAGGATTTCAAAAGCCAACTCACATTGGCCAGGAATAGAACCCAGGCCTACCGCTCTGTAGGCTGCTAGGCTGGCTTCAGCATGTAGTGGTGGTGGTGGTATAGTGGAGAAGAGAGCTACCTACCACGCACTCAGACCTGGGTTCAATTCCCAGCCAAGGTATGTAAGCTGGCTTTTCAAATACTACAATTCCCTGGAAGACAAGACCCTCCTCCCTCTGGGGTGAGGGAGTGAGGGAGTAATATAAGGAATAAAAATCAGCTAGGAACAAGCCTACAAGAGCCTAACTAAACTCTCCCTAGCAGAGTCTGTCAGCAGCTTTCCCTTAAGTAATTCATGTAGGCAGACGAGTGAGTAAAACGACAGGAGAACCTTGCCTTTTATAAGGGGGGTGGGGCTCCAGGAGTGAGTGTAGTCTGATTGGCGACAATGTGCCTGCTGACTGTGATGTAGAGGGTCAAAGTTGTGCTAATGGAGCATTATGGGGTGAATCGAACTTCCGCAAAAGTTCGTCTTCGCCGGAGAACGCGAACCACCTAAAGTTCGCCTGGAACCGTTTGCGGGCGAACCGTTCGGGCCATCTCATATAGGGGACTAAATATAGCAGCCTCCATATCACTCTTGCTACAGTTGTCCTTTAACATTTGTGAGCTGTTTTTGGTCTATAAAAGCTTTGCTCATCAGCAGTTCAGCTCCTGCTTCAGAATAGTTTGCGACTGGGCAAGTAAGTGTAATTTGTTTGTATGTGTCCCTTAATTTTTTCTGCTTGTTTTTTTAAATTAGTTATTAAAGGGACACTATGGCGTAAAATTGTAAAATGTAAAATATGTGCAAACATAGCCAAATAAGAAGTACGTTTTGTCCACAGTAAAATGTTGCTGTCACTTACAGTAGGTAGTAGAAATCTGACAGAAGCGACAGGTTTTGAACTAGTCCATCTCTTCATAGGGAATTTCAGGCATTTATTTTCAAAAGCACTTAGTGAATGGCAGTTGCTCTGTCCAACTGCCAAAAAACTGTGTAGGGAGCAGGGAAGCTGGCCAGCATCATTGTTTAAATCCTTTTTAGGGAATACCTTTACAAAGAATAAAAGCCTTGCTGAGAATCCCCTGTGAAAAGATAGACTAGTCCAAAACCTGCCACTTCTGTCAGATTTCTACTACCTACTGTTAGTGACAGCAATATAGGAGAAAAGTAATTTATGGCTCATTTTACTCTGGAAAAAAACGTACTTCTTATATGTCTAAGTTTGCACATATTTTAAATTTTACAATTTTTCGCCATAGTGACCCTTTAAATTGTGTTCCTCATATGTACAATGTCAAGCAACCATAATGTTTTTTTTTATTGCATGCATACTGTGAATTTTGATGGTATGATTAATTGGGGTTGGTTCTGAGGCTGCACCTCAGTTGCTGGCCCCTCTGCTCCTGCTCCATTGCAAACAAAGCAAAATAACAATGGAAAAATAGCACAATATATACAAACACTTAATAATTAAATTAGAAACAAAAGGGAATTTAATTACACACTGCACGCTATTGATTACTGGCATAATTAATTAATGGTGTAATGAATTATGCACACACTTTCATAACGCCCTTTCTGATGTCACTACCAAACATGCATACGTGCGTTATGAAATAGCACGCGTGTTATGAAATAGCACGAGTGTTATGAAATAGCACGAGTGTTATGAAATAGCACGAGTGTTAAGAAATAGCACGAGTGTTATGAAATAGCACGCGTGTTATGAAATAGCACGAGTGTTATGAAATAGCACAAGTGTTAAGAAATAGCACAAGTTTTATGAAATAGCACGAGTGTTAAGAAATAGCACTGTTAAGAGAATCAACCCCATTGTGCTTACACTGCATATTATTATTGGATAGAATTGGTATGTTGGTTTTGGCTAACCCTATTTTGGGAAGTCTCACGATTGTGGTGTCGGTGCTGGTTTGGGAGATGCCTCCTTAACAGTCCCTGTGATCTCTCTGAAGAAGTGAACAATACTTGTCTTTTTGGTTCACGAAACGCATCGAGGAATATTGTTAATTGTCTCAGTAGACAGTGTAATAGTAAATAATACGGATATATAATATCCGTCAAGATTTTATTCAACGGGCCTTATGAGGCCTAGATGGTAATATACGGATGTTATTCCATCGTGTAGTCACCCACATTGGTTGATTTTGGTATTGTGATAATATACAACATATTATATGTGTGTTATGATGAATTGTTCAAAACAATATAAAGTGCAATTATGTGTTGTTTTAAGAAATATTGTAATATAGAAAGCTGTGATGGCTTTATATAGAAATGTAATAAAATTTCATGACTTTTATCTGGCTATTGAATGATGTGACTCAATACAAACCTTTTTAAAACAGGATATATCTAATACATATTGATCTCCCCAATAAAATCCCTATTTAACCACTTAAGGACTGCAGTCATAAAACCCCTTAAATGGAACCAGAGATGGAGCAAATGTAAAAATAGGAAAAGCTTTTCTACATATCTGGGGCTTCCTTAAGCCCCATAAGCCTGCATCGCTCCCACGCCGCCGTCCTCCGCTGCCTCTATTGCCAGGTACTGGGTCCCGTCACTTCCGGCGGATGCGACCAATTTTCCGCATGCACAGGGGCTCCCTCCATATCCTTACGCATGCGCCTGCGTAGCATGGAGGTGCATGCGTAAGGATATGGAGGAGCCCCTGTGCATGCAAAAAATTGGCTGCGACCGCCGACAGTGACGCACTACGCGTGCGATGACTGGCTCACCTGGCCGAAACTACGGGACCCGGTACCGGCGGATAGAGGCAGCAGAGGATGGCAGCGTGGGAGCGATCCAGGCTTATGGGGCTGGAGGAAGCCCCAGGTATGTATAAACATTTTTTACCAACAACTCTGGTTCTCTTTAAGGACCAGACACTTTTTCCATTCAGACCACTGCAGCTTTAACGGTTTATTGCTCCGTCATACAACCTACTATCTAAATGAATTTTACCTCCTTTTTCTTGTTACTAATACAGCTTTCTTTTGGTGCTATTTGATTGCTGCTGTGATGTTTAGTTTTTATTATATTCATCAAAAAAGACATGCATTTTGTCAAAAAAATGATTTTTTTTTACTTTCTGTGCTGACATTTTTCAAATAAAGTAAAATTTCTATATACATTTTTGTCCAAATTTATTGTGCTACATGTCTTTGATAAAAAAAAATCCAATAAGTGTATATTTATTGGTTTGGGTAAAAGTTATAGCGTACATGCAACCTCACCAACACAGCACCTTATGAACATCATTAGACCACACCCAAATTAACAGACCCTCCTCTTCGATCAGCTGATCAACTTCTGAATTAACCCCTCGGGGTAAGTCCAAGTTCATCATTTTGGGCACTACAATCCAATGTCTACCCATCTAAACATCTTGGGGAACATAAGTGTAAGCAACATTTAGGCTATGCCTATTAAGGTACGGGCCGAAATAGGAGAAGTCCCAAGAGAATCGTTGCTGCAAAGTAAGTCAGAATGAATGAAATGTTTAGTATGAAATGCTTCTTGTAGGTAAATGTCATTATGTTTCTCCCCTACAGGTTGTGATGAATGGTCATCGCTATGGTGGGTGGTGGAGGAGGGACATCTGTATCGGTGGTGCAGTGAGTCTATGCATTGCATGTTCAGTAAATTCTGTGTGTTAATAGGCATAGCCTAAATGTTGCTTACACTTATGTTCCCCAAGATGTTTAGATGTTTAGATGGGTAAACAAAAAATTAATCTGCCACGGGCTCACCATGCCCCTCTCTGAATACTTTGGGATGTCTACTTACCAAAATGGGGTCATTTGTGGGGTGTGTTTACTGTCCTGGCATTTTGGGGGTGCTAAATTGTAAGCACCCCTGTAAAGCCTAAAGGTGCTCATAGGACGTTGGGCCTCTCAGCGCACCTAGGCTGCAAAAAGTCACACATGTGGTATTGCCGTATTCAGGAGAAGTATTTTAATGTGTTTTGGGGTGTATTTTTACACATACCCATGCTGGGTGGGAGAAATATCTCTGTAAATTAGATTTTTTTTTATTTGTTTACACACAATTGTCCATTTACAGAGATTTTCTCCCACCCAGCATGGGTATGTGTAAAAATGCACCGCAAAACACATTATACTACTTCTCCTGAGAACGGAAATACCACATGTGACACTTTTTTACAGCCTAGGTGCGCTAAGGGGCCCAACGTCCTATGAGTACCTTTAGGATTTCACAGGTCATTTTGAGGCATTTGGTTTCTAGCCTACTCCTCACGGTTTAGGGCCCCTAAAATGCCAGGGCAGTATAGGAACCACACAAGTGACCCCATTTTAGAAAGAAGACACCCCATGGTATTCCGTTAGGAGTATGATGAGTTCATAGAAGATTTTATTTTTCGTCACAAGTTAGCGGAAATTGATTTTTATTGTTTTTTTTTTTCATAAAGTGTCATTTTCCACTAACTTGTGACAAAAAAATAACATAATATGAATTCCCCATACACCTAATGGAATACCTTGGGGTCTCTTCTTTCTAAATTTGTGGAGTTCCTATACTGCCCTGGCATTTTAGGGGCCTTAAACCGTGAGGAGTAGTCTAGAAAACAAATGTCTCAAAATGACCTGTGAAATTCTAAAGGTACTCATAGGACGTGTGGCCTCTTAGCGCACCTAGGCTGCAAAAAAAGTGTCACAAATGTGGTATAGCCGTACTCAGGACTGAGGAGAAGTAGTATAATGTGTTTTGAGGTGTATTTTTACACATGCCCATGCTGGGTGGGAGAAATATCTCTGTAAATGAGATTTTTTTGATTTTTTTACACACAATTGTTAATTTAAAGAGATATTTCTCCTTCCCAGCATGGATATATGTAAAAATACACCACAAAACACATTATACTACTTCTCCTGAGTACGGCGATACCACATGTGTGACACTTTTTTGCACAAGTTGATTATTATTGTTTTTTTTTTCACAAAGTGACATTTTCCACTAAGTTGTGAAAACCTAAAGGTACTCATAGGACGTTGGGCCCCTTAGCACTGGCGTAAAAATAGGGGATGCGAACCATGCCGCGGCGGGGGGGGGGGGGGCGGGGGCCAGGGCCCGCTCAGGGACATTTGTGGGGCAGGAGGGGTCGCAGCATAAGTGGAGAGCGTGGCCTCACCTCGGTCTGTCCTCTCAGCGCTCCCCTCCTGCAATCATTGGTGGCAGAGGGCAGCGGCGGCAGGCTGAACACATACCTCCTTCTCGCTGGAGGTCTTCCGATCTCTAAGAGCTACATGTTACTTCCTGTTTACACAGGAAGTTACATGTTACTTCCTGTTTACACAAGAAGTTACATGAAGCACTTAGAGATCGGAAGACCTCCGTCGAGAAGGAGGTATGTGTTCAGCCTGCCGCCGCTGTTCACTGCCACCAATGATTGCAGGAGGGGATCGCTGAGAGGAGAGCCCGAGGTGAGGGGGGGAATGTCCCCCCTCCCCACCGATCTGCGGCCACGCTCTCCTCTTATGCTGCGACCCCTCCTGCCCCACAAAAGTCCCTGAGCGGGCCCTAGGGAGGTGAAGGGGCCCGGATTTTTTTTTTGCAGGGGGGCCCGGGGATTTCTAGGTACTCCCCTGCCCCATAGCGCACCTAGGGAGCAAAAAAGTGTCACACATGTGGTATCGCCGTACTCAGGAGAAGTAGTATAATGTGTTTTGGGGTGTATTTTAACACATACCCATACTGGGTGGGAGAAATATCTCTGTAAATGACAATTATTTGATTTTTTTACACACAATTGTCCATTTACAGAGATATTTCTCCCACCCAGCATGGGTATGTGTAAAAATACACCCCAAAACACTTTATAATATTTCTCCTGAGTACGGTGATACCACATGTGTGACACTTTTTTGCAGCCTAACTGCGCTAAGGGGCCCAACATCCTATTCACAGGTCATTTTGAGGCATTTGGTTTCTAGACTACTCCTCACGGTTTAGGGCCCCTAAAATGCCAGGGAAGAATAGGAACCCCACAAGTGACCCCATTTTGGAAAGCAGATACCCCAAGGTATTCCGTTAGGTGTATGGTGAGTTCATAGAAGATTTTATTTTTTGTCACAAGTTAGTGGAAAATGACAGTTTGTGAAAAACAAAAAAACAATAGAAATCAATTTCCGCTAACTTTTGACAAAAAATAAAATCTTCTATGAACCACCAGGGCAGGAGACAGCCTGTATAATACGTTTTGTATGCATTACACACACACACACACACACACACACACACGCACGTGCGCGCACGCACACACACACACACACACACACACACACACACACACACACACACACACACACACACACACACACACACACACACACACACACACCAGTAGAAGGAAGTAGCCCTCAGAATGACTGTTTGGGATGCTTCAACAGCAAGTAAGTCAGCGAGGATCAAAATAAACAGGCCTAGCTAATGCTTTCCCTATCTCCAGCAGGCTCTGTCTCTTTCTCTCATTATTCCAGCCGAAGACAGACTGGAACATGACAGGTGCGAGTGCAATTTTATAGGGGGTGGGGCAGGGGGGTCCATGACTGCAGGCTGATTGGCTGCACAAATACCCAATCTTTACTGAACAGTGCTCTCCAGTGAAGCATTTGGGCCATCTCTAGTGATGAGCGAAAATGTAAATATTATTTTCACATTTATTTTTGCAAAAATAATGTTAAATTTAAATTTTATACGAAAATGCAATTGAAAATGTTTTGTTATTTTTTGCCTTTTACACAAATTTTCACAGTGAAAATATTGATTACTTGTGTTTTCGCATAAAAAAATGTGCGCAGTAAAAATATGCATGCATGAAAAAAAGGGCATCAGGAAAAAAGGGCCCGGCTGGATAACAAAATGGCGCCGTGGATAACGAAATCTCAATAATGATAATCATCGTTAACAAAATTGGTTTACATATATATATAGCATGTTAAAACAGACGGGAGTTGATAAAGAAAATATATTAACAGTAAAATTCAACAATACAGCTTAACCCAACCCAACTACTTTCACACAGAACCCTCCCCTGTTGGTGCCTAAAACTTACCACTCCCCTGGTGGTGCCTAACCCCCCCCCCTGGTGGTGCCTAACCCTAACCCCCCCCCCCCCCCCCCGGTGTTGCCTAACCATAACCGCACGCCTGGGTGGTGCCTAAACCTAACCACCCCCCTGGTGGTGCCTAACCCTAACCACTACCCCTGCAGAAACACTCTTTTATACATAGTAACAATAATACCTTTGATAACGTAATATCTGTACATAGAAACCAAATAATATGACAAAAACTATAATGTTGCAAGCTTCTAAAATGATAACATACTTCAAAAACTTTAATGTTCTAATGTTGTTAGCGATATTTATCAGGCGCCATTTTTTCTGCTTTTTTTCACTGTATTAACGATAATTGCATTAGAGTCTATGGCTATGCCCTTTTCGTCCACTAGCCACCGGCGCCCTTTTTTCCTGCTACCAAAAATAGTGTTTATCTGTGTTTTTGCACTTTTCACAGTCAAATAAAGATTTTTCCTGTTTTCATTAAAAACTAGAAAATTAGAAAATGCAAACTATTTTTCGTGAACATTTTTTGAAATAAAAAATAGCATTTTCAATAAAAAGAATTGCAAGCAACGCTGCAATTGACACACTGGCTTTTATCAATTGTATTTCTCCTGTGTCAAAGGGCTTTCATAAATGTAGTAAATGATAGAGATGTCACCTTTTTATATTCATGATGTAATTTGATTATTTTACCACTAGATGACACTATACTATAGACACTGTATATTTTAGATTTCCTTTTTTAATGTGGAGCTTTAGCAAGTAGAAGGTAGTTAGATTTTTGATACTGAATAATAATGTATTTTAATAAATGGTTTATATATGTATTTATATTTTTTGGCAATAGAAATGGTGACCTTTTATATGTTTTACATTTTATTTTACAGCTTTATGTATTTGGGACTTGTTCATAATATAATTTTTTTCTCCTCCATTTAGCATTAAATAATTAAATTAAACAATTAAATATAGCCCCATATTTCATATATCCTTTGCAGCTGCAGCAAGGGATCAGCTGGATAGCATATTGGTAAGTAGGGATACTTATGCGTATTCCCTGGTAATCCGAATTGCTGCAACTCAATCATTTTACCCCAATCCCAGAACTCAGAAGCACTGGGCCAATCAGAGATTGCAGAATTTTTCTACAAGAATCAGGTCACCATAGTAAATTTAGACCAATCACAAGACAAATCTTCCATTTTCCAATTTCAGTTTTTTTCCCGATTTCTGTTTTTCCATTTTTTTGGGGAGTTTTTTGCATTCTCAGTTGCAAAAAATGACTAAAAATATTCCTTGAAAATTTTGAAAAATGGAAATTGAAAGAACGGAAAATAAAAAAAATGGAAACTGGCATTGGTGAAAATCGGAATTTCCGCAGAATCTGACCATTTACGCATTTCTGACCATACCTATCATTAAGGCCTTTGAAGTGGGTTTAACCTCCTGAGCGTCACGCCGCTCAGGAGGTGTTGTTACTTTTTGCCCGATTGTTAAATTATTGTTCCAAATGAATGTAAAGCCTCTAGCTAGCACTAGGCTAGCTAGTAGTAGTCTCCGGAGTCTCCGGCACCCCCCCGCTCCCCTCGTTTGTACGTTACCCAGCCTGGATCCAGCGATCGGCGCAGCCTCCCCGGACAGCTCCGGTATTCAATATGGGGAGGATCGCACATGACGTGATGATGCCGCCGACTTCATGATGTCATGCGCAAACCCGATCCTCCCCATAGAGAGACCGGAGCTGTGATGGGAGGCTGCACCAATCGCTGGATCCCGGGGGGGGGTAACGTATGAACGGGGGGATCGAGGGAGATCGCGGGGGATCTGGGGGTGCCCGACACTCTTACTAGCTAGCCTAGTGCTAGCTAGAGGCTTTACAGTTACTTAGGTAAATAATTTCATTAAGGGGGACTCCTGGGGCCACAGAGCAGTGTCAGGCATATCGCTAAGGAGGTTAAGGCTCTTGATCGCTGTTTGAATACTGGCTCAAGTTAGTATGTAAAACAGCAAGGAGTCTTTGGGCAAGGATCCCTTATGATCCTAGTTGCCTGTGGAGTGCACCCTATGTGGCTGCAGCCCTGGATTGACATGCTTCCTCCAGGATAAAAGTGTGATGTATATGTTCTGTGCAGTGGCTGCATAGTGTAATGGTTAAGGGTTCTACCTCTGACACAGGAGATCAGGGTTTGAATCTCGGCTATTTCTATTCAGTAAGCTTGCACTCATTCAGTAAAGAGACCTTGGGCGAAATTTCACTTGTATGAGTCCTAGGGCCTGATGCATGATAATAGTGCTGTGCACAGACGTCGCACAGCAATATTAACCTCGCTAAAGCCACTGTGTACCATGAGGTTCTCAACCAGCGTGGATGTTGCTATAGTAACAGGGACGGATCTAGGGGGGGGGCAGGCGGGTCTGTTGCCCCAGGCGCAGTTTGTTGAATTCTTAAAAAGGCGGCAAAATTTGAATGGGGAATGGCAGTTTAGGTGCCAAAACCTGATCTTTAGGCGCCAAAACCTGACCTTTAGGTGCCAAAACTGGATGGGGAATGGCAGTTTAGGCGCCAAAACCTGACTTATAGCCGCCAAAACCTGACCTTTAGGTGCCAAAACTGAATGGGGAATGGCAGTTTAGGCGACAAAACCTGACCAATAGTGTAACTCTCGGTACACAGTGCTAGTAGTAAGGGTAATATTGTTGTGCAATGTCTGTGCATGGCAATATTACTGTGCTTTTGCATCAGGCCCCTAGTGTGTTAGTACCCCAATGTAAGTCAAGCAGTCATCCAGTGGTGGCTGGATTGTGTAATGGTTAAGGGCTCTGCCTCTGACACGGGAGACCAGCAGGTGTTGGCTTACTGAACAGGCAGAGCTGAGATTCAAACCCTGGTCTCCCGTGTATTCAGCAGGAGACCTTAGGCAAGTCTCCCTAACATTGCTACTGCCTATAGAGCGTGTCCTAGTGGCTGCAGCTCTGGTGTTTTGAGTCCGCCAGGAGAAAAGCACTATATAAGTGTTTTGTCTGTTGTTACTCAACTTATTTAAATTTAATTACCTTGAAAAGGAGGGGAAACAGCCAGTGAAAGGGAGCGGAGTGCACAGTGGCGGGGAAGGGGAGACATCCCCCCTTCTTTCACCTTGCCTGGCAGACCTTTTACACCACTGCTAAGGTCATGTATATTTAGCCCCACCCATGGCCACGCCCACATTCTGTTGCATGACCACACCCATTTTTCGGTGGGTTGTCAGTAAATTATTATATCTTAGTCTGTAAAAAATAACGTGAAAGGTGGGCAACACTGGCCCCATAATCTCCTATTGCCCGGGGGCCCCATGAGTTGTCAGTCCGCCCCTGCACAACAGCATTATAACCTTTAAACAATAAAACATGCATTTGTTACAGCTGATAAAGATCCTAAAATAAATTTGCACAGTTTCTACTTCCTGATTCATGAAATCAGACATATTGTTTACAGCCTGTGCTTTCAAATGGGCTTATTTGCATATCTGCCATAGGCAGTCATGTGACACAGGGTAGAGATCAAATTACAACTCGTAATTAGACACACGTGAGTGGGAAAATAAGCAGCCTAAACTCTCTAAATACATACAGGGTGCATTTCTCTCCATTTTCCTTCTGTCCTGTGCAAGAGTTTAGGTACACTTCAAGGACCAGAGAAATTGAACCTGAACAGTACACAGAGGAAGTAATGCATGTATGCATTACTTTTTCTTTTGTCAATGACAACGGTATCTCGTTGATGCCAGTGTCATTGACACAGGCACTTAGATCGGTGAATGGAAACGGTGTTCCCGTTCATTGATCTCCATACAAATGGGTGGCAACGAGAACGTTTGTGGGAGTCAGCAGGTATGGCGGCCGTTCGCGGCAAGAGACAAATATCTACGCCCCTGGGCAGGAACAAAAGCCCTGCGTGGTTAAAGTAAATTTTAAGGAAGAGATCATTTTTTTTTTAAATATTAATTTAAAAAAAGAAATGTACCACCCCAAAGCTTTTATTGACTCCTCCTCACCCATGCAGGCTTGTATAGGTGATGGTTGATAGGTGAGGAGATTAGTGAGCCAACCTTTGTGGGGCTCCAGCATACTAAACTATGCCAGTCTGCATGATACATGTTATGGAATGGCTTATAGGACAGGGAGAGCATGTTAGACTCAGTCTACTTCAATGTATTAGAGGTGGGGGTAACTACCCTTATGCATGTGGAGATCGGTATTGGGGGAACTTATGGTGGTATCTGAGAGCCTCCGTTTCTAAGAAGACCCCCAGATGCCTTAAATATTATTTTTTTCATCTGCCACTTCCTCCTTCTATTTATTTCTTTCTTCTCTTTTTTTTTATGGGAATCGAGCACCTGTACATGAAAAGATATAAACTTAACCTCCCCATAAGGGAGGTTCTGATTGGGTCATGGGTTGGTGGTGGTGGTGGGGGTGTTAATGTGATAGGCATTAGCTCCGGTGGTGTTGCACACTCCTGCCCACCACAATGCAGGACACACTGACAGGAGGTAGTACTGACTGGCAGTTGCATCTCTGCAGACTGTTTGTTTATTTTGTGTTCCAAAGCCAGTAAAAAAATATTTGGTCTCCCAGGATGCTCTGGGAGGACAATTCCATATAGCTAAACAGCCTAGGCTGTGACATCAGTGGTAGGGCGGGGCTACATACCAATATACAGCAATATACAGATATAGGAACTGTTTCTGATGGCAAAACCAGAGTAATGAACTGCTTCCGGACCAGCATGGTTGAAATATACCTTCTGCTTGTGGCTGTGTGGCTCTGACAAGATGCAGATTCGAACAATCATCGCCGCATGGCCCCACCGCTCCCGCCGCTCTGACCTCAATGCAACCCACTCACCCTGCTGTCAGTATGAGGGCAGGGCTGTGTGAGCCGGTCAGGAGCTGATTTCATTGGCTCCTGATCCCCCCCCCCCCCCCCCCGGATTTTAACAGGCACAGCACAGGGCTAGACAAAGAGGCATCAGCAGTCCTGCTCTGTATGAAGAGGCTGCCCTCTGCTGTGCCTGTGTGAAACAGGGGAGGAGTCCTTGAGCTACAGAGTTACTTGGGTAATTATCATCAGTAAAATTGCCGTAAGCCCTCTGTGCATGCCAATTTTTGTCATGGGTTTAGTGGATCAACTCTTATATAACCAACATTTGGCCAGTGGCCACTGAAGAAAGGCCCCAGTTGGGCATTCTGGTTTAAAAGCCCAATCATAGTTATGACCTCTAGAGAAGACTCAGATAGCTCATAACTCAGAACCACTAGGAGAGAATAAAGGGCTAAAACACCTTAGAGACCCGTTTTCCAACACCACTGATTGGTGCTTTGTTATTACTAAGTCTTTTGCTTAGGCCTGTTTTATTGGTTGATCCAAGACACGTGACCACTTTTCCTTTTAAAGCATACCGAAAGTGACATGTGACATGATGAGATAGACATGTGTATGCACAGTGCCTAGTGCACAAATAACTATGGTGTGTTCCTATATTCTTCTGAAAGAGTTAAATATCGGGGATGTAAATGGCTGACTCAGTCCTGACAGGAAGTGACTACAGTGTGACCCTCACTGATAAGAAATTCCAACTATAAAACACTTTCCTAGCAGAAAATGGCTTCTGAGACCAAGAAAGAGATAAAAAGAGGAATTTCTTATCAGTGAGGGTCACACTGTAGTCACTTCATGTCTGAGTCAGGACTGAGTCAGCCACTTACATACCTGATATTTAACTCTTTCAGGCAGAGAAAGATAAAAAGCAACACAGCATAGTTATTTGTGTGCTAGGCACTGTACATACACACGTCTATCTCATTATGTCAAATCTCAGTTCGGGTATCCTTTAAGTAAAGTGGCTCAGAAAGTCATGCGTTGGTAATGAAAACAGACCTTGCCTATGTCCACTTTAGAAAGAAGATTTTCTATGCAGTCAGTTAAGATAACATCTACCGTATATGGAGAAGACTTTTATGCTTCGATGTAATAAGGAAATATTTTCTTGTAGAACTTATCTCAGTATAAATGGCTTATGGTAATTTGTTTCTATGACTGTTTAAAGATACCTTTGTCCAGAGTCCAAAAGTTTCTATGAATGACATCTAAAAAATGACAAGAATGACCTAAGAGAACAAAGTTTCCGGCTCTGCTCTCTGAATATTGATAGTGTAGTTCTCTTGTATACTATATATATCACAAAAGAGATTGATCTGCACTCAAGAAAGCAGGTGTGTGCTGGGGCATGTAAATAATTGTAACTAAAAGGCAACCAATATGCCCACATGAAGCACCACACTCTGGATAATCATAAAGTATACCAAGATTTATTGACACAATGATCAACTACTAATAGATAAAAACATTTAATATTTTAATATATCACACTTGCCATGTGGTCAACAATAGACTGCATAATATATCAAGGTTATCAGCACCTGTATAGAAATCTATATCACCCAGTGCACTCAGGAATCACTCAGGAAAATTAAGCAGTACTCATCAAGGTGCTAGTGCATAGGCATAAAACCTAAACATATAAACAATGGAGAGATAAAGACAGCCTGTTAAACATATATAAACAAACAATGCCATTCAAGCCAGTAAAGTGATCTATGATGGTGGCCGGGTAGTGGACCAAGGGTGGAAAGAGAGAAATATGAAACCAATTAATGATGCTGAAACCAGGAAAAATGGCCAGTGAGGAGGAGGGAGATCACAGCAGGGCGGTCCACTGGTATTACAGCATCGCTTTGTAGCGAGTTGGATCTCCTGCAATGACTGGCATCAGACACCAGTACTTATAGTGATGGTTTGGCGTCACATGGATACTGGAAATGCGTCACTGGAAGTCTCTGCATGGGACAGGGTGTGGAAGAAAAAAACACAAAAAAGCGCACTCAGATAGCTGGAGTGAAAACCGGGCAACTGGTCGTAAAATGATCTCACCTCAAGTCGTGGCTGACAGACCTGTATAGGTAGTGTCAGTGGAAAGGTTTTCATCCCTCTCTGACCGGGGTCCAGCCCCAGGTCAATGCAGGCTGGGTTCCTTGCATCCGTGGGAAGTCCTCTGGAGAATCTGCCAACTGGTAATGTGTACATGTCATGGTACTAGCTGGACTACCTGAACCGTGTACACGTTTGGGCTGTAGGGCACTGAGTCCTGTAGGGAGAGTCCCTGCTGGGTGGAAAACAGCTGAGCTGTGCTGCCAGGCTTTTAAGCCTGTGGCTCAGTAATAGGCAGCAAGAGCCATTAGTGCAGGGTGTACGTGAAGTACGACACACGGGGAACCCGTGTGAGGTCTATGGTTGCTCTTATTGGCAACCAACCAAGGCCACGCGTTTCATGGAGTACATCTTCCTTTAAAAACGTGAATTTTGCTTAGTCGTAGTTTTGCATCGTAAAAAAATACAAGGGCTGGCAATGCTAGGTTGGGACACACTGTACCTCCTTAAGTGCCCCCATTTCTAATGAACCATGCATGTCAAGCTCAAAAAAATGATTCCTGGGCAAAATCAGGTGGTGGGTGATGCATGGCAGTAGGTATACTGCACCTGATTCATCATTAAACAGTCTACACTTAGACTAGTTTGCTTGCTTGTTTTATTTATATACATCAACTATTTGGTCTGATTATTTCCTGGTTGGAGAGTGATTGCCTTCTATCAGGTGTACGGTAAGGACCTTTGTGCCAGTGGGAGAGTCTGAGAACACCATTATTGAGTCACTTCTGGCATTGGAGCTCGAGCTACTGGGGGCAGGTAAGCCTTCAATTTACTTGTCACTGGTGGTAACTGGTCACTAAAGTTTCTTACACACCATGTGTTATACCATGTATTGATGAACTTTAAGCGATTATTTGCCTCTACTGTTGAAATGGTTTGGACTCTGGACGAGTCTGTTTATTAACTGCTTCTTTAAAATATTTTATGCAGGCACTTTTTTTTTTCTTGTTCTTAAAAGCCAGGCACTCATCTAGAGATGCAATTTGCACATGTTGTGCCTTTAAATTGTCGGAGAGACATTTCTGCAGCCATTATATAACAGGGGCTGCCTGGTGTGAGCACACACACCTCTTGTTCTTCCCATAATGTACAGGTTCCACATTGAATATTAATTTAAAGGTGTCCATTAATTTTAGTGAACGAACAACCTTTGCGATCCAGTAATTGTGATTGGGAGGAGGTGATCAATCAGGGCGTATGTATTACTATGCTTTTGGTGAATTGGGCGCAGGGTGAGCTGAATGATAGCTCACCCTACTGCTGCTCAAATTCCCGGAGGTGTTAAATACTAATCCTCCTCCGAGTCATAGGAACTGCCTATGCAATTGCCGGAACCCCAAATTACCCTTCCACACCCCATGCACTATAGCATTAGTGCTAAAGTGGCGCCCAGCTTCAGCCAAGCATCAAAACCATCTACTTCCTGATCAGGCCCATTAATGGGATAAAAGTTTAACCAAACCCGATCATTTAAAATGGAAATGATCCAAAAAATGGATCGATGAAGCAATTGTTTCTTGTCAATTGGCACCACCAACATTACCCAATCTGATCTATCTGGAAGGTCGATCATTTGCTACATTGTGTAGTAAATGGGTACCTTTACAGGGCGGTGTAATTCATTCATGTTGTTTAATCCAGGAGCATGCAGGTAATCATCTTTACTAGTGAACAAAGGAATATCCCGCTGCACCAAATGATTAGGTGAAAATAGGCAAATCTTCACTCTTCAACCCAACATCATAGCATACAGATAAAAGCTCATGTGTATCGGAGCAGAGATGGCTCCTTAATCAAGCTATGATTAAGGAGCCATCTCTACTCCAATACGCATGAGCATTTATCTGTATGCTATGATGTTGGATTAAAGAATAAAGATTTGCCTATTTTCACCTAATCATTTGGTGCAGCGGGATATTCCTTTGTTCACTACTGAAGTTTGGCTATGATTTTCCTGCTTTCATTTGCCTGGTGAGTAGCCTTCTCCTATACCCCTTAAAGAGAACCCGAGGTGCGTTCTGACAATGCTATCAGCATACAGAGGCTGGGTCTGCTTATATTGCCCAGCAGCCTCTGTTGCTATCTCAATCCTCCCTAAGTTCCCCTGCGCTCTGCTATGCCCCCATAAATCACAGCCGCACTGTTGATATGCAGCATGTTGCAGCGGGCTGTGTTTACCTATGTAGTGTCACTCTCGACGCTCCCCCCGCCTCCTGCATAGCTCTGGTCCTCCCCCCGCGTCCCTTCCCTCCCCGCTGATTGGAGGGAAGGGACACGGGCGGGGACCGGAGCTATGCAGGAGGCAGGGGGGAGCGGCGAGAGTGACACTACATAGGTAAACACAGCCCGCTGCAACACGCTGCATGTCGACATGCGCTCTGCTATGCCCCCATATATCACAGCCGCACTGTCGACACGCAGCGGGCTGTGTTTACCTATAGTATAACTCTCGCTGATGAATGTCGACAGTGTCGCTGTAATTTATTGGGGCATAGCAGAGTGCAGGGGGAACTTAGGGGGGATTGAGATAGCAACAGAGGCTGGGCAATATAAGCAGACTCAGCCTCTGTATGCGGATAGCATTCTTAGAAACCACCTCAGGTTCTCTTTAACCATCTTTACTACTGGCAGACATGGACAAAAAACACACCCACCAATAATTCCCTATAATAATGGCAGTATTTGTATAGCGCCTTTCTCCTGTCGGACTCAAAGCGCTTGCGAGGCAGCCACTAGAGCGCACTCAGTAGGCAGTAGCAGTGTTAAGGAGACTTGCCCAAGAAACTCCTTACTGAAATAGGTGCTGGCTTACTGAACAGGCACCCACTAACAATGTGAACGGCAAAATATTATTATTATTTGTATATAAGTGTTATATGCATAGAAGAAGATACTGCTTGCTTAGCAGTTGGAAACAGATGGTATTTCTCCCAATGTAACCAGGTTCCTAGACAGGAATCCCTCAGGGCCATGGTCCTGACATCCCATTGTGGTAGGGGTTTCATCACAATATCAGTAACACAGTATTTCCTGATGATCTATTAGAGATAAGATAAAGATTTCTTGTGGGAAAGATGTTCAATCCTGGGTTAAAGTTCATCTTTAAGTTAATATTTCTCTGAAAAGGTTATAATTTAGATAAGAAGAGCTGAACGCAGATCAACTCAATGACAGCCACCTGCAAAGTCTCACAAACTGGATAAAAGAAAGTTAAAGTGATAGCCAAGAAAGCCATTGGATTAATGAAATAACCAGGATAGAGTGACCAGGAGCTGCAAATACAACAGGTGAGGTTGCTACAATTATCTGCATAATTGGCAACACAGCAACATTTCTCAGCATTTCCTAACTTACAAATGCCTAATGGGGGTTAAAGAACACCAGAAAAGCTGACCTGTGTTTATTATAAATCACATTTTATTGGGTGGCGAGTGTGAACAACTGATCCTAAAGTACATCTTAACTGAGGGATATGGAGGCTGCCATATTTATTCTCTTTTAATCAATTCCAGTTGCCTGGCTATCCTACTGTTCCTCTGCCTGTAATGCTTTTAGCCACAGACCCTGAACAAGCATGCAGATCAGGTGTTCCTGACTGAAGTCTGGCTGGATTTTCTGCATGCTTGTTTCAGCATTAAAGGAAGCATCTGAGGTAGAAACAAAATGAGATCTACTTACCCGGGGCTTCCTCCAGCACTCCAGATTATGTGAGAGTGATTGACAGCAGGGCTTGCGCAGACGCGGTAGATGCCAACCTGGACCGGTCAACATCTGAAATGAAGGGAATCCCGAGACTCCGAAAGCAGTGGCGAGGGACATATTACCTGCCAGGGGCTGGAGGAAGCACCGGATAAGTAGATCTTTCTTTTTTCTACCCCAGATGTTTCCTTTAACCACTTGAGGACCACGGTGTTAAACCACCCTAGTGCCTGGCCATTTTTAACTAAATAGGCCACTGCAGCTTTAAGGGCTTGCTGCAGGTCCGTGCAACTCAGCACACAAGTGATCCCCCACCCCTTTTCTCCCCACCAACAGAGCTTTTTGTTGGTGGGGTCTGATCGCTCCCCCAATGTTTATTTTTTTACAAATATGTTTCTTATTTTTTTATTAATGAAAACACTTTTTTTTCCCACCCTCCCTCCCTCCCTCTCCCTGTCAGCCTATCACTGCCGATTGCTTCTGTGTCTCCCAGGGGGACAGCCGTGTCACACGGCTGTCCCCAATCTCCAGTACAGCGCTGCCTTAGATCGCAGTGCTGTACAGCCCTGTTAGACGCCGCGGCGGTTTCGCCGTCTAACAGTCTCCGAGCAGCGATCGCTCAGTGACGTCAGTCCGGGTCTACTGTGCATGTGCGTGAGGTCTGCACATGCACAGTAGACCCTGTCTGGCATTAATTGAGCCTGGTAATGGAGCTCACCGCGTCTGAACGGGAGACCACGGGGGGATGACGTGGGACTAAGACGTATTTATGGAGCAGGAGAAAGCCCCAGGTATTTATCAGAGCTGTACTTTCTTCCGTCCTCATGTCCTGAGCACATGGTCTAAGAGGATCACTATCTGCGTCTTATATTTTACTTTTCACAGACAAATCTTGTGCCTCATCAAATAGCATGGGGGAATCCATGGAACGTATAGCCAAATGTTGTATGATGACAGTTTTATTGGTAGGCACTCCTCGTACTTCCTAACTAGTGCCTGCAGAAGACTGTACTGGTGATGTGTCCCGAAACACTCATTTCACAATGCTACCAATTACTTACAATACTTATATATGTGTGTGTTTTTTTCTGAGATATGGCTGACAGCTTCTCTTCTCTAAATGGATCCTAAACTGAGAGAGATATGGATGTTTCCTTTTAAACAATACCAGTTGCCTGGCAGTCCTGCTGATCTCGTTGACTACAGTAGTGGTTGAATCACAGACCTGAAACAAGCATGCAGCTAATCCAGTCTGACTTCAGTCAGAGCACCTGATCTGCATGCTTGTTGAGCGGCTGTGGCTAAAAGTATTAGACACATGTTCAGCAGGAGAGTCAGGCAACTAGTATTATTTTAAAAGAAAAATCCATATCCTTCTCAGTTTATGTTCCCTTTAACCATTTAAGCCTTCTGGACATAGAGGCTACGACCAGAAGGCCATGTGCGCTTCCGCGGCCGATCGCGCGTATGCACGTGCACTCCCGGCCCGCGGTTCATTAGCTGAGGGATCAATGAATCGGCCATGGTGCCTGATCAGTGATCCCTTTCCCCATCAGAAAAAGCAATGGCTTCTCTCGGAAGCCTCGCTTTTTCTGCCTCTTAGGTCCCCCTACGTCCCTCTAAGCGTACATGTTAAGCTTAGAGTGACGTAATGTAAACAAACTCATGGCTGCCATCTTGTGGCCAAATAGTAAAACTACACCTATATGTAAAAAAAAAAATAATAATAAACACATCCTTACATAAAAAAAATTAAAATTTACATCCCACCCTCCCAAAAATACCCAAATAAAATGTCTAATAAAAAACAACAACAATATAATAAAAAAAAATGTAAATATTTACCTAAGGGTCTAAACTTTTTAAATATGCATGTAAAGATGAAATATTTATTTATTTATTTATTATATTATTATAAGCTTGTAAATAGTGATGGATGCAAAATGGGAAAAATGCACTTTTATTTCCAAATAAAATATGGTTGCCATACATTGTGATAGGGACATAATTTAAACGGTGTAATACCCGGGACTATTAGGCTACTTTCCCACCAAGACGTTGCATTTTAGGGGACGTTATGGTCCCATAACGTGCCCCTAATGCAACGCATGGTGGTGTTGAAGTTGGACGTCAGATTGAGCTGTGTTATGGTGGCCATACATGGTACAATTTTTTCATCCAATCTTACCATTTCTATGTAGTATAAGGGTAAATTAAGTGAATGTACTGAAAGGATAATTTAGGCAGTTCCCTGATATTACATAGAAATGGTAAGATTGAATGAAAAAATTGTACCATGTATGGCCACCATTATGCAGCTCTCAAAGCAGCCAATCCAGGTTAGTGATAGGAAGTCCGGATCTTTTTAAAGATTCTGATCATTTGAATCGGATCATTGAAAAGATCCGGATCTTTGAACCGAATCCTTTGAATCATTTTACTAGGGAAGCAGATTGGGTGACATGACTAGCAGAACAGGACTTTCCCTGCACTGTACATTCTGTATGTTCCTGTTTCTTCCAGAAAGACATCCACTGTGAACTGAATCTTTCATTGTAATGATCTGGATGATTCGACTCACAAAAAAGATCCGGATCAAATGAACGATTCATTCATTATCCGGACAACACTACAGTACCACCAGGAGTCACCACAGTGCAGTGAATATTAATTAGCCATGTGGCTGGCCACGGAGGAGGAGGGGAGACCTCCTCCTTCAACATTACTGAGCATGTGCAAACAGTCTAACGCTGCTTAGCCAAGTATAACGTACAGCATGCAGCACTTTGTTTAAACGTGCTGCGTTACTACCTAACGCAACGTGGGCACTGTGAACAGCACATTGATTTTACAGTGCTGTGAGTTAGGCTGCGTTACTGGCTGCTGTAACGTGGGACTTTAACGTCCCACTGTGAAACCAGCCTTAGGCAAATACAATACATGGGTTTTAAACTGAGAAATAATGAATAGTTTCATTATTTTTCTTATTCTTCCTGTTAAAATGCATTTACAGTAAAGTAGCTCTTAGGGCCCGTTTCCACTGTAGCGTTACGAAATCGCCGGCGAATCACCGCAGGCAAATCGCATGCGGGTGCGATTCCGCATGCGTTTTTTGCCGCGATTTCGCATGCGATTTCGCATAGGTAAGGCTGTATGCGATTTTAACCATGTCACTGCCTGTGTGAATTAACATGGGTACCTATGCGAAATCGCATGCGAAATCGCGGCAAAAACCGCATGGGGAAAACGCATGCGATTTCCCTATTAAATACATTGTGTGCGATTCGCCTGCATTCCACACGCAGGCGAATTCTGAGGCCCCTACCCTGCAGATTTTTTCTGCACAGAAAAACGTGCGGGGAAACGCACAAGTGGAAACAGTCCCATCCACTTGTACTGACTGTGCGGATCCGCATGCGTTGCCCGCATGCGGATTCGCGATAGTGGAAACGGGCCCTTAGCAAAATGTCCCACTCAAAGAAAGCCTAATTGATGGCGGAAAAAACAAGATATAGATCAGTTCATTGTGATAAGTAGTGACAAAGTTAAAGGCTAACGAATGGGAGGTGAACATTGCTCGGATGCATAAAGTGAAAACGACTGAAGGCTGAAGTGGTTAATTAGCAAAACAATATTTTTCTGATATATCTTTTTTTTTTAACTAGCTGATGAAGTTGGTGTGAGAGGAAAAATAACTTCATTTTCCACCTACTAACAAGATTTACATCACAGGAAAGCGCTATGTCATACTTTACTATCAGCATCTTTTCAAAGTCAGCGAAAAAGAATTATCAGTGGCTGATGGATTACCTGCAGAAATCTGAACTGGGGAACTGGTTAAGCGTGCGCAGTGTCTATGGCTCCATAGATCATCATTTATTCAACTCAGAGATGCTAAAATGCCAGTTCGCTATTCTCTACCATGCAAGGAACCGAGGACAAATATATTTTACTGATGTTGCGGATTCCCTGTATGACTGTGAGCTCAAAGCCCTGAGCGATCACCTTGGTAAGACCATAGAATGTGTATTCTAATGACTCCATTATGCTGATATTGTCATTAATACAGCGGTACTCTGAAAAATATTACAAAAGTTTAGTGTAGCTTAATCACAATAGTTATAGCAGTAATAGGAGCTTCTGGAAGGCTAAATCTGTTTCTGGCCGGCCCTGTTTCCTGTTTTCTTCATCTATTATATGGCTGCAGAGGAACCAGCAGATGACCACTTTTTGCTGCGAATAATGAACTCTGGACATCAGTATATTGCTGGAAAGGAGGAAATTAGCAGGTATTTGCACATACAAAGTTTTCAGGGTTGAATGGTGCATCTTTTTTCCTAAATAGTGATGGCCCGAACAGTTTGCCGGCGGACAGTTCCTAGTGAACTTAAGTTGTTCACCGTTTGCATTTTACGCAAACTTTTTTGTCAAAAATGTGTTTGCATCTTTTACATTAAAGTCAATGCCTGCCAACTTCAGCAATTAATAGCAAAGGACAGTGGGAACAAGAGGAAAACATTTTAAAAAATACCTTGTAGTTTTGGAGAAAATCAATTTTAAAGTTACAATAAGAAAAAAGTATATATCTAAATGTGTTAAGTGACAGATAAAGTTTTAACTTAATGATAGTGTAAATTTACATGTATCGAAAGAAAGAGCAATGAATTTCATGATGGGGTTTCCAGGAGGTCAGTACACAGTGCGTACTGACCCCGTGGAGGTGGTAGCGCTTTGGCGAGGGATTGCTGTACAGCTGCAATATGGCTGTATAAGGATCCCTGGCAACTTTTCCTATTTTTTAGACCATTATTTTTTGTTTTCGTTTTTGTTCAGAGTGTGGGAAATTTAAAAAAATGACACGGGGTCCCTCCTCCTGAGCCTCTTTAATCCCTTGTCCCCCATGCAGGCTGGGATAGCCAGTATGCGGAGCCCCGGCCCGGCCTGAGCTATACCAGCCAACATGGTGCATCATATAGGTGAGCTCTGGAAGAGAGGGGCAGTCAAGCCTCCCCCTCTCTCCCAGAGCTCTTGTCCAATCCATTGATAAGGGGCTCTTTCCCACTTCCAGGGCCTCAGGAGGAGGTGGGGGCCGATGATGCCCGGGGGGGGTTCATGGTGGCATCTGGGAGTCCCCTTTGAGAAGGTGGACTTCACCTACTGAATGCCACTAGACTATATCATACATTATCTACCTAGTAGTAATAATACAAGTATTGTATTATTGTGATTATGGAGTTAGTGTACCTGTTATATGCTCACAGCATTTTGAAACTAGGTTTATTGTGTAAAGGTGGCCACACACAATACAATAAAATGACCTGATTTTACAGCAATTCAATAAATATGATTGGATCTCCCAAATCGAAAGCTTTTTTTTTTTTTTTTTTTTTTTCATTTGACTGAAAAATCTGATCGGATTTCCCCTTTTTTTATTTTTATCCATCCGGAATGCTGGCAATTTTTCTTCAATGTTTCTAAAGATTGTATGGTGTGTGTTAGATTGTCAATGTATTAATATACACACCCTAGCAATTTTCTCAGCATTTATTTAAATATTTTTATCATAGTTGGGGAAAAAATGAACATATGCAGTACATATTTTTGAACTATTACAATCGGTCAGAAAAATGGATTGCAATTCTGAAATTGAACAGATACAAAAAATTGTATGGTGTGTGGCCACCTTAAGAGCAAACAATGGTGAATTCACCAGTAAGAGCATACAATCATCCAATTTCTAACTCTTGTCTTTGAAATTGGCCGTGTCTTTCATAGACATAGTTTGTAAAAATGTCAACTCCAGTAAGTATGTGGCATACTGTAATGAACGGCGGGGACACCGCCGCAGCGGAGAGCGGCAGATCCGCCGCTTCCGCATCCCAGCTGGCGGCGGTCCCTGCTGCTCGAACATGTAGTGCGCCTTTGCCAGGTCCTTCAGCCGTGCACAGAATGTGGGCTGCGCGTACAGCGGCAGGACCTTTATGCTACAAGAAGGGGAGTCAGCTGATCCACCGGTCAGCTGACTCCAGCTAGCCATCCGATTGGCTGGGCTTCTGGGCGGCTCTGCTGAGTTATCCTCAGCATATATAGAGCCCCGCTGCCAGTTGTTCCTTGTCTGTTGTTGCGAATACTCCGTGTTAGCGCTCAGACCTTTGATAGCTGTAATAATAACTGATTACTGTGATATTATGTGTGTATGACTCTGGCCTGTCCTGACCACTCTTTGCTTATCGATTCTGTACCTTTGTCCTTCTGATCTTGTTGCCGACCCTTTTGCCTGAACCTTACTCTGATTCTGCCTGTCGATTTTGTACTTTATCTGCCCGTCTGTTGCCAACTCGATCTGTCTGACCACTCTCTCTCTCTCTCACCAATGAGCCCTTGTCACTGGTGAGGTGTTCTCTGTGCAGCTATCTGTAACCTCCAGCTCCGCTGGTGAGCTTACTGCTTAGAAACTATCCGTAAATTACTGTTTGCACCAATCACTACACTTAGTGCAATAAAGTGGTGACTAAGGTCACGTTTTTACCTTAGTGTTTGCTATATTTGTATTATTGGTGATTCTGCAGATCACCATATAATCAGATATAGTGTCTGCATTATTGGTGATACTGCTATCACCAAATAATCAGAACTGTTATTTGCTAACACCAATCGTTACACATACTTTCCATAAATAATTCAGGGGTAAACTGGGTTTCATTTGGAAAAGAGTTTAAAAGCACTTCCACAGTGGTGTAGCTAAGGAGCTGTGGGCCCCGATTAGTGATGATAGTAATCAGCAAAATTGTGATTTCACTAAATTTTGTGTACATTTTTGCAATTATGCCTATACGTAATTACGATTTGCAAACTAAATTGATTTTGCAGTCAGTCGTAATTTTGCATAAAAATGTGTGTAATTTTTGCAAAATGTTGCGTAATTTTGTGCCGACTTTGGAGGTTAATAGCAAAGCCCCCATACATGCTACCGACACCAAAATTGCTACCTATGTTAAAGGGCATAGTGGGTACAAGGGGAAATCCAAATAGGCCATATAGTTTTTGAGAAAATCGATTTAAAAATGCAAAGAAAAAATGGTTTTAAACTTGGAAAAATTACAGTTTAAAAACAAGTTTTCTTTGCATATTCAAAATCGATTTTCTCAAAAACTAGAATGTCTTTTTGAAAAATTATTTTTTTTGGCTTATACCCACTATTCTCCTTAACATATGTAGCAATTTTAGTAGCAATAGCATGTATGGGGGCTTTGCTATTCACCGCCAAACTCGGCACTTGGCACAAAATTTTGCAAAATTGCACGAAAATTACACGAAAAATTACGTGAAATTATGAAATACTACTATTACATACGAAATCAATTACGATTTTTCCTCAAATTTCGCATTACGATTACAATATGAAAATGCGAATTTCAATGCAAAATTTCACATATGCGTAATTTCGGCCCATCACTGGCCCTGATGCATGTTTTACATTGGGGCCCCCCAAACATTCTACATGTAACAATTGATACGGCGCACCAAAACCTGCCATGACAACTACAGTGTCAGCGGTGCAAGAAGGGGATGAGGAACAGTTTGTCAATGATTACCACTATTCAAAGTATCTATAGAAGTCATTATTATGAG
The DNA here is from genome assembly GCF_040937935.1 of Hyperolius riggenbachi. NCBI lineage: Eukaryota > Metazoa > Chordata > Amphibia > Anura > Hyperoliidae > Hyperolius > Hyperolius riggenbachi. The sequence goes on from NC_090652.1 coordinate 67,953,926, forward strand.
CACAGGGCCAATAGAGAGCTAATACTGAAGTTAAGGGGGGGGGGGCCCTTCAGGGCCCCTCTGGCCCAAGGACCCCGATGTGAATGCAACCTCTGCAACCCCTATTGCTGTGCCCCTGCACTTCCAGATGCAGCAGATCTATGCTCTGGTGAAGAGCATGACATTTATGAAAAAGCCTCTCACAGGGCATTAGAAAGTAGGAAAACCTTTTCACATAGCTGGTATGAGAAAACATCTCCATCTGAGATATTACACATAAAACATTTACAATTTGCTGGGGAACAATGAGGTTGACCTCAATACACCATGCAGATAACACTACTGACTGCAGTATGTGAGCTGTATAGAAAAAGTCTATTGAAAGTACAGAATGTATTTATCATGTCAGACAAGCATACCCAACCATCACCGTACAGGTCTCCTGCTACTGACAGTTTTCCAGCACTGGAGAGGAGCAGCCAGTAACATTAAAAAGACAGTAGGAAAAAATTAGATAACATTTTCCCTGGAGGTCTGAAAGCAGACCGGAACTCAGAACATCCTCTCTGCTCTAAAAGATACAGTACAGCGTAATAGCCTTTAAACAAAACGTGTTTCTTTGTTACAGCTGATACAAATCCTAAAATAAATCTGCACCGTTTCTACTTCCTGAGTCATGGAAACAGACATATTGTTAACAGCCTGTGCTTTCAAATGAGCTTATTTGCCATCTCTGCCATGGCAGTCATGTGACACAATGTGACACTGGAGAGAGATCAAATTACAACTTGGGATTACACAAATGAGGGGAAATTAAACAGGCTAAACTCTCTAAATGCATACAGGGTGCATTTATCTAGGTTTTCCTTCTATCCTGTGCAAGAGTTCAGGTGCACTTTAATGTAGAATAGATGTTGATTTTGGAACAGAAACAGGGCCTTTATACATATGGGCCGTGGTAGGGGGATTAACTCACCCTTGCCTCTTCCCCTGTTCACAGCTGTTTGTGTTGCTTTCCATCCCTCCAACACTTCCTCCTTCTGGCTGTGAAGGAAAAAGTATAGATGTGATGAAGCACAGCGGCCAGAGGCGGTGACAAGGATGAGTTAGCCCCTTCTGCCATGGCCCGCATGTATAAAGGCTCTCTCTGTTTCTGTTCCAACTCTGGGGCAACAGAGATTCAAGTTCATAAACTCATCCCTTATCATAAGTGAGAAAATAATAGATCGGAAAATCTACCTGCTTAATTTTATGCCATTTATAACAAGTTATTCTAAACAGTTCTTGTTTCCTTCTGGTTATAGGAAAGGAAAATGTAATTGTGGTGGGTGACGACGTACTAGACAGCAGCTCTGCAGTACGAGAGAGAACAGTGGAAAACCAGCCCAGCATTGGTTCACTGGCCAGAGATTTGTTCCTGTTCAGGGAAGAGGAGAAAGATTATGATGAACTTTTGAGAATGAAGGCAATAATTCATGAGAGCATAGGTAAGTTGTCTTGTGCTGTATGTAATCCATCCAGTAACTGCGTGTCATGTGCCAATACAGAGATGTTCACCGACACATATAATTTATGGGCTAGTTAGGAAAAAAAATCCTATGCTGTGCATTGATATTCATCTACTCCATACAATGTAATTGCTACCTGCTACCTGTGATGTCTATGCACAATGGAGACGATCAAAATTTTCAATGGCAACATCATTAAGAAGGAAGATACATTTACACTAAGAACTGTTTTGGAAATACACTGCCTATCCTTTTAGGCTCCACCTCTTGTCTTTTTCAGTTCTGAGGCTGATCATGGAATGCCACTTCAGCTTGTAATAATAGTGCACCACTTGTCCCCTTATGACCTTGTCCTTAGACCACCTCTTGTTCACATATCCCTGTTGATCCAGAGGAAGGCAAAAAGCCCCAAAAGGGAAAAAATGTCATCCCGACTCCAGATGGCAATCAGATAAAATCCCTGGATCAACATCATTAGGCATTACCTAGTAATTGTAGCCATGGATGTCTTCCAACGCAAGGAAAGCATCTAAGCCCCCTTTAAATGCAGGTATAGAATTTGCCATAACTACTTCCTGTGGCAATGCATTCCACATCTTAATCACTCTTACTGTAAAGAACCCTTTCCTAAATAAATGGCTAAAACGTTTTTCCTCCATGCGCAGATCATGTCCTCTAGTCCTTTGAGAAGGCCTAGGGACAAAAAGCTCATCCGCCAAGCTATTATATTGCCCTCTGATGTATTTATACATGTTAATTATATCCCCTCTAAGGTGTACTTTCTTTAGACTAAATAAACCCAGTTTATCTAACCGTTATTGGTAAGTGAGACCTTCCATTCCACGTATTAATTGTGTTCCTCATCTCTGCACCTGCTCTAAAACTGTAATATTTTTCCTGTAATGTGGTGCCCAGAACTGAATTCCATATTCCACATGTGGCCTTACTAGAGAGTTAAACAGGGGCAATATTATGCTAGCATCTCAAGTTTTTATTTCCTTTTTAATGCATCCCAAAATTTTATTAGCTTTAGCTGCAGTGGCTTGGCATTGAATACGATTATTTAACTTGTTGTCGATGAGTACTCCTAAATCCTTCTCCAGGTTTGAGGTCCCCAAATGTATCCCATTTATTTGCTAGACCATTGGTACGACCAAAATGCAGGACTTTACATTTTTCAACATTGAATTTCATCTGCCATTTATGTGCCCATATAGCCATCCTATCCAGATCCTGTTGCAATATGTCCCTATCTTCCTGAGAGTTGATGATTCTGCACAATTTTGTATCATCTGCAAAAATAGCGGTGGGGTCTGATGGCTCCCCCAATGTTTGTTTGTTTGTTTTTTTTTATAAATATTTATTTATACTATTTTTGAATAAAATGTTGTTGTTTTTTTTAATTATTTTTATTATTGTCCCATCCCTCCCTCCCTCCCCTGGCCAGCCTATCAGCGCGATTGGCTGTGATAGGCTTCAGCCTATCACAGCGTCTCACAGCGTGTTACTACTGTGCAGGCGTAGAACGCTATCGGCAAAGGGAGTAAGATAGGGGAGCGCCTGGTCAGATTGCGCATGCGCCGACTGGCCCCAACTGATAGATAGATTATATATATATATATATATATATATATATATATATATATATATATATATATATATATATATATATACACACTTTACATACATCTAAGGGTAGAGGTGTTGCCAATGAGATGGCTATTTGGATATGTTGGTGCCAAATTACTCTTTTTGTACTTGTTAATGACCTGTATGTGTGGTTTGAACATGATATTGCCACTGTAGATTTACATGTCTGCTATATTGTCGTTTCCCCTTTGTATTTTGTTCTAAAAATTCCACAAAAAATATATTAAAAAAAAAAGCATTTTCTTGATGCAAATAGGTGCTGACATGTGTTTTTGCATTTTTCCTAGCAGGTGTCTTTTACAATCATATGTTTCTGTGCTTTCTTGTACAGTAATTCTGCATTTTCTCAACAGCGAGGATTGGATTAGTTGAAGATGGCAAACCGGTATTTGAAAACAAAGATGAAGAAAAATGGAAGAATCAGCGTAGAAAGTCCATGGCAGGTAAGTGTCCTTCCAAAGTCATTAAGCTGTTCATGTTAACATAACTTGATATGATTGCTGCTACCCTAATCATCTGGCTCTGCTTCAGGGCTCCGTTCCCTGTGTCCCCCCTTTCCTGTGAGGGAGGCCACCCTCACTCCACAATCTGCACTCTGTGCCCCCGGTCCTGCTGCTGCCCCCCCACCCACGGGGTACCCCTTATTGCCCTTCCACCTACTGGGTCCTGCTGCAAGTCATTCCACCTATCGGGCCCTGCTGCTGCCCTTCCACTCACTGGGTACCCCTTACTGATCCAGCCGGCCGCAGCCCTGGAAAATAAGCAATTTAATAATCCTTAAAGGAAAAGACCTGTTTTACAGCCGCAAAAATCTGGGAATTAAATCTGCAGTGTGTCCTGAAATAAATCTGCAGTGCAACTACTTCCTGCTTTCAGGGAAGAAGGTGCTGGGGCTACCCACTGCCCCAAAGGGGGCCCACCGCAAACTGCACCCTCACCCCTCTCCCGCCACCGTGGCTCCATGGCTCCGAATCAGCTGCACCCCCCAAGTGCCACATGCATCACCACGTACAGCAGAGAGTAACTTCTGCAATGGGAGGCCTGCAGCCCAGCGACCCATGCACCCCTGTGGAACATAACCTGGGATCACATCAAGTTACTCACCAGGAAGGACAGGCGGGCCAGCAGGTACCTCCGCCCCAGGGGAAAGAGGGCAGGAGTACAAGTGAGGCTCAAAAAGAAAGGCCTGCGGTCACCCATCCCAGCCATTCTCCTTTCTAATGTCTGCTCCCTCCCGAACAAGCTTGACGAGCTGCTCGTACTACTTGGCAGCAACCGACCTATGGGCGCAAATACCCCAGTCCTTTGTTTTACTGAAACGTGGCTGAATGACACCATCCCAGACAACTCCCTCCAACCAGTGGCGTACCTAGGGCATTTGACACCCGGTGCTGGGTATTAAAAAGACACCCCCCCCCCCCCATTAAAAAAAAAAAAACAGCAAATGTGGCATGCTAAACGTGACACGGCGGGTAATGCCAGGTGTAGGCTCGCTCCCCCCCCTAAAGTTGTCCTTAGTATAGTATAGTATAGTGGCACCAGTATAGCTAACAAAAAATGGGTGCGGTTATAACATGCGGCGCGCATTGCGCGCCGCGGCGAAAAATGGGCGTGGCCATGACCGGATGAGGGCAGAGCTAACTAATTTAAAGTGAACCCGGGATAAGAGTGATATGGAGGCTGCCATATTCATTTTCTTTTAAACAATAGGCAGCCCTGCTGATCTATTTGGCTGCAGTAGTGAACTGAATTACACCAGAAACAAGCATGCAGCTAATCTTGTCAGTTCTGACAATATTGTCAGAAGCCCCTGACCTGCTGCTTGCTTATTCAGGGTCTATGGTTTAAAGAATTAGATGCAGAGGACCAGCACAGCAGCCAGGCAGCTGGTATTGCTTAAAAGGAGATAAATATTGCAGCCCAATATTATTCTCACCTCGGGTTCCCCTTAAAAGTGCAACACAAAGACAGTGGGCCTTTCCCCAGAAAATTCACATAATTGTTCAGGTTTTCTCAAGAAAATACACGTAATGTGAACAGATTTGACCAGAAAATAGTTCAATCATGTCGGCAGATTTGCCCAAAAAACACGTTCAATCATGTCGGCAGATTTGCCCAAAAAACACGTTCAATCATGTCGGCAGATTTGCCCAGAAAATACATGCAATCATGTCGGCAGATTTGCCCAGAAAATACATGCAATCATGTCGGCAGATTTGCCCAGAAAATACATGCAATCATGTCGGCAGATTTGCCCAGAAAATACATGCAATCATGTCGGCAGATTTGCCCAGAAAATATATGCAATCATGTCGGCAGATTTGCCCAAAAAACACGTTCAATCATGTCGGCAGATTTGCCCAAAAAACACGTTCAATCATGTCGGCAGATTTGCCCAGAAAATACATGTAATCATGTCGGCAGATTTGCCCAGAAAATACATGCAATCATGTCGGCAGATTTGCCCAGAAAATACATGCAATCATGTCGGCAGATTTGCCCAGAAAATACATGCAATCATGTCGGCAGATTTGCCCAGAAAATACATGCAATCATGTCGGCAGATTTGCCCAGAAAATACATGCAATCATGTCGACAGATTTGCCCAGAAAATACATGCAATCATGTCGGCAGATTTGCCCAGAAAATATATGCAATCATGTGGCAACCTGGCCAGAAAACACTTCAATCATGTAGCAGACCTGGCCAGAACAGTCGATACACCTGCTAATATAAATTAAATAAAAATTTACTCACCTGAAGCAGCAGCAGACCTCCTGTCCCGGCCTCCGTCCGGCGCGCAGCTCTCACGATCCTCTGCAGCCAGCAACTGAAACTCCCGCGGTGAGAGCAGGGCTACGGGAAAATGGCGCCCGAAGCCCTGCATTGCAGACTCAGTCTCCAGAGCAGGGCTTCGGACGCCATTTTACTGTAGCCCTGCTCTGCCGCTGTTGGAGCTGCGGGCTGCTGCTGTCAGTGAACTGACACAGCGTCTATTAGACGCCGAAAATCAGTTCACGCTGGGGGTGCTTGGACAATATTAGGGGGTGCTTCAGCACCCAAACCACCCCCCTGGCACCGCCACTGCCCCAGTATAGCTAGTATAGTTGCCCCAGTATAGCATAGTGGCCCCAGTATAGTTTAGTGTAGCATAGTGGCCCCAGTGTAGCATAGTGGTCCCAGTGTAGCATAGGTGCCCCCAGTGTAGCATAGTGGCCCCCAGTGTAGCATAGTGGCCCCCAGTGTAGCATAGTGGCCGCCAGTGTAGCATAGTGGCCGCCAGTGTAGCATAGTGGCCCCCAGTGTAGCATAGTGGCCCCCAGTGTAGCATAGTGGCCCCCAGTGTAGCATAGGTGCCCCCAGTGTAGCATAGGTGCCCCCAGTGTAGCATAGTGGCCCCCAGTGTAGCATAGTGGCCCCCAGTGTAGCATGGTGGCCCCCAGTGTAGCATAGTGGCCCCCAGTGTAGCATAGTGGCCCCCAGTGTAGCATAGTGGCCGCCAGTGTAGCATAGGTGCCCCCAGTGTAGCATAGTGGCCCCCAGTGTAGCATAGTGGCCCCCAGTGTAGCATAGTGGCCCCCAGTGTAGCATAGGTGCCCCCAGTGTAGCATAGTGGCCCCCGGTATGAGGGAAGCTTGGAAGGTGGGGTGGCGGGGTCCCCTCCTTCCGGCGCTTCCCCCTCCTAATTAGCAGCAGCCAGCAGCTTAGCGAAGCGGGCGGGGAGGACTTACTCACCTGCTCCAGGCGATGGCGCATAACGTCATCCTCACGTGACGCTGGTCTCTCTGTCGCTCACTGTGCTTCCGCAAATCAGGAAGCACAGTGGGCGGTGGAGAAGGTGGAGACCAGCGTCAGGTGACGATGACGCTATTTGCCATCGCCTGGAACGCAGGAAGTAGGTGAGTAAGTCTTCTCCGCCCGCTCCTGCCCGCTCATCAAGCTGCTGCTAATTAGGAGGGTGAAGCGCCAGAAGGAGGGGACCCAGGTGAGGGAGGTGGGGGGTCCGGCCCCCCTCCCCGCCGCTTTCCCCGCCACCCCTCCTTTCCGGGTTGCTTTCCCCCTCCTGTCCGGCCGGCACAGGCCAATGTGGGGGCCTTGATGACACCCCCTGGGGCGCCCGACACCCGGTGCGGGGCGCCCCATGCCGCCCTATGGTAGGAACGCCACTGCCTCCAACTACCAGGTTTCAACTTCTTCAGAGCAGATCGAGACAGCGCACTCTCCGGTAAACACAGGGGAGGCGGCATCTGCTTCTACATTAAGGCCTCTTGGTGCACAAACACATCCATCATAGACAACCGCTGTTCCCCAGACATTGAGCTCCTAGCCATCAACTGCAGACCGCAGTACTCTCCAAGAGAGTTCTCCTCCTACATTCTTGTGGGTGTTTACATCCCCCCTAGCGCAAACACCAAGATCGCGCTGGGCATGCTCAGCGACATCATCTCACGGTGGGAGACATCCCTCCCAGACTCCCTCTTCATCATCTGTGGGGACTTTAACAGCGCGAACCTCTGCACGGAGATGCCTCGCTACAAACAGCACATCACTTGCCCCACCAGGGATCAAAACACCCTGGACCATTGCTACACGATCCTCAAAGACGCATACAAGCCCACTCGTCGGGCACCCCTAGGCAACTCTGACCACTGTCTAATCCACCTCATACCCACCTACAGGAGACACCTTGAGTCTTCCAAGCCAGTCTTCAAGACCGTAAGAAAGTGGACAGAGGATGCTAAGCTGCAGCTACAGGCCTGCTTTGATTGCACCGACTGGGAGGTCCTTCAAGCACCCTGCCTGGAAGAATGGACGGAGAACGTCATCTCCTACATCAGCTTCTGCGAGGAGTTGTGCATTCCCACAAAGACATTTAGGGTCTACCCTAACAACAAGCCTTGGTTTAATGGCAAGCTACGCCGGCTCCGGAAAATTAAGGAAGTAGCGCACAAGTCCGGCACACCGGAGGAGTTCAAGGCAGCCAGGTACACCCTTAAGCGCGAACTTGGTGCGGCAAAGAAGGACTACTCCAGTAAGTTAGGCCTCAGCCTTCGATCCAACAATGCACGGGAGGTCTGGCAAGGCCTCAGGGCAGCCACGAACTTCAAACCTCCTCCTCAACACGCTCCCCCGAGCCTTGCACTAGCTGAAAAACTAAACTAATTCTACTGTAGGTTTGAAAACCAACCCTCCACCATTGGCGACCACGGAGCCACCCCCAGGGCACCCCCCTCAACCACTTCCCCTAGCGAAGACAGGGCCCTCCCAGTACCGTTAGAAGTCCAAGCGACCGACGTTCTCGGGCACCTCCGGAAACTGAATCCAAGGAAAGCCTCTGGTCCAGACGGCGTGTCATCCATGTGCCTGAGAACATGCGCTAGCCAGCTAGCCCCTGTACTGACTGCCATTTTTCAGACCTCCTTGGCAAGGGGTAGAGTACCCTCCTGCCTCAAAAGGTCCACCATCATCCCTGTACCAAAAAAAACAGGGGACACGGACCTCAACAACTACAGACCCGTTGCCCTGACCCCTACTGTCATGAAGATCTTTGAAAAACTGGTCCTCAGACATCTGAAAGCCTCCACCGATGCTCTCCTAGATCCACTTCAATTTGCATATAGAGCAAACAGGTCCACAGAGGATGCCATCAACATCAGCCTGGAATTCATCATGGAACATCTGGACAGACCCAACACCTACGCTAGGATCCTCTTCTTAGACTTCAGCTCTGCCTTTAATACAATCAGTCCGGTCATCCTGCACAACAACTTAGCGCAACTCGGACTTGATCGAACTCTCTGCGATTGGATCAAAGACTTTCTCACAAACAGGACGCAACAGGTCAAACTCGGCAGCTGCCTCTCCCGAGTGAGGACCACAAACACTGGTGCCCCCCAAGGCTGCGTACTGTCCCCGATCTTTTTTTCCCTATATACGAACGGATGCACCTCAACTGCCGACTGTGTAAAGGTCATCAAATTTGCGGATGACACCACCGTACTAGGACTCATCAGGGGAGGGGATGAACGCTCCTACCACAGTGAGATTGAGCGCATCTGCAACTGGTGCAAGGATAACATGCTCGTCCTTAATGCTGCAAAGACTGTCGAGCTGGTTGTGGATTTCAGGAAGCGCCCTCCCCCACTTAACCCGACCTTCATCGCAGGCACAGAGGTCACCAGAGTATCAAGTGTTCGTTTCTTGGGCACCACCATCACAAATGACTTGAGATGGAGAGAAAACACCACTAAATGCCAAAAGAAGGCTCAACAACGGCTGTTCTTCCTAAGACAGCTAAGGAAGTTTGGCATGCCGCAGGAGCTGATGTCAAGCTTCTACACTGCCACCATCGAGTCTATCCTGTGCTCCTCCATCATCGTGTGGTATGGCGGCGCCACCACAAGTGACAAGTACAGACTACATAGAGTTATCAAGGCCGCAGAAAGAATTATCGGTACACCCTTGCCACCACTGGACCTCCTCCATGCTTCCAGGCTGAGAACAAGGGCAAATAGGATCACGCAAGACCCCCTCCACCCCAGCGGTCGCTTTTTCAACCGCATGCGCTCCGACCACCGCTATAGAGCTATTTCCACCAAAACCTCCAGACATAGAAACTCCTTTTTCCCCCAAGCAGTGTGCCTTCTGAACTCGAGCCATGCACACAGCAAAGCCAAATAGCAGGTCTGACACCCAGACCTAAATAGCCTGTAGGTACTCAACCTGGGGCGATTCCTCATTTCATTGTACTTGCACCTAGGACTTATTAACCAAATTGCAGGACCAGCTGCTACGTTCTATGTATGTTCATTTTGCACATGGACTCGTACTACTACGTTTTTCAATGCCTGCATCTGTTCCTCAATGCATTTCTGTATTGCTACTTGCTAGTTATGTTCTGTTGTTGTTGTTGTTGTTGTTGTCGTACTATGCTCTATGCCAATGTGTACCACAAATAATTCCGGGTGCGGCAACCGCTGCACTTGGCGAAATAAATTGATTCTGATTCTGATTCTGATTATCACAAATAAAGACACACTGTCAAAGGTCTTTTGACAAAGCACGAAGAAGCAAAATCTCCATCGTTTGTAGTTAATCTTCTAAATGCTTATTCATTGTCACTATCTGAAAAACCTACTAAAGATAACCTGAGGTGGGTTCTAAGAATCTTATTAGCACACAGAGGCTGGTTCTGCATATAATCACCAGCCTCTGTTGCTATACTGTCTCCCTCCCAGCCCCCCCCCCTGCGCTCTGCTGACCCCCATAAATCAAACCGCCGTGCTAGCGCGACATGCAGCGTGTCGCTAGCAAGCTGTTTACATCCACACTGCCACTCTCCGCCGGCGCCGCTCCCCCGCCTCCTCTATATTGCCGCTCCCCGCCTCCATCACTTCCCTCCAATCAGCGGGGAGGGAAGGGACGCAGGCGTGGAGAGGTGATATAGAGGAGGCGGGGGAGCAGCGGAGAGTGACAGTGAGGATGTAAACAGTTAGCTAAACATTGCGCGCGATCCATAAAAGCTTTGGGCGTGCTAACTGAGTTAGCACCCTTTTGTGAATCGAGCCTCAAAAGGGCTTCTGAGCACTTTATAAAACGCCATCGCTTTGAAGGGTACATGGCTAAAGTATTTGAATGGAATGGAGCACACCAGAGCAATGTGCTTTTTTCCAAAAGCAAACGCAGGTTCTGCAGCATCTTTGCTGATTTCTAAGGCGTTTCAGCCTCAATATTAAGTATAAGAAAGTGGAATTTCGCTCTTAAAAGCTCTAGATCAGAGAGATTTTCCAAGGGTTTTTGTTACAGAAGCTGTTCAGTTACAGTACAGCTCTACAGTAACAAAAAAGAAAAAACTCTACACCAAAACACTCAAAAAATCGCTAGCCATGCTTAGAAAATCGCTAGGCACATGCCTAGAATCCCCTTAAAACATTTCTTCAAAAATCACTGAGCATTTGCTTTCACACTAGCGCTTTTTGGTGTGCACTGGCCAAAAGACTCACTTTTTTTCCTTACTATATTGTACAATAGTAAGCTTGCATGATGAAAAATCTAAAATCAAGGAATTACTATGGTGCTTGCTACCCTGATCTGTATTATACTTTTACTATAGCTTTCTTATTTGTTCTTTTAAAAGAGAAAGGGAGAGAGACAGAGAGGAGTTTTACAACAGTAAAACACTGCAGTTGGTAAAACATTTCTTGATGCATTAGGTTTTCATGTTTGCTAATTTTGTTTCCTAGTTGGTGTCTGCAGAGGCGGGACAAGGTCCTTCAGCACCCAAGGCTGAGACACCAAAGTGCGCCCCCCCTCCCTCCCACCCAGCCGTCACACACTGATTGCTATTAGACTAATAGGTGCCCCAAGGCCCACAACCTCCCCAACACCTTAATATCTAGTTATCTGGCTTGCAGTCACTGTCATGTAGCCCCTTTTCTTATTTCTTTCTGTTTTAAACACAATTGGGAATGACAGCTGAATGAATTGTGCGCCCCCTCCTACACTGCGCCCTGAGGCTGGAGCCTCTCCAGCCTCTGCCTCGGCCCGGCCCTGGGTGTCTGCTATAATCATATGCATCAGTGCAGTCTTGTACAGTTATTCTCCATTTTCTCATCAGAGAGGATTAGCCTATTTGAGAACAGTAAACCATTGAATAAAAACGAAGATGAAGAAAGCTGGCAGATTCAGCGGAAGAAGATCTTGGGAGGTACGTTTCCTTAAATAACACCTATCAAAGAAACTGTCCTTCTGTAAACCCCACATACCTATAGAGTTTTTAACCAGCAACGATAGAAAGCTTTTCAGAAATCTCTCATCACAGCCTGTGTGAAAAAAATGCCTTGTTTACCAGCTGTTTGTAACAATTTGTGTCGGCGCCGAGGCAAGAGGCTAGAGCTACACCGTGTAGATAGGTTCCACTTCTCTGTCACTATTCACAGATTAATAATTTACTGTTTATTTATGCGCTGCCCACATACACACACACACTGCTTTCTCACAGATCATATGAGAAGAACAGCTACAAAGGATCTGAAGAGAAGACACTATATTTTATTCCTGTTATTGCATGCTTCCCCCCCCCCCCCCATTCATTTGAGCTCTTCTTGTCTGTAGACTGTTTACTTTACACTGTGAGGCAGAGAGAGAGACACAGGCACACATCAGGCACACAGACCTAAACTCTTGCACAGAAGGAAAATCATAGAAATGCACCCTGTATGTATTTAGAGGGTTTAGCTGTCTAATTCCCCCTCATCTGTGACTAAGCACAAGTTGTAATTTGATCCCAGTTTTATTGATACCAGTCAATGCATACCTGTTCAGTGCACCTACGTGACAGCACACAGTGTTATATACCAGTCACTGCATACTTGTTCACGGTATCTGTGTGTGTGACAGTTGTAAATTTATAATACTAGTCACTGCATATCTGTTCAGGGTACCTGTGTGTGTGTGACAGCTGCACATTTGTAATACCAGTCACTGCATACCTGTTCACTGCACCTGTGTGACCGCACACTGTTTTATATGCCAGTCACTGCATACCTGTTAACTGCACCTGTGTGACAGCTGCACATTGTATTGTAATACCAGTCACTGCATACCTTTCACTGCACTGGTGTGACTGCACATTGTAGTAGTCAAGTCAGTACATACATTTCACTTCATCCTCCCCGATATGGACAAAACAGGCAGAGGCAGACCCAAAGGCAGGCAACCCGGCAGGTCTGTTCGAGGTTGTGCTGACATGATTTTGTGCGGCCCTGGACCAAAGTACAGTGCTCAGAAGAAGGCACGTCCTATCAACTCCCAAGATTGTCAGGACGTGGTTAACTATTTAACACAGAACACCTCATCTTCAGCAGCCACCAGCGCTACTACAAGCACCACATCCGCTACATTTGACACTCCACAGGAGTTATTTGCTGGGGAATTCACTGATTCACAGGCACAGCCATTATTGTTACAACAAGATGAAGGCGCTAAGCAAGTTACACCACCTGATATGTTGGAGTTAGACGACACTATGGACGTAAGGTGTGAGGAGGAGGATGATGAAGTACCTGCTGTTGGTGCAGTTTTGGAGGTGTCTGATACAAGCGAAGCTGGGGAGGATGATTATGATGATGATGATGATTATGATGATATGGATGTCACGTGAGGTTCCCAATACAGGAGATGAACAGGGGGACAGTTCAGAGGGGGACTTAGAAAGGAGTAGGAGGAGACGAGTTGCTGAAAGAAGCAGGGGTAGCTCGTCATCAGAAACAGCTGGTGGCAGTGTCCGGCACCATCTATTGCCACCTATGGACAGCCAGCCAACATGCCCTTCAATGTCAGCTGCTGATGCCACCATAGTGCCATCACCCCAGGGTTTAGCGGTGTGGAAATGTTTTGTGTGTCTGCCTCAGATGAGAGCAAAGCCATCTGTTCTCTCTGCCACCAAAAATTGAGCTGTGGAAAGGCCAACACCTGTGTAGGGACAACTGCCTTACGAAGGCACATGGAGAAAAGCCACAAACTGCAATAGGAAGACCACCTGAGGAAAAGCAGCACACAAAAGCAAAGCCATCCTCCTTCTCCTCTTCCTCCTTCAGGTGCATCATCTTCGGCCGCCTTCTCCCTTGCACCTTCACAGCCACCCTCCTCCACTCCGCCTCTCACCTTGAGCTCTGCCCACAGCAGGAGCCAGGTGTCCGTGAGAGAAATCTTTGAGCGGAAGAAGCCAATGTCTGCCAGTCACCCCCTTGCCCGGCATCTGACAGCTGGCTTGGCGGAACTGTTAGCTCGCCAGCTGTTACCATACCAGCTGGTGGACTCTAGGGCTTTCCAAAAATTTGTGGCCATTGGGACACCGCAGTGGAACGTACCAAGCCGCAATTATTTCTCAAAAAAGACGGTACACAAACTGTACCGTGAAGTTGAAAGGCAAGTGGTGTCATCTCTGGCACACAGCGTTGGGTCAAGGGTCCATCTGACCATGGATGCCTGGTCTGCCAAGCACGGTCAGGGCAGGTACATTACTTACACAGCCCATTGTGTCAACCTGGTGACCACTGGCAAGCAGGGAGTGTATGGCTGTGCAGCGGACCTAGTTGTGACACCTCCGCGACTTGCAGGCAGGCCTCCTGCCACCTCCTCTCCTTCTCCTCCTACTCCTCCTGCTACATCCTCTTCACTGCCATACTCCTCCTCCTCTTTGGCTGAGTGGCAGTACAACTCTACTGGTGCTGCAATCTTCTCTCCTGCTACACAGCCCCAGCTTCCCAGGGCCTATGCTGCATGCCACGTATGACAGTGTCACGCCATCTTAGACTTGTCTTGCCTCAAAGCGGAGAGTCACACTGGAGCAGCTCTCCTGGATGCTCTTAACAAACAGGTGGATCAGTGGCTGACCCCGCACCAACTGGAGATCGGCAATGTGGTGTGTGACAAAGGCAGCAATCTCATTTCGACTTTGACTTTGGGAAAGTTGACACATGTACCCTGCATAGCACATGTGCTGAATCTAATAATTCAGAGAATTGTGTGTAAGTACCCAGGCTTACAGGATGTCCTGAAGCAGTCCAGGAAGTTGTGTGGGCATTTCAGGCGGTCTTACACGGCCATGGCACGCTTGGCCGATATTGAGGGGAGAAAGGACTTGCGGGTGATACTCTTGATTTACGATAGCCCGATTGGCTGGAATTCAACTCCCCTTATGTTTAACCGCCTGCTACAACAGGAGAAAGCTGTCAACCAGTATCTCTACAACTACAGTAGAAGGACATACTCTGGGGAGATGGGGATGTTCTGGCCAAAGTACTGGACACTCATGCGAAATGCCTGCAGGCTCATGCGGCCGTTTGAGAAGGTGAAAAACATGGTGAGTCCCAGTGAAGGTGCCATCAGCGACTTGATCCCATATGCTTTCTACATGGAGTGTGCTATGCGTAGAGTGGTGGATCAAGCTGTGCAGGAGTGTGAACAGGAAAAGTTATAGGAACAGGAGGAAGAGTTGTAGGATCAATTCTCAAAAACAGATGTTTCCTCAACACCTGTGGCAGCACAGAGGAGGGGGGAGGAGGAAGAATTGTGTGGGGAAGAGGAGTCAGATGATGAGGAAGGTGTTTTTTTGTTTTTTTTTTAGGAGGAGGCAGAAGAACAACAACAGCAGGCGTCGCAGGGGGCTTGTGATGCTCAACTTTCCCGTGGTATTCTTTGTGGCTGGGGGAGGAGGAGAACTTACCTGACATCACTGAGGAAGAGCAAGAGGAGATGGATAGTATGTCTGTGTAACGATTGGTGTCAGCAAGAACAGATTTTCTGATTATTGGTGATCTGCAGTATCACCAATAATAGAGATGCTATACCTGATTATGTAGTGATCTGCAGAATCACCAATAATGCGAGTATAGTGAGACACAGGACAACCAGATGTAAAGATAGGTGTTTGGTGCAACAGTAATACAGATAGAGATACCAACTTCCCAGAGGAGCTAGTAGAGGGAGATATCTCTATAGAACACAGGGATCAGCATTCCAGCAAGCCGGAGATGCAGATTAACTAGTAATCAGTTCACCCGAGGAGCGGGTGGTGCACAGTAAGACAACGTATACAGATCACCCGTGGAGCGGGTGATTCAGACTGCACTGCAGCCGGTGGTCACCTGAGGGGCAGGAGATCAACACTGTACTGTAGCTCCTAATCACCTGAGGAGCAGGTGATTAAGACTGTACTGCAGCTACCGGTCACCTGAGGAGCAGGTGATTCAGACTGTACAGAGAATCCCTCACCAGGACTAGGCTCACTGGTGAGGGCAGGAGAGTCAGACAAGCAGATTCGGTAACAAAAGAACAGATACGGTACAAAGACAGAAGGCTAAATCAGAGTAGTGTTCAGGCTGAGTCGGCAACAGGATCAGATAGGCAGAAACACAGAATCAGTAGGCAGAAGACTAGTCAAGGCTAGCAGAAGGTCATAACAAATAATACAATTCAATTAGTACTTTAGCTATCAATAGAATCTGACTAAGTGTGGATCCCCAGCTCCTGCTGGTTCTAGCACACTTTGGGATCTGACTAAGGTCTGAGTGCTAACACGTAGCATTTGCAACAGCAGATGAGGAGCTACTGACAGGCAGGTCCTATACCTGTATATACTGAGAGCGCCCCACAGCGCCGGCCCAGTCACTCAGCCAATCAGGAGCACTGCTGGAGTCAGCTGACCGGCCGATCAGCTGACTCCCCTTCTATTTGCATAAAGGCCCTGTCGCCTGGCGCGCGACGCGCGTGCACGTAGCCCTCAGTCTATGTGCAACTGAAGGACCAGGCAAAACTCCACCATGTAATTGCGCGGCGGAGGCCGCCGGCTGAGACGCGGAGACAGCCGCCATTCCGCTCACCACTGCGGCGGCATCTCCGCTATCTATTATAGTCTGCATCCAAATTTGTGCAGATGGCGACTTTCATGCTGTCCAGCCTGTTGAGGGGCACCGTATAAACAAACTCAAGGGGATTCACCTGTACTGGGTGGCCACTCTACTAGACTAGAGTATGGGCACAAAGTGGCGGAGATGTTACCAACTCACCTGAAGGCAGAAAGGATGTAGCACTTGTAGAACAAGTTGGCAACTATGCTTTACAGTGCGTTTAAGGATGATGTCACAGCACAACGGAATAAAGGTGCCATTGCCAGTAATCTTCCTCCTCCTACCATGTCCACGTAGGCAAGGACAGGGCACTCTAGCGATCTCATGGTGATGTCAGGCATGCAGACATTCTTTAGTCCAACGTCTCACCTTAGCCCTTCCGGATCCATCCTCCACCAACGCCTCAACCGGCAGGTAGCTGACTACCTGGCCTTAAAGGATACCCAAACTGACATGTGACATGATGTGATAGACATGTGTATGTACAGTGCGTAGCACACCAATAACTATGCTATGTTTCTTTTTTTCTTTCTCTACCTGACTCAGACAGGAAGTGACTACAGTGTGACCCTCACTGATAAGAAATTCCCCCTTTTTTTACCTCTTTCTTGCTCTCAATTTTCTGCTAGTAAAGTGTTTTATAGTTCGAACTTCTTATCAGTGAGGGTCACACTGTAGTCACTTCCTGTCTGAGTCAGGAATGAGTCAGCCTCTTGCATACCTGATATTTAACTCTTTCAGGCAGAGAAAGAAAAAAAGGAACACAGCATAGTTATTTGTGTGCTATACACTGTACATACACATGTCTATCTCATCATGTCACATGTCAGTTCGGGTATCCTTTAAAGGAATACTTAAGTCAAAAAAAAAAATGACATTTACTCACCTGGGGCATCCCTCAGCACCCCGAAGCTGGATGGTGCCCTCGCAGCCCCGCTCCGATCGTCCTGTCCCCGCCGGCGGCTACTTCCGGTTCGGCGACAGCCGCCGACAGGCTGGGAACGCGGCTGATTTTCCGCGTTCCCAGCCGCTGCTATCACTCTCTATGCTGCTATAGCGTATATATATATACGCTATATATATATATATATATACGCTGATGTTCCGCGTTCCCAGCCGCTGCTATCACTCTCTATGCTGCTATAGCGTATATATATACGCTATAGCAGCATAGAGAGTGATAGCAGCGGCTGGGAACGCGGAAAATCAGCCGCGTTCCCAGCCTGTCGGCGGCTGTCGCCGAACCGGAAGTAGCCGCCGGCGGGGACAGGACGATCGGAGCGGGGCTGCGAGGGCACCATCCAGCTTCGGGGTGCTGAGGGATGCCCCAGGTGAGTAAATGTCATTTTTTTTTTTTTGACTTAAGTATTCCTTTAAGTGTGGATGTAGACACTGTGAGCTGCGATGAACCCCTGGACTACTGGGTGTGTAGGCTTGACCTGTGGCCAGAGCTGTCACAATTTGCCATCCAACTTCCGTCTTGCGTCCTGTCAGAAAGGACCTTCAGCACAGCTGGAGGAATTGTCACTGTCTGAGAAGAGAAGTCGCCTAGGTCACAAAAGTGTTCAGTACCTCACCTTTATCAAAATGAATAAGGCATGGATCCTGGAGGGCTACTGCCCGCCCAAAGACTAAGCCAGTCCCCACACACAGCACCTCTGTCTGTGTGCCATGTGACTGCCTGCCCCAAGTCACTCCCCAAACAGCATCTCTGCCTGCAGGCCGGTTGACTGCCTTCTCCGCCACCAACAATAGGGTCCAGGACTCCAGACGGATTCCTGAATTTTTACGGCCGCTGCTAGCAGCTGCCGCTATACTACTTTTTCTGCTGCGTGTACATGCCTGCCTAATTTTTCTGGCTGCGCTGCGGCTGCAACAACAAAACAAAAGGCATGTACATGTGTCAATTCCCCTTCATGATCGTTTCCTTGCCGCAGTGAAGGGGCTTGCGTATCACCATGAAACAATGACCGCCGGCTATATGAGTGTCTCGGGTGGGGGTGGCACACCACAGATCATAAGGTCGTTGCTTTATTGTGGACAGACCAAATTCAATCAGCTGGACAGTCACTGTTGTTCTGTCATTGAGCTATCTCAGCCCGGCTACCATATGGGCTTGAAAACCGCTATCGCCTGCACTCTGGCCATGGTGCGCACCAGTCCAGCATGGCCATCACTACACAATCAGCTGTTTGCGGTGCATTACACAGTGAGTTTGGTCTGTCAGTGTGAAGCAGTACACTAATTACACTACCTGATTAATGTATACACTTGCAAGATGTATTAAAGCACTTTAGGCCACCAATTTAGCATGCAATATGATTTCTGCCCTTAAAGCGCTGCTGTGCGTCAAATCCAGATTTTTCCCGGGGACTTTTGCCGTGCATCCCACTCCGCCATGCCCCCCTCCAGGTGTTAGACCCCTTGAAACATCTTTTCCATCACTTTTGTGGCCAGCATAAGTGTTTCTAGTTTTCAAAGTTCGCCTCCTGATTGAAGTCTATTGCGGTTCGCGAAAGTTTGTGCGAACTGAACTTTTGCAGATGTTCGCGTTTGAGGTTTGCGAACCTACAATTGGAGGTTTGATCCATCTCTAGGGCTGTGTAACAGCGAGAATGGTCAGAGGAGAAAATGGGATCAGAGCTGAAATGATCCACTTACTTCACTGGATGCCAAAGCCAGAACTGGCTTTCTAAAATGGAAAAATATTGCTCTGACCTCACTCTGATCTGAATTATACAATAGCTTTCTTTATTTCTTCTTTTGAAAGAATGAGGTTAGAAATAGATACAAAAAAAGTGCAGTTGGTAAATCGTTCTCTTTAAAGCAGACCTGAACTCAGAACTTCCTCTCCGCTCTAAAAGATAAGCAACAGCATAATTACCTTTATATAAAAGCATTTCTTTGTTACAGCTGATACAAATCCTGCAATAAATGTGCAGTGTGTCCACTTCCTGCTTTCATGAAAGTAGGCATATCGTTAACATCATGTGTTTATAAATTAATTGCTCTGCCATGGCAGTCAGCTGACACAGCTGAGAGATCAAATTACAACTTGTGCTTGGTCACAGATGAGTGGGAATTAGAGAAGCTAAACTCTCTAAATACATTGTGGGTGCGTGTATCTATGCTTTCCTTCTGTCCTGTGCAAGAGTTCAGGTCCACTTTCAGTAGATGTTGATGATGTGTGTTTATCCATTTTTATGAACAGATGTCTGTTATAATGTTATATATCTGTGCAGTCTTGTATAGTTATTCTGCATTTTCTCACCAGAGAGGATTGGTTTATTTGAGGATAATAAACCAGTAGTTTATTCATTTATTTATTGTATTTATAAAGCAGTTAAGAACAAAGACCAAGAAATGAAGCAGATTCAGCAGAAGAAGCTCTTAGAAGGTAAGTTTCCTCCCAAAGCTATGAAAATGTTTATATTAACATAACTTGATTAGCGATGGCCCGAACTGTTCCCCGAGGAACTTGTTCACGCAAACATCGGGGGTTCGTGTTCGCGTCGAATCGCAAACACATAGCGAGTTTGGCCCGCCCCCTATACCACATCATTGGGCTAAACTTTGACCCTCTACATCACAGTCAGCAGACACAGGGCAGCCAATCAGGCTGCACTCCCTCCTCGACATCCCCCCCCCCCACTTATAAAAGGCACCAGCGTTGGCCATGTTCTCACTCTGTCTGCTGCCTGCTGCTAGTGAGAAAAGGGAGAGGTTGCTGGAGAGATAGGGAAAGCGTTAGCTAGGTCTTGTTAGCTTGATCCTTGCTAATATTTGTTGGGAAAGAGTACCACAAAACAGCTTTTTTGAGAACTAATGTTGTTGTGTGTGTGTGTGTTTGTGTGTGTGTGTGTGTGTGTGTGTGTGTGTGTGTGTGTGTGTGTGTGTGTGTGTGTGTGTGTGTGTGTGCCACTAACACTTCATATACAGCCCTGTCTGTCACAGCTGGCCCTTGCTAATTGCTATATTGTGCCAGGCCCAGCACATTAAGTGCATACCTTTCACTGAATCTGTGTGACTGCACATTGTATTAAACCACCAGTCACTGCATATCGTTCACTGCATCTGTGTGACTGCACACTGTTTTATATACCAGTCAGTGCATACCTTTTCACTGCATCTGTGTGACTGCACATTGTATTATACCAGCAGTCAGTGCATACCTTTTAGTGCATCTGTGTGACTGCACATTGTATTATACCAGCAGTCACTGCATACCTTTCACTGCATCTCTGTAACTGCACATTGTATTTTACCAGTCAGTGCATACCTTTCACTTGAATGGATGGCAGACTTGCCCTTCATAACAGATTCTCGTTATAGGATTTAAAGTGTATTTGTCTCATCATTATACAGCAGTCAGTCAGCAGTAAGTCAGTCCCCACACAGCATATCTGCCTGCAGGCCGCTTGACTGTCTCCTCCGCCACCACCAACAGGGTCCAGGATGCCAGGTGGATTCTTGAATTTGCTAGCAGCGGCCGCTAACAAAAAGAATATTTTTTGCGTGTACATGCTTAATTTTTCTGGCTGCACTGCGGTCGCAACAACAAAACAAAAGGCATATACATGTGTCAATTCCCCTTCATGATTATTACCTTGCCGCGGTGAAGGGGCTTGCATATCACAATGAAGCAATAACCTATATGAGTGTGTTGGTGGGCACACCCAAGGTAATAAGGTCGTTGCTTCATTGTGGAGAGACCAAATTCGATCAGCTGGACAGTCACTGTTGTTCTGTCATTGGGCTACCTCAGCCCGACCATATGGGCTGGAAAACCGCCATCGCCTGCATTCTCGCCATTGTGCGCACCAGTCCAGCATGGCCATCACTACCAGGGGGGGCTCGGATACCCCTTTTCAAAATCCAAATTGATCCGGATACCCAAATATCCGAATCGGATACCCGAATCCGAACTTTTTGGTATCCGAGTAAACTCGGATATCCGAGCCCAATATCCGTCCAGATTCGGATATCCGGATAGAAAACAGGAAGTGACCTGAAAATGGCTTAAAATGCTTCCAAAGTCTCTTCAAATGGTCAAAATCCCCTTCGGTGGTCTCTCTCTCTCTCTCTCTCTCGTGCGCGAAGGCGAACTTTTGCGAAAGTTCGGTTCGCCCCCATTAGGCTCCATGAGGGTCAACTTTGACCCTCTACTTCACAGTCAGCAGGCACATTGTCACTCACCAATCAGACTACACTCACTCCTGCAGCCCCACCACCCTTATAAAAGGCAAGGTTCTCCAGCCGTTTTACTCACTCGTCAGCATACAGTAATTAGTTAAGACAGCTGCTGACAGACTCTGCTAGGAATAGCTTAGTTAGGCTCTTGTAGGCTTGTTAGCTTGCTCCTGGCTGATTGTTATTCCTTATATTGCACCCCGTAACAGCTCCCTCTCTCCCTCCTCTTTCTCTCCTCCTCCTCCTCTGGAGGAGGGTCTTGTCTTCCAGGGAATTGTAGGATTTCAAAAGTCAGCTTATATACATTGGCCTGGAATCGAACCCAGGTCTAGTGCTTGGTAGGCAGCTCTCCTCACCACTATACCACCACCAACACTACATGCTGAAGCCAGCCTAGCATGTACCATTATGATATATCCAAGAGAAAAATTAGCTTGCTTAGGGATTTGTAGGATGTCAAAAGCGAACTCACATACATTGGCCAGGAATCGAACCCAGGCCTACCACTTGGCTGCAATCCTAACCATTATACCACCAACACAGCATGCTACAATGCTACATGCTGAAGCCAGCCTAGCATGTACCTTTGTGATATACCCGAGAGAAAAATTAGTCTACATGGCTAACTGGGGTTCTCTTTGAACAACCGTTGAACACAAAAAGCAAGGCCATGCCTGGGTGGGCTTGAACCACCAACTTTTCAGTTAACAGCCAAACACGCTAACCAAATGTGCTACAGAGACTGTGTACCACAAAAACTGTGCACGCAGTTCCTGTTGAATGATTTTATGGGAATGTATGTGTGTCTTTTTCAGGAAGGAAGTAAGTCTGCTCCAAGAAGTTTCAGCATGTAGTGTTGGTGGTATAATGGTGTGGATAGCAGCCTACCAAGCAGTAGGCCTGGGTTTAATTCCAGGCCAATGTATGTGAGTTGGCTTTTGAAATCCTACAAATTCCTAAGCAATCTCATTTTTCTCTTGGATATATCATAATGGTACATGCTAAGCTGGCTTCAGCATGTAGCATTGTAGTGTGTTGTGTTGGTGGTATAATGGTTAGGATAGCAGCCTACCAAGCGGTAGGCCTGGGTTTGATTCCTGAATAATGTATGTGAGTTGGCTTTTGACATCCTACAAATCCCTAAGCAAGCTCATTTTTCTCTTGGCTATATCACAATGGTACATGCTAGGCTGGCTTCAGCATGTAGAATTGTAGTGTGCTGTGTTGGTGGTATAATGGTTAGGATAGCAGCCTACCAAGTGGTAGGCCTGGGTTCGATTCCTGGCCAATGTATGTGAGTTGGCTTTTGACATGCTACAAATCCCTAAGCAAGCTCATTTTTCTCTTGGATATATCATAATGGTACATGCTAGGCTGGCTTTAGCATGTAGTGTTGGTGGTGGTATAGGGGTGAGGAGAGCTGCCTTCCAAGCACTAGACCTGGGTTTGATTCCCGGCCAATGTATGTAAGCTGGCTTTTGAAATCCTACAATTCCCTGGAAGACAAGACCCTCCTCCTCCCTCTGGGAGGAGGCAGGAGAGAGAGGTGTTGTGGGGTGCAATATAAGGAATAACAATCAGCTAGGAGTAAGCCAACAAGAGCCTAACTAAGCTCTCCCTAGCAGAGTCTGTCAGCAGCTGTCCCTTAACTAATTACTGTAGGCAGACAAGTGAGTAAAATGGCTGGAGGACATTGCCTTTTATAAGGGGGTGGGGCTCCAGGAGTGAGTGTGGTCTGATTGGTGACAATGTGCCTGCTGACTGTGATTTAGAGGGTCAAAGTTAACCTTAATGGAGCATTATGGGGCAAACCAAACTTCCGTAAAAGTTCGCCTTCGCTGGCGAATGCGAACCACCCAAAGTTTGCCTGGAACCAGTCGGGACATCTCTAGTCCCAACTACCAACCTTCCCTTTCTCTGATACTTTAGATCAGGTGTTTTTGTTACAGGTGTGAAGATCCTAATGGCCACACTTGTTTTATGAGCTTTGTGTGATGGGCCCTCAGACTGTGAGGGTCACCAAGAAGAGGCAAAGGAAAAGTTTTGAATCTTAATGGGCCCCATCAAAGCTTTTCTGGGGCCCTATGATTTGTAATTATGCCCCTGGTGAGTGGGAAAATGAAATGATTGATTAGGTGGGAACCTGGGGTTTGCCTGTGGAAGCAATAGAAGGAGTGCAATGAAGTGGGTGTGGCAGCAGGCGCATCCCAAGGTTCCTGCCGCAAAGGTGTCAGTGCTGCTGGGGTCCTCTTAGCTGCCGCAGCACCCTCTGAAGTCACAGTGCATGATGAATAACAAGTCATCTATATGTTTTGTTGCTGTGCCTGACTCTGTAGACAAGGGAACGCTTCCTCAGAATAAATACAACTATGTACAGTAGCAGTAAAAAGTATGTGAACCCTTTGAATTTATATGGATTTCAGTCTTCCGTGCCCATGTGTCTATGTCTCTGCTCCTCTGGGTGGCGGGCGGCCCCTTTTCCCCAAGGGAGGGGGGAGCTGGAGTGCTCACATTTCCTCTTTTCTGTCTTAATCGCTCACCAGTCTCCAGAGCTGGAGCTGTAAATTCCAAGCAGGAGGAAATGTAGTTTAGGCTCCAGCCTGAACTAAGAGCATATTTAATTTTACAAGTAGCAACGTGTTTTAACTCCCTCCCCCTCCCCCCGGTAAAAGTGGTGCGTTCCCTTCACCTATCGCATGTGGCCAATGACTCTTCTGATGGGGAGGCAGCGCTGATCTGAGGCAGCAATAAGGAGACAGCGGGCAGCACAGGTTGCGTTAAAGTCGCAATGCAAAATACACCACAACGCCCCCAAAAAAGTTGCAACACAACTGAATGCCCCGTTATCGTCGCATACTGTAGAGCATACAGGCACTGAAAAGTATGCTTCCACGTTATTACTGAGCATGTGCAAACAGTCCAACACAGCCAATAACGTGTATAACGCACAGCATGCAGCATTTACACTTAACGTGCAGCGTTAGTCACCAACGCAACGAGGGCACTGTGAATGGGGCATTGATTTTTCATTGCAGTGAGTTATTCTGCGTTAAATGTTGTTTTAATTTGTTACTTTAACGTTGCACTGTGAAAGAGGCCTTATAGTTTGTTTTTGTTTTTTATAAATATAGCTATTTATTTATTGTCCCTCTCTAACCCCTTCCCTACCTCCCCGCTGAGATCCACCACTAGCATCACTTCTCATAGGCATCAGCCTATGAGAGGGATAAGATTGTGAGCCTCTCCTGGGGATAGCTCATTGACAGAGCTGTCCCTCGTACAGAGCTGCACTAGATCGCAAATCGGTTAACGTGTTACTCCAATTTGAGTATAACAGTCTCCACATGCAGGTCTGACTTCTGTCTTTGTATATATGTAGTTAAATAATCAGAAATTTTATTAAAATGAGTGAGAAAAAGCAGCCCCTACAACAGGACACTACTTGTGAATATTAAATCGTAAATATCATTCTTCTTTCATGTTAAACAAACATTTTTGAAAACATCCAAAAATGAGGATTATCTTCTACTATCATACAA
This sequence comes from Hyperolius riggenbachi, assembly GCF_040937935.1. Classification (NCBI taxonomy): domain Eukaryota; kingdom Metazoa; phylum Chordata; class Amphibia; order Anura; family Hyperoliidae; genus Hyperolius; species Hyperolius riggenbachi. The sequence continues at coordinate 67,979,204 of NC_090652.1, forward strand.
AATTCATGTAAGTCTACATATCACAATTAAGAGGATTGTCTAACAATACATAACATGCATATAAATAATCAAAAATTAATTTCGTTTATAAAATGGTGTGGCCCCTTTCAAAAAAATATTCATGAGTTTCTATTGAGCAATAAAAGAGTGTTGGTGAAATACCCAACCCAGGCACAATAGATTAGTAGTGCATAACTGTGTCTATAGAATTTTCTTTTTTGGTTAATAATCATAAAATATTGATATTCTCTTGGATCGATTCCCATGAAAAAGTGCATACACCTGAGGAGGTACTCTTAAAGGTTGGGAAGACTTTGAGATTATTTTATGTGTAATTTTCAATAACTGGGATTATATGTATTTTTTTAATTGGGTATTATAATTTTGTAGTAATATTTCAATAAGGATGTAAGACTCCTCAGTATAAATTAATTAATAGTCATTATGCCTTTAGCCAGGTTGTAACCACTTAAAGGACAATTGAAGCAAGAGAGATATGGTGGCTGCCATATTTATTTCCGTTTAAGCAATACCAGTTGCCCTGGCTATCCTGCTGATCATCTGCCTCTAATACATTTAGCCATAGCCCCTGAACAAGCATGCAACAGATCAGGTGTTTGACATTATTGCCAGATCTGACAAGATTAGCTGCATGCTTGTTTCTGGTGCTATTAGGACACTACTGCAGTCAAACAGATCAGCAGGGCTGCCAGGCAACTGGTATTGTTTAAAAGGAAATAAATATATCAGCCTCCACATTATTCTCAATTCAGTTGTCCTTTAAAGACAACTGGATGGATATATTTGTCCAGTGTAATTGTGGAGAGTGCACTACCAGTTTGTTACTAAATTAGGCACATGTAGTATCATTTTAATCCCGACAAATTGCAGAATACATTGTGTGTTTTAAAGCTTGGATCCATGTCACATAAAAATGGGTAGGGACAAACTCAATGAAACATAAAACAGTCATTTTCAAGATTATGATCAAACTTGGGAAAGTTTTAGCAAAACTACAAGAGACATATGTGGTATCATTTTACCCATAATAAGTAGTAGAATAGAGTTTGGAGAGTTTTAGGGGTAGGTGGCCTATGTCTTGTTCATTCTTTGTAGTCACAAACTGAATCAAAAGCAATTACATTTTTGTATATTCTGTACAAAAATAAAAGACTTGTAAAATGCAAACAAAGTGACAGAATATGAAAGAAAAAAAACATGTTGTTGCCTTAGGAACTTGGCTTTTAATTATATATATATATATATATATATATATATATATATATATATATATATATATATATACCATGAACGTATGTTACTATTATTTTTGCAAATAAGGTCTTGTAATCATCCATAGTGTACAATGAAAAAGTAAAAAAATGAAAAAAAAAGAGACACCTTTATTTTCAAATACAATATTGTCACCATACATTGGACTAGGAACGTTGTAATAACCAGGGTAGATAAGCAAATACAATTTGTGTGTTTAAAGTTAGCACTAATTATTGTAAAGCTATCATGAATATAAATGGAGAAAAAGTATTTTTGCCTTATTTTCACCTTAAAATGCATAGAAAAATAAGGTAATTACTAAACAACATTATTACATACTAAAAGGCCAATTTGTCCTGAAAAAAAAAATATATATATAGATTGTTTAGGTGTAATAAGTAGTAATAAAGTTATTGGCAAATTAATGGGAGCAGTGGTGCTGATATGGGAAAATTGCTCTCTTCCTGAAGTGGTTTATATCTAGATTTTGCGTTATTTCTGTTAGAGCATTCAGTGTTATCTGTATTAGCTCTGTTTGTATAGGAAAGGATATCGATACACCGATGAGTTGAATAAAATCCAATCTGTATTGTTAGTAACATCTATGGACATTCAGCAGTAATCAGAGCGAACATGGCTCTTCAAAGCTATTACTAAAGAGTCATGTCCACTTCGACACACGTGAGCTTTTACTGCTGAATGTCCATAGAAGTTTCACAATAGGTAGAAAGTGTTTTCTTGGAACGCAGTGTTCTTCTTCCCACTTTTTTGTTATGACCACACAATTCAATTATTTGCTCATTACTCCAAAGCCTCCTCCTCTTCATTTGTGATCATATTTGTGATCATATTAATGTCTGCACACCAGAAGTCTCTGTCAGTCACTGCTGATATATTTACAGGGCTTGCATTTATTGCTTGCTGTGATGCCATATGAAAAACTTGGTTATATATGCATGTTACTGATTATACACATAGCTTGCTGACATTTCAACAGGGCTTGCATTTTTTTTTTCTTTTTTTTTCCTCTTGCAAGTCAGAAACAGTAAAGATAATAGGGAATTTTTAAGCTTATTTAAGATGAATATAGCTGTATGTACTATTCTCCTTGCGTAATGTTAACTGCAGATGTTATCAGGTGTTATGTTATTTTATTGTGATGCCATATGAAAAAAATGCTTATATGAAGTGAATAGGGTGCTATTTTACTACGTAGCAAGTATATTAATATATGATCTGATTTTGTCAGGAAAGTATTGTACAATGAAGGTCTAGTAATCTTATATGATGGAAGATAATATTACAGTGATAGTATAACAAGAAAAAGGTGGAGATAACTTAGTCGTGCAGAGTTTTGTTTTAATTTTATGAGCAAATTGCTGGAAACAAATGTTTTATTTTAGGTTATCTGTTTTATTGACCTGAGGAAGCGGGCTGAGTCCCGTGAAACGCGTTGTCTACAGTATAACCGTTATTTTAATAAAGACTCCTTTTTCTACCCACGTGAGTCTTCTTTGGACCTCCTCATCATACCATATATATTTTTATTTACTTATTTTTATTTTTATCCAATTTTATGAGTAAAATTATCTAGCTGTTGCTATAACATACTTTTGGGTGCCTCCACCAAAGTGCTTCACTTGTATACTCCACACCTCCTTGAGGTGTCATCCCTATCCCTGGGCGACATTATCTACCAGGAAACAGGGTTAAAGGAGGAGAGTGGCCACCCAGATCCAGAGGGTCCGGGATACCGAGCGGAGACGGTTATCTTTCCACAGGCATTTACGTTGGTTGCAGGACTGCAACCTTCCTTTGTGAGTATATCGTATTCACAAATTTACACCTCCAATTTTTACTAACAATACTGCACCATAAGGGCTCCCGTTCTCACCTTTTCTATAGGTCAAGGACAAGGTTAACCCTCTCCAATGTGAAGGGAGCACCCGAGACCCACACAGATATACACTTACCTTATGATAGTAGCTAAAGTCATCTTTCTTAATTGCCTCCAAAGCATTGCCCACTTCAATTATGTTAATTTCAATCACTACTTTTAAACATTATAGTGCACATTAAAAATTAAGCATCTCTTCCTATGTGTTTAATTTTTACCATTTCAGTACTTTATATTGCATATTAAGATCCTGGGCCAATGGCTCTGTGCAGTTGCAAATTTTACAATAAAACTTGCAAACTCCTATAAATATTTTCCCCTGAGCCTATTTGTTTCTGTCTTTTTGAAAAGGACAGTCTGTGCATCCTCCCCTGGCTCCCTACAGGCTTGACACCATCAGAACCAAATGAGTTAATCTTGGTCTCAAGCTTCATTCTGGGATAACTGTCATGCAGAGTGTAGACCAGTTTAATGCAGTATGTCGCATATGGACTAAAAATTGACAGGTTGACCCCCACCTCTTCAACCTCTGCAGAAATGTTGCCAGCAGCACTCATATGTCAATTTGCAAAAGACAACTCCTGGTTTTGGTGCTGAGCAAGTGCACTCAGTTTCTTTGGTTGACCATGTTCAGGCCTGCTCTGAGGGGAGCCTGTCCTGTTAAACCACTGTATGGTCTTAGCCACCATGCTGCAGTTCAGTTTCAAGGTGTTGACAATCTTTTCATTGCCTAGGAAATCTTTATGTAGAGCAACTTTTTTTTTTTTTGAAAGATCCTCAGAAAGTTTCCCGCCATTAGGTGTCATGTTGAACTTCGAGTGACCAGTACAAGAGAGTGTGAAAGTGATAACAACACATTTAACATACCTGCTCCCAATTTGCACCTGAGACATTGTCACACTAATGAGTAATATGACCCCGTGGAGGGAAAATATCTAATTAGAAAGAATTTAAACATTCTTTACTTAGGGGTGTACTCACTTTTGTTGCCAGTAATTTAGACATCTATAGCTGTGTGTTTAGTTATTTAGATGAGATTGCAAATTCAGACTGTTATACAAGCTGTAAACTAACTACAAAGTGTTGTCCCACGAAAACATGTAATAAAATATTCACAAAAATGTGAAAAGTGTACTTAATTTTTGTTAATGTATAATAATAATAATTATTATTATTATTGTTGTTGTTATTATTTTTGTACTTAAATTTGATGTTTGTGTTAATGATCTACAGTATATCTGTCCTGTCCTCTATAGTAACACTGCCCTTTCCCCCCTACAGAGATGAAAGCTGTGCTTAAGGGGTTAAACCCAAATCATGAAAATGAACCTGGAGGAGTCCAACAGGCTCAGAAGAAGGGGGCAGTACAAGGTAAGCTTTCTCCCAGAACACAATAATTTAAAGCTATTTGAATTAAAGTTCACCTAAAGTTAGTGGGATATGGAGGCTGCCATATTTATGTTCTTTTAACTTCACCCCAAAGGCGTTTTTACCCTAACGCAGTGTTCCCCAACCCTGTCCTCAAGGCCCACCAACAGTGCATGTTTGGTAGAAATCCAGAGAGGTAGTAAATTAGCTCTGCTGAGACACTAATTACCTGTGCTTGTGTGTGATTTTCTGCAAAACATGCACTGTTGGTGGGCCTTGAGGACAGGGTTGGGGAACTCTGCCCTAATGGACAAGAGCGTTTTTCACCTTTCAGTGCTCATTAGTGATGGGCGAACACCTGGATGTTCGGGTTCGGGCCGAACAGGCCGAACATGGGCCAGATGTTCGGCGTGTTCGGCCCGAACCCCGAACTCAATGCAAGTCAATGGGGACCCGAACATGCCGCAATACGGCCCCCCTATGGGGTCACAGGCATAAGGGGGGAGCATGCCCCGATCGCGGGGGGGGGGGGGGGGGGTCGGAAATTCCCCCCACCCCCTCCGCTAGCGCTCCCCCCTCTGCCCGCTTCCCCATAAAAAAGTTGGCGTAAAGTTAAATATTACCGGTGGTGGCTGCTGCAGTGGCTGGCTGGCAGTGGTGTAAATGAGGAGGAGGAGTCTGAGTATGACGCGTTGAGGCCAGGCAGCGGGCGGTTCAGCGGTAGTACCCTTGTGGTACTTCCGCCCTTTCTCTGACCTCACGTCCTCTACGTGATGACGCATACGATGGTACGCGTGATGCGTACCCTCGTATGCGTCATCGCGATCGGGGCATGCTCCCCCCTTATGCCTGCGACCCCATAGGGGGGCGGTATTCGGCCGAACAGGGCCCTGTTCGGCCGAACAGGGGCCCTGTTCGGCCGGGCATTTAGTAGTTCGGGCGAACCCGAATGGTTTGGCCGAACACCATCAGGTGTTCGGCCGAACTCGAACATCACCCGAACAGGGTGATGTTCTGCAGAACCCGAACAGTGGCGAACACTGTTCGCCCAACACTAGTGCTCATCCCTTTCATTTGCCAATAGCTTGATCACTACTAATCACAATTAAATTAGGTATATCTTGTTTTTTTTACCACCAATTGGACTTTTTGGGGTTGATATTTGTTTTCAGTAATTACTTTATTTTCTTTGCATTTTAAAGGGAAAAACAAGGAAAAAATGAAAAATTACACCATTTCTCCAATTTCATGCCCTATAGTTTCAATATAAACACTGCTACTGTACATAAAACCCACACATTTTATCTTATTTGTCCTGGTTATCACAAGATTTTAATTATGTCCCTAGTACAAAGTATGGTGACAATATAGTATTTGGAAATATAGGTGTATTTTTTCTTTGGTGGGTGTTTTTTTCACTATTTTCACGTGCACGGGAATGCACGTGCACGTGTGGGGTGCACGCGCACAGCAGCAGCACCGTCTGACTTATCAAAGCGTCCTGGAGCCATTAAGAGGCTCTAGCAGGACGTTTTTATAAGTCAGCTTGTCACTAAGTGGTTAAACAATACCAGTTGTCTGGCAGCTCTACTAATCTCTATGGCTACAGTAGTGTCTGAATAACACACCTGAAACAGGTTTGCAGCCAATCCAGTCAGACTTCAGTCAGAAACATGCACGTTGCTGTTCACTTACATAATTTCCGGTTGCCACACATTGCTGTGAATGTAGAACAGTAATGCGCTGATGCTTTCGCGTCACATCACATCCGAACTGAAATGTCCCATTGACTTTCATTGCTTTACCCTGCGGTAAAAAGGGTAGCGCAACACAATGAAAATGTCCTGGTGTGAAAGGTGCCTCAGGAAATATCAGCCACATTGCAGACCCTCTTAAAGGACAACCGAAGGGGCATGTGTCATGATGACATAGAATTGTGTCTGTATAGTGCCAAGCACACAGATAGCTAGGCCTGAAAGAGCTAAACATTAACATTAGGTATGCAAGTGACAGTTTCTGTCCGGGTCAGGACTGGGTCAGACTGGGTCAGACTTTAGCATAAGTAATTCAGCCATAAAACACTTTCCTGTCAGTAAATGGCTTCTGAAAGCAGGGAAGAGATAAAACCCCTTAGTCTAGCATCTTCCCCCTGCACTTCCATGTTAATTGGTGTGGCCAAGACTTTCAGACCTGTGTTTTCTTGGCATTCCCTTTATCAAGAAAGTGTCAGTTACTACCGGGTAAATTGCTGCAAATGGGAATGTTACTAACAGTACACATATTGCTTAGTGTGCTCAGTGTTCCAGCCATTGGGTGGTATGGGGTGTGTTTATAACCTTCTCATATCAAAAGTAAGCCTTACAAAGTAGTGCTTTTCCAAGCAAAAGGTGATGCAACTTTTTGACTGTTATATTGAGATATTTTTGCTCCATGTGAAAGGGCCCTAATAGTTTGGCTAATGAATGTAAAATATAACCGTAGTTGCATTTTAACTGCTAACATGCTGCACAGAAAATGTAAAATAAATACTAGGAACAGTTTTGTTTGTTTTTTTCTTTAATCCATTTTGAAAAAAAAAAAACAAAAAAAACAAACAATTATAATAATAATCACATTTTTATTTAACTACCTGAGGACCGCATCACACCGATGGGCGTGACAGCGGTGGCAGCCCTAAGACCGCCGTTCTGCGTAAAGTCCTGGGGCTTGCTTTTGCAGGAGATTGTGCTCACGCTGGCGGGGGGAGGGAGGGGTTTGTATAAAAAGAAAAAAAAATAGACACATTTATTTAATAAATAATACAATAAATATTGATAAAAAAGAAAATAAACATCTGGGGACGATCATACCCCACTAACAGAAAGCTCTGTTGGTGGGGATAAAAGGGGGGGGGATCACTTGTGTGCTGTGTTGTGTGGCCCTACAGCTTGGCCTTAAAGCTGCAGTGGCCTATTTTACAAAAGATGGCCTGGTCTTTAGAGGGAGTTTAACACTGTGGTCCTCAAGAGGTTAAAGTAAGTATTTTAAACCAGGCCTGGATTTACAACACAGGAGCCTATAGGCACAGAAGGCCTGGCGCTCTAGACCTCACCCCCGTAAACCCACAAACACCTGCCAAACCGCACTGCAAGTGTACTGGCTGTAACAGCTGTCACTTCTCTCTTACCCAACATAGGTAGCTTCAGGTGCCCCTTAATATTAGGTAGCCAGAGGTACCCTCAGTATTAAGTAGCTAGAGGTGCCCCCAAGTATTAGGTAGCTAGAGATGCCCATGAAGGGAGACCTGTTCAGTGAAATGCCGAGACCCAGGTGAAGTAGCCTCTCATTTACACTCTGCTTAAGACTCTTCATAGGCAAGACAAGAGGGAGGCACTTGGGGAGACGAGTGAGCCACCTTTCCATCATCAAGCGCCTGTAGGCACGTGCCTACAGTGCCTTATGGTAAATCCGGCCCTGTTTTAAACACTTACAAATGTGCATGGCGTGTGCTGGAAGCAAAAATGTGTATGCAAATATAGTGTAAATCAAGTCTTTTTGAAAGAGACAGGTTGAAAAATAGAGTTACGTAGCTGGCAAATCTTTCTCTTGTGGTAGGTGTTGGTAAGTGTTTAGTATTTTTCCCTAAGGCGTGTCTGTTACAATGATATGCATCCATCCTGTTATCTACAGAGAAAGATACTCTGGTCAAAGATTTTCAACAGAAAGCTGGAATTGAAGATGGAAAAATCCAGAAGGATCAGAAGAAAAATCCAGTAGAAAGTAAGGATTTAACCCTTTCCGATCCAATTTTGAGATAACCCACAACTCCCTTGGTACTTAATTTTTCATCCACTGAGTGGAGGAGACATGAGGTGATCTCGGTGATCTGTGGTTCTCTGCCTCCTCAGACCAGTGTGAGGAGGTGACCAGTCCATAAGCATGGGCCAAACAACCCCGCCTAGTACGCTATTACACTGCGCGGCGTGGTGCCGGTGAGATCCAAGTGTCGGACTCAGTCTGACACTTTAATCTGAGAGGCCTGATGCTGCATTGGAATCGATCCAATGGAGATGCCGGCAGTGGGAGCCCAAATGTGCCCATGTAATAATATTATGTGATGCTTTTGAGCTGTTTGAACTAACAAACTAATGCAATTAGCGCTGCAAAGGGCTTCTTTATCTCTTTTATTGGATTTAGAAGGCAGTAAAAAAAAAAAAAAATTCTACATTAATTCCTTCTACCTTGTTGGAAACAGAATTTAATCAATGGTTAATTGTATTTATAATCTATAAACTGAAAAAAAGTGTATGGCAACAAAAGGGTAAAGGAAAAGGAGCTAAGACTAAGGAGTGTTGTGTGCTCCGATACGCTTGAGTTAATTCCTTTGTCCAGTATGCTTATTCCTCAATAAAGGAAAATAACTACCTCTCATCACCTAACTAAAGGTTCTGGAAGCCAAAGCACTGGAAGATAGCGGTGCTCGTAATGGGACAGTTACGGTGACACAAATTTTCCCATAATTTTTCACAATAACACATTGCGTAATTGTGATTATGTCACGTACAACATACTACGTTTGTGAAATGTAATAACACCTGTAATTATGCAATTACACGTAATTTCACATTCAATGTATTCACATCCATTAACCCCTTAGTCTAGCATCTTCCCCCTGCACTTCCATGATAATTGGTGTGGCCAAGACTTTCAGACCTGTGTTTTCTTGGCATTTCCTTCATCAAGAAAGTGTCACTTACTACCGGGTAAATTAGTGCAAATGGGAATGTTACTAACAGTACACACATTACTTAGTGTGCTCAGTGTTCCAGCCATTGGTTGGTAATGGATGTGTTTATAACCTTCTCATATCAAAAGTAAGCTTTACAAAGTAGTGCTTTTCCAAGCAAAAGGTGATGCAACTTTTTGGCTGTTATATTGAGATCTTTTTGCTCCTTGTTAAAGGGCCCTAATAGTTCGGCTAATGAATGGAAAATATAACCGTAGTTGCATTTAAACTGCTAAAATGCTGCACAGAAAATGTAAAATAAAGAATAGGAACAGTTTTATTTTTTTTAATCCATTTTGAAAAAAAAAAAAAAAAAAAAGCAATTATAATAATAATAATCAGATTTGTATTTAACTACCTGATGACCGCATCACGCTGATGGGCGTGACAGCGGTGACAGCCCTAAGACCGTTGATCGGCGTAAAGTCCTGGGGCTTGCTTTTGCAGGAGATTGCGCGCACGCTGGCGGGGGGAGGGAGGGGTTTGTATGATAAGAATAAAATAGACATTTATTTAAAAAATAATACAATAAATATTGATAAAAAGTATATAAACATCTGGGGGATGATCAGACCCCACCAACAGAAAGCTCTGTTGGTGGGGGAAAAGAGGGGAGGGGAATCACTTGTGTGCTGTGTTGTGTGACCCTGCAGCTTGACCTTAAAGCTGCAGTGGCCTATTTTACAAAAAATTGCCTGGTCTTTAGAGGGAGTTTAACACTGTGGTCCTCAAGGGGTTAAAGTAAATATTTTAAACCAGGCCTGGATTTACAACACAGGAGCATAGGCACAGATGGCCTGGCACTCTAGACCTCACCCCCGTAAACCCACAAACACCTGCCAAACCGCACTGCAAGTGTACTGGCTGTAACAGCTGTCACTTCTCCCTTACCCGACATAGGTAGCTACAGGTGCCCCTTAATATTAGGTAGCCAGAGCTATCCTCAGTATTAAGTAGCTAGAGGTGCCCCCAAGTATTAGGTAGCTAGAGATGCCCACGAAGGGAGACTTGTTCAGTGAAATGCCGAGACCCAGGTGAAGTAGCCTCTCATTTACTTTCTGCTTGAGACTCTTCATAGGTAAGACAGGAGGGAGGCACTTGGGGAGACGAGTGAGCCACCTTCCCATTATCAAGCGCCTGTAGGCACGTGCCTTCAGTGCCTTATGGTAAATCCGGTCCTGTTTTAACCACTTCAGCACCACAGGGTTTTTTGCTTAATAACCAGATCAATTTTCACATTTCAGCTCTCCTCCCATTCATTCACCAATAACTTTATTGCTACTCATCAGATGTAAATGATCTATATCTTGTTTTTTTTTGCCACAAATTATGCTTTGTGAGGGTGATATTTGCTTTTAGTAATTATGTTATTATCTGTGCATTTTAAAGGGAAAAATGAGAAAAAAAAGAAAAAATACACTATTGCTCCATTTCCATCCACTATAGTTTTCAAATAAACAATGTTACCATAGGTAAAACCCACACATTGTATTTGCTAATTTATCCTGCTTATCTCAACATTTAAATAATGTTCCTAGTATAATGTATGACGATAATATATTAGTTTCTGGTTTGTGTTTTTTTTTCTCATTGTACTCTATCAGTAATTAAAAGCCCTTATCTTCATGATTAACAGTAATACACTCTCATGGCATACATATTTTAAAAGCTAAGTCCCTAGGGTAACTATGTATTCTCTTTTCAATGCTGTCACTTTTGTTTTTTTTTTACAAGTATTTATTTAGGGGTATAGAGTACATGAAAATAACAGTTTTATTGCTTTTCATTCAGTTTTCCGGAAAAAAAAATCACATGACTTAGCCCTCAGTTGTCAAACACCACAAAATCTATTCTCTCACTTGTCACGGTTAAAATGATACCCTATATACATAATCAGATAGCTTATTGGGCATACAGCACACTGTTTACCACAAGTACGCCTATCTACTCCCCTGAGCTTCAGATGAAGTTTTGTGGGGAGTAGATAAGCGTAGCAAGGGATTCAAAGTGGTTAAACACTTACAAATGTGCATGGTGTGTGCTGGAAGCAAAAATGTGTATGCAAATATAGTGTACATCAAGTCTCACACATTTCTGGGTTTTTTTGGGAAAGAGAGACAGGTTGCAAAATAGAGTTACGTAGCTGGCAAATCTTTCTCTTGTGGTAGGTGTTGGTAAGTGTTTAGTATTTTTTTTCCTAAGACGTGTCTGTTACAATTAGTGTTGGGCGAACACCTAGATGTTCGGGTTCGCGAACGTTCGCCGAACATCGCCGCGATGTTCGGGTGTTCGCGCCGAACTCCGAACATAATGGAAGTCAATGGGGACCCGAACTTTCGTGCTTTGTAAAGCTTCCTTACATGCTACATACCCCAAATTTGCAGGGTATGTGCACCTTGGGAGTGGGTACAAGAGGAAAAAAAATATTTGAAAAAGAGCTTATAGTTTTTGAGAAAATTGATTGTAAAGTTGCAAAGGAAAAACTGTCTTTTAAATGTGGAAAATGTCATGTTTCTTTGCACAGGTAACATGCTTTTTGTCGCCATGCAGTCATAAATGTAATACAGAGAAGAGGTTCCAGGAAAAGGGACCGGTAACGCTAACCCAGCACAAGCAGCAGAACACGTGATGGAACAGGAGGAGGCGCAGGAGGAGAAGGCCACGCTTTTTGAGACACAACATCCCAGGCCTTGCATGAGGACAAATAGCGTGCGGATATAGCAATGCTTTTTGCCGCCATGCATTCATAAATGTAATAAAGATGAGAGGTTCAATAAACAGGGACCGGAAACGCTAACCAGCAGCAGCAGCAGCAGCACACATGAGGGAACAGGAGGAGCCGCAGGAGGAGAAGGCCACGCTTTTTGAGACACAACATCCCAGGCCTTGCATGAGGACAAATAGCGTGCGGATATAGCAATGCTTTTTGCCGCCATGCAGTCATAAATGTAATAAAGATGAGAGGTTCAATAAACAGGGACCGGAAAGGCTAACCCAGCAGCAGCAGCAGCACACGTGAGGGAACAGGAGGAGCCGCAGAAGGAGAAGGCCACGCTTTTTGAGACACAACATCCCAGGCCTTGCATGAGGACAAATAGCGTGCGGATATAGCAATGCTTTTTGCTGCCATGCAGTCATAAATGTAATAAATATGAGAGGTTCAATAAACAGGGACCGGAAACGCTAACCCAGCAGCAGCAGCAGCAGCACACGTGAGGGAACAGGAGGAGGCGCAGGAGGAGAAGGCCACGCTTTTTGAGACACAACATCCCAGGCCTTGCATGAGGACAAATAGCGTGCGGATATAGCAATGCTTTTTGCCGCCATGCAGTCATAAATGTAATAAAGATGAGAGGTTCAATAAACAGGGACCGGAAACGCTAACCCAGCAGCAGCAGCACACGTGAGGGAACAGGAGGAGCCGCAGGAGGAGAAGGCCACGCTTTTTGAGACACAACATCCCAGGCCTTGCATGAGGACAAATAGCGTGCGGATATAGCAATGCTTTTTGCCGCCATGCAGTCATAAATGTAATAAAGATGAGAGGTTCAATAAACAGGGACCGGAAACGCTAACCCAGCAGCAGCAGCAGCACACGTGAGGGAACAGGAGGAGGCGCAGGAGGAGAAGGCCACGCTTTTTGAGACACAACATCCCAGGCCTTGCATGAGGACAAATAGCGTGCGGATATAGCAATGCTTTTTGCCGCCATGCAGTCATAAATGTAATAAAGATGAGAGGTTCAATAAACAGGGACCAGAAACGCTAACCCAGCAGCAGCAGCAGCACACGTGAGGGAACAGGAGGAGCCGCAGGAGGAGAAGGCCACGCTTTTTGAGACACAACATCCCAGGCCTTGCATGAGGACAAATAGCGTGCGGATATAGCAATGCTTTTTGCCTCCATGCAGTCATAAATGTAATAAAGATGAGAGGTTCAATAAACAGGGACTGGAAACGCTAACCCATCACAGATGGTCATTGTTCATGTTACTTGGTTGGGGTCCAGGAGTGTTGCGTAGTCGTTTCCAATCCAGGATTGATTCATTTTAATTTGAGTCAGACGGTCTGCATTTTCTGTGGAGAGGCGGATACGCCGATCTGTGACGATGCCTCCTGCAGCACTGAAACAGCGTTCTGACATAACGCTGGCTGCCGGGCAAGCCAGCACCTCTATTGCGTACATTGCCAGTTCGTGCCAGGTGTCTAGCTTCGATACCCAATAGTTGAAGGGTGCAGATGGATTGTTCAACACAGCTACGCCATCTGACATGTAGTCCTTGACCATCTTCTCCAGGCGATCGGTGTTGGAGGTGGATCTGCACGCTTGCTGTTCTGTGGGCTGCTGCTGCATGGGTGTCATAAAATTTTCCCACTCCAAGGACACTGCCGATACCATTCCCTTTTGGGCACTAGCTGCGGCTTGTGTTGTTTGCTGCCCTCCTGATTGTCCTGGGTTTGCGGAAGTCAGTCTGTCGGCGTACAACTGGCTAGAGGAGGGGGAGGATGTCAATCTCCTCTCTAAAGTCTCCACAAGGGCCTGCTGGTATTCTTCCATTTTGACCTGTCTGACTCTTTCTTCAAGCAGTTTTGGAACATTGTGTTTGTACCGTGGATCCAGAAGGGTATAAACCCAGTAATTGGTGTTGTCCAGAATGCTCACAATGCATGGATCGCGTTCAATGCAGTCTAGCATGAATTGAGCCATGTGTGCCAGAGTCCTGCCAGAATCCTTATCATCCTCTTGTGAGCGTTGTGATAGTTGTTGTGATGCATCATAGTCGTCACCTTCTTCCTGGTCTGCTTCTGCTGACCATTCGCACTGAATTGTGGAAGTCCAACGTGCACCGCTCTGGCCCTCGTCAGTGGTGGCAGGAAATTCCTGCTCCAACTCCAGCTGTTCCTCCTCCTCTTCTTCGTCATAGCTGCTGGGGCCAGCGTTTCCTGAGGCGGATGGCCTGATGTTGGTTCCCCCAGTTGCATCATGACAGCTGTTTCCTTGATTTTCAACATTGACCTCTTTAGTAAACACAGCAGTGGTATGGTAATGCTGACTGAAGAGTTGTCACTGCTCACAAGCAACGTGGATTGCTTAAAATTTTGGAGGACTTGGCAGAGGTCCAACATGTTGGCCCAATCGGATCCACAGAAGCTTGGCAGCTGTCCGGATGCGCCTCGGTACTGCGCCATCATGTACTGGACCACTGCACTCTTCTGCTCGCAAAAGCGGGCTAGCATGTGCAGCGTATAATTCCAGCGCGTAGGGACATCACACAGCAAGCGATGGTGGGGGAGATTGAAGCGCTCCTGCATCTTGGCGAGTGCCCCCGAAGCAGTACTGGAATTTCTGCAATGTTTGGCCACTCGTCGCACCTTCAACAGAAGATCGGCCACTGGGTATGTCCTCAGGAACCGCTGAACTACTAGGTTCATCACGTGCGCCAGGCAAGGGATGTGTGTCAGCTTAGCCAACCTTAAAGCGCGAATGAGATTACTCCCATTATCACACACAACCATGCCCGGTTTCAGGTCCAGCGGTGCCAGCCACAAATCCGTCTGTTCCTTTATTCCCCTCCAAATTTCCTCCCCTGTGTGCTGCTTATCCCCAAGGCAGATCAGCTTCAGCAACGCTTGCTGACGCATGCCAACAGCTGTGCTGCACTGCTTCCATGATCCTACTGCTGCTGGGTTAGCGTTTCCGGATGAGGTACAGCTTTGAGATGCGTTGGAGGAGAAGGAGTCAGAGAGGTAGGTGCTGCTGTTGTTATCCAGTGGGAGGGACGGCGGTGCAGCTGTTTGCGGCGTGGGCAACACCCGCGCCATAGCAGGTGAGGAATCGCTGCCAGGCTCCACAAGGTTCACCCAGTGCGCGGTAAGGGAGATGTATCGACCCTGGCCGAACGCACTCGTCCAGGTGTCAGTGGTGAGGTGAACCTTGCAGGCAACGGCATTCTTCAAGCTTCGGGTTATTTTGCTGACCACGTGCTCATGCAACTCAGGCACTGCAGAGCGCGCAAAGTGGTAGCGGCTGGGAACCACGTAATGTGGGATGGCCACTGACATCATGCCCTTGAAGCTGTTTGTCTCCACCACTCGATATGGCAGCATTTCGCAGGCCAGAAGCTTGGCTATGCTGGCTGTTACTGCCACGGCCCGGGGGTCATTTGCTGGCAATTTCCTCTTGCGCTCAAACATCTCCGACACAGACAACTGAACCGTAGCGCTGCACATGGAAGGGCTGTTGGTTGTTGTGTTTGATGAACACTGGGAGACCTCAAGAGCACTACTCCGGAAAGTGACAGTGTCAGCGTCGTCTGATGTTTGTGAATGTTGTGAACCACGCAATGGCTGGGCTACTGCTGCTGCTGAGGCGGGTCTGGTGGTGAGTCTGGTGAACCCAAGGGAGGCAGTGTTGCTGGTACCCTGTCCTGCCGCGTTTGCCCACAGAGTGGGATGTTTGGATAGCATGTGGCGGCTCATGCTGGTGGTGGAGAAGTTGTTAATACTTTTCCCCCTGCTCAGGCGGGTCTTGCACACCTTGCAAATCGTCATGGTAACATCCTCAGTGCAGTCTTCAAAGAAAGCCCAGACCTTGCTGGCGATTTCTGTTTGCTCCTCTTTTGCCTCTCACTTGAACTTCCACGCTTGTGGTGCCTGAAATTGCGCGCCGCCTACCTTGTGGCACAAGGCGAACTCGTGCAGCAGTGGGTTCTTCAACAGACTCATCTGTGCTGCTGCTACGACGGCGATGTTCTCGTTCACAAACAAAATCTGGGTCTCTGTCCACATTGTCCGTACCCTCCTCTTCCATCTCCTCAAACTCATCATATGTCATTGTGGGGGGCCGCCGCCGTGGAGTAGAGCTCCCCAGAACAACCTCTGCGCAGTTCACTCCAACATCGTCTTCCAGATCTTGTCGGCCGACCTCCTGCAATTACAACCCCTCCTGCCCAACTTGATCTGGGATTTGGGTTTCCGAGTCCTCCTCGGACTCGCCTTGTGTTTCAGTGCGCGGTGCATTTCCCACAGTTAATGGTTGTGAATCCGGGCACAACATTTCTGGCTGTTCCTCCATTGACCTTTGAAAGGTGGAAGTTTGTTGGGCTGGGAATAGCTCCTGCGAATACCCCATTATGTCCTGAGGTAATTTATCGGACTGGTTATCTGGCAGTTGTGTGCGTGGTGTCGCTGCCGGTTGTGTCAGCTTTGTGCCCACTGGCTCCTTGTAACTGGCTGAGGACTCGGACCTCGTGCGTGATGTGCTGGTGCTGCTTAACCCACTGCTGGACGCTTGAGAGGTCATCCAAGTAATTATCTGGTCCTGTTCTTTTGGATTTGTGAGGGTTGTTGTCCTGGACAACATGGGCGGTATTGAGTGGGTTTTCTTGGGTGCTCCCCTGTGGCCTGTACGTGAACCGTCAGGGGAAACACCTCTTCCCTTGCCCCTCCCTCTTTCACCGGATTTCTTCCTCATTTCACTTATCCTTAAAGTACACGCTGACTGGCAGCAGTACAGTGGCAGTACAGAAATGCTATACAGTGGCGGGTGAGCGGTGTACCACTATTCCCAGCAGCGACACAGAGCACAATGCTATACAGTGGCGGGTGAGCGGTGTACCACTATTCCCAGCAGCGACACAGAGCACAATGCTATACAGTGGCAGGTGAGCGGTGTACCACTATTCCCAGCAGCGACACAGAGCACAATGCTATACAGTGGCGGGTGAGCGGTGTACCACTATTCCCAGCAGCGACACAGAGCACAATGCTATACAGTGGCGGGTGAGTGGTGTACTACTATTCCCAGCAGACACAGAGTGGCAGTAAACAGAATGCTATATAGTGTGGCTGAGCGAGGTACACAGAGTGGCAGTAAACAGAATGCTATATAGTGTGGCTGAGCGAGCGGTGTACTACTATTCCCCGCAGACACAGAACAGTAAACAGAATGCTATATAGTGTGGCTGAGCGGTGTACCACTATTCCCAGCAGCGACACAGAGCACAATGCTATACAGTGGCGGGTGTGCGGTGTACTACTATTCCCAGCAGACACAGAGTGGCAGTAAACAGAATGCTATATAGTGTGGCTGAGCGAGGTACACAGAGTGGCAGTAAACAGAATGCTATATAGTGTGGCTGAGCGAGCGGTGTACTACTATTCCCAGCAGACACAGAACAGTAAACAGAATGCTATATAGTGTGGCTGAGCGGTGTACCACTATTCCCAGCAGTGACACAGAGCACAATGCTATACAGTGGCGGGTGAGCGGTGTACTACTATTCCCAGCAGACACAGAGTGGCAGTAAACAGAATGCTATATAGTGTGGCTGAGTGAGGTACACAGAGTGGCAGTAAACAGAATGCTATGTAGTGTGGCTGAGCGAGCGGTGTACTACTATTCCCAGCAGACACAGAACAGTAAACAGAATGCTATATAGTGTGGCTGAGCGGTGTACCACTATTCCCAGCAGCGACACAGAGCACAATGCTATACAGTGGCGGGTGAGCAGTGTACTACTATTCCCAGCAGACACAGAGTGGCAGTAAACAGAATGCTATATAGTGTGGCTGAGCGAGGTACACAGAGTGGCAGTAAACAGAATGCTATATAGTGTGGCTGAGCGAGCGGTGTACTACTATTCCCAACAGACACAGAACAGTAAACAGAATGCTATATAGTGTGGCTGAGCGGTGTACCACTATTCCCAGCAGCGACACAGAGCACAATGCTATACAGTGGCGGGTGAGCGGTGTACCACTATTCCCAGCAGCGACACAGAGCACAATGCTATACAGTGGCGGGTGAGCGGTGTACTACTATTCCCAGCAGACACAGAGTGGCAGTAAACAGAATGCTATATAGTGTGGCTGAGCGAGGTACACAGAGTGGCAGTAAACAGAATGCTATATAGTGTGGCTGAGCGAGCGGTGTACTACTATTCCCAGCAGACACAGAACAGTAAACAGAATGCTATATAGTGTGGCTGAGCGGTGTACCACTATTCCCAGCAGCGACACAGAGCACAATGCTATACAGTGGCGGGTGTGCGGTGTACTACTATTCCCAGCAGACACAGAGTGGCAGTAAACAGAATGCTATATAGTGTGGCTGAGCGAGGTACACAGAGTGGCAGTAAACAGAATGCTATATAGTGTGGCTGAGCGAGCGGTGTACTACTATTCCCAGCAGACACAGAACAGTAAACAGAATGCTATATAGTGTGGCTGAGCGGTGTACCACTATTCCCAGCAGTGACACAGAGCACAATGCTATACAGTGGCGGGTGAGCGGTGTACTACTATTCCCAGCAGACACAGAGTGGCAGTAAACAGAATGCTATATAGTGTGGCTGAGTGAGGTACACAGAGTGGCAGTAAACAGAATGCTATGTAGTGTGGCTGAGCGAGCGGTGTACTACTATTCCCAGCAGACACAGAACAGTAAACAGAATGCTATATAGTGTGGCTGAGCGGTGTACCACTATTCCCAGCAGCGACACAGAGCACAATGCTATACAGTGGCGGGTGAGCGGTGTACTACTATTCTCAGCAGACACAGAGTGGCAGTAAACAGAATGCTATATAGTGTGGCTGAGCGAGGTACACAGAGTGGCAGTAAACAGAATGCTATATAGTGTGGCTGAGCGAGCGGTGTACTACTATTCCCAACAGACACAGAACAGTAAACAGAATGCTATATAGTGTGGCTGAGCGGTGTACCACTATTCCCAGCAGCGACACAGAGCACAATGCTATACAGTGGCGGGTGAGCGGTGTACCACTATTCCCAGCAGCGACACAGAGCACAATGCTATACAGTGGCGGGTGAGCGGTGTACTACTATTCCCAGCAGACACAGAGTGGCAGTAAACAGAATGCTATATAGTGTGGCTGAGCGAGGTACACAGAGTGGCAGTAAACAGAATGCTATATAGTGTGGCTGAGCGAGCGGTGTACTACTATTCCCAGCAGACACAGAACAGTAAACAGAATGCTATATAGTGTGGCTGAGCGGTGTACCACTATTCCCAGCAGCGACACAGAGCACAATGCTATACAGTGGCGGGTGAGCGGTGTACCACTATTCCCAGCAGCGACACAGAGCACAATGCTATACAGTGGCGGGTGAGCGGTGTACCACTATTCCCAGCAGCGACACAGAGCACAATGCTATACAGTGGCGGGTGAGCGGTGTACTACTATTCCCAGCAGACACAGAGTGGCAGTAAACAGAATGCTATATAGTGTGGCTGAGCGAGCGGTGTACTACTATTCCCAGCAGACACAGAACAGTAAACAGAATGCTATATAGTGTGGCTGAGCGAGGTACACAGAGTGGCAGTAAACAGAATGCTATATAGTGTGGCTGAGCGAGCGGTGTACTACTATTCCCAGCAGACACAGAACAGTAAACAGAATGCTATATAGTGTGGCTGAGCGAGATACACAGAGTGGCAGTAAACAGAATGCTGAGCGAGCGGTGTACTACTATTCCCAGCAGCGACACAATGACTGGGGGGACACTGGCTAGCGTGGCTGGAGCGCGAATTACCCTGCCTGCCTACCCAAAGCTAAACCCACAGACAAATGGCGGAAATATGACGTGGATCGGGTATTTATTTACCCGAACCATGTGACAGTTCGGCCAATCAGAGCGCGTTCGAGTCCGAACCACGTGACCCGTTCGGCCAATCACAGCGCTAGCCGAACGTTCGGGAACGTTCGGCCATGCGCTCTTAGTTCGGCCATGTGGCCGAACGGTTTGGCCGAACACCATCAGGTGTTTGGCCGAACTCGAACATCACCCGAACAGGGTGATGTTCTGCAGAACCCGAACAGTGGCGAACACTGTTCGCCCAACACTAGTTACAATGATATGCACCCATCCTGTTATCTACAGAGAAAGATACTCTGGTCAAAGATTTTCAACAGAAAGCCGGAATAGAAGATGGAAAAATCCAGAAGGATCAGAAGAAGAATCCAGTAGAAAGTAAGGATTTAACCCTTTCCAATACAATTTTGAGATAACCCACAACTCCCTTGGTACTTAATTTTTCATCCGCTGACTGGAGGTGACATGAGGTGATCTCGGTGATCTGTGGTTCTCTGCCTCCTCGGACCAGAGTGAGGAGGTGACCAGTCCATAAGCAGGGGCCAAACAACCCGCCTAGTATGCAATTACCCTGCGCGGCGTGGTGCCGGGGAGATCCAAGTGTCGGACTCAGTCTGACACTTTAATCTGAGAGGCCTGATGCTGCATTGGAATAGATCCAATGGAGATGCCGGCAGTGGGAGCTCAAATGTGCCCATGTGATAATATTATGTGATGCGTTTGAGCTGTTTGAACTAACAAACTAATGCAATTAGCGCTGCAGAGGGCTTCTTTATCCCTTTTATTGGATTTATAAGGCAATGAAAAATCATATATTTTTTTCAACATTAATTCCTTCTACCTTGTTGGAAACAGAATTTAATAAATGGTTACTTTTATTTATAATCTATAAACTGAAAAAAGTGCATGGCAACAAAAGGGTAAAGGAAAAGGAGCTATGACTAAGGAGTGTTGTGTGCTCCGATACGCTTGAGCTAATTGCTTTGTCCAGTATGCTTATTCCTCAATAAAAATTGGACTTTTTAACCAGCTGGTTGAGCTGACCTTCCTCCTTTTCTCCAATAAAGGGAAAGAACTATCTCTCGCCACCTAACTAAAGGTTCTGAAGCCAAAGCACTGGAAGATAGAGGTGCTCGTAATGGGACAGTTACAGTGACACAAAATGTCCCATAATTTTTCACAATAACGCATTGCGTATTTGTGATTATGTCACGTACAACATACTGCATTTGTGAATTGTAATTACACCTGCAATTATGCAATTACACGTAATTTCACATTCAATGTATTCACATCCATTAACCCCTTAGTCTAGCATCTTTCCCCTGCACTTCCATGTTAATTGGTGTGGCCAAGACTTTCAGACCTGTGTTTTCTTGGCATTCCCTTTATCAAGAAAGTGTCACTTACTACCGGGTAAATTAGTGCAAATGGGAATGTTACTAACAGTACACATATTACTTTGTGTGCTCAGTGTTCCAGCCATTGGTTGGTAATGGGTGTGTTTAAAAACCTTCTCATACCAAAAGTAAGCTTTACAAAGTAGTGCTTTTCCAAGCAAAAGGTGATTATTATTATTATTATTATTTATATAGCGCCGACATATTACGCAGCGCTGTACAATGTATATATATCTTGTCACTAACTGTCCCTCAAAGGAGCTCACAATCTAATCCCTACCATTGACATATGTCTATATTATGTAGTGTAAGTACTGTAGTCTAGGGCCAATTTTTAGGGGGAGCCAATTAACTTATCTGTATGTTTTTGGAATGTGGGAGGAAACCGGAGTGCCCGGAGGAAACCCACGCAGACACGGAGAGAACATACAAACTCTTTGCAGATAGTGCCCTGGCTGGGATTCGAACCAGGGACCCAGCGCTGCAAGGCGAGAGAGCTAACCACTACGCCACTGTGCTGCCCTTATAATGGATGTAGCATATGATGCAGTATCCTTAGGGGTAATTCTGCTCCTCCTAAGTGTAAGTTTACGTGCATGCTGAGGAATGACTGAAACCCCCCGCCTTACAAGGGCTGTAACACGAAGGTGATGCAACTGTTTGACTGTTATATTGAGATCTTTTTGCTCCTTGTGAAAGGGCCCTAATAGTTCGGCTAATGAATGGAAAATATAACCTTAGTTGCATTTAAACTGCTAAAATGCTGCACAGAAAATGTAAAATAAATACTAGGAATAGTTTTTTTTTTTTTTAATCCATTTTGAAAAAAAACAAACAAAAAATTATTATAATAATCACATTTTTATTTAACTACCTGAGGACCGCATCACGCTGATGGGCGTGACAGCGGTGGCAGCCCTAAGACCGCCGATCAGGCTTGCTTTTGCAGGAGATTGCGCGCACGCTGGCGGGGGGAGGGAGGGAGGGGTTTGTATAAAAAGGAAAAAAAATTGACACATTTATTTAAAAAATAATACAATAAATATTGATAAAAAGTAAATAAACATCTCAGGGATGATCAGACCCCACCAACAGAAAGCTCTGTTGGTGGGGGAAAAGGGGGGAGGGGAAATTACTTGTGTGCTATGTTGTGTGGCCCTGCAGCTTGGCCTTAAAGCTGCAGTGGCCTATTTTACAAAAGATGGCCTGGTCTTTAGATGGAGTTTAACACTGTGGTCCACAAGGGGTTAAAGTAAATATTTTAAACCTGGCCCAGATTTAAAATACAGGAGCATAGGCACAGATGTCCTGGCGCTCTAGACCTCACCCCCGTAAACCCACAAACACCTGCCGAACCGCACTGCAAGTGTACTGGCTGTAACAGCTGTCACTTCTCCCTTACCCGACATAGGTAGCTACAGGTTCCCCTTAACCTCTTGACGACCAGCTAACGCCGATTGGCGTAATCTGGTTGGCTGAGGGTTTCCATGGAACGAGCGGCCTTTCCATGTCAGTTCACGGAGGGTGTCTCCGTGAACAGCCAGAGAGCCGCCGATCGCGGCTCACTGGCAAAATGTAAACACGCGGGGAAGAATTCCCCGCTGTTTACATCAATACGGCGCTGCTACGTAGCAGCGTTGTGACGGAGATCGGCGATCCCCAGCCTCTGATTGGCCGGGGATCGCCGGCATCTGATAGGCGGAAGCCTATCCTATCAGGCGCAGGACGGATATCCATCCTGCGCCGCTCAGAGGGGAAGGGAGAGGGAGGGAGCAGGCGAGAGGGCGGAGAACGCTGCGGAGGGGGGCTTTGAAGAGCCCCCGCTAAGCAAATGCAGCCGGCGGCGATCAGACCCACCCAGCAGGACATCTCCCTAGTGGGGGAAAAAGGGGGGTAGTCTGATCGCCCTGCTGCACTCCTGATCGGTGCTGCGGGCTGTAGAGCCCACGCAGCACCGATCACTGAAAAAATCCCTGGTCGTCAAGTGGTTAATATTAAGTAGCCAGACCTATCCTCAGTATTAAGTAGCTAGAGGTGCCCCCAAGTATTAGTTAGCTAGAGATGCCCATGAAGGGAGACCTGTTCAGTGAAATGCCGAGACCCAGGTGAAGTAGCCTCTCATTTACTCTCTGCTTAAGGGCTGGTTCAGACGGACATCTGCGTAGCGTCGCGTCTGGGGGCGTTGCGGCGGCTGCGCGGTCAGGCTTTCAGTAGCCTTCGGTCGTGTTCCGATGCGGTCGCATTTTTTTTCCCTAGGGGAACATTAGCTGGCGCGGTTGGCCGCTCCCTGGAAGCGACATGTCGCTTCCAGGGACAGCTCGAACGCTCGCGAAAATCGGGACCCGAACGTCGCGTTCGGGTAAAAGCGCACAAAAGCTCTGTGTAAACGCCCCCATTCACTTGAATGGGAGCGTTTACCTCGACGTTCCGAACTCTTGCGGTAAACGCTCTGCAAGCGTCCGTCTGAACCAGCCTTTAGACTCTTCATAGGTAAGACAAGAGGGAGGCACTTGGGGAGGGGAGTGAGCCACCTTTCCATCATCAAGTGCCTGTAGGCACGTGCCTACACTGCCTTATGGTAAATCCGGCCCTGTTTTAAACACTTACAAATGTGCATGGTGTGTGCTAGAAGCAAAAATGTGTATGCAAATAGAGTGTAAATCAAGTCTCACACATTTCTGGGTTTTTTTTTTTGTTTTTTTTTGGGAAAGAGAGACAGGTTGCAAAATAGAGTTACGTAGCTGGCAAATCTTTCTCTTGTGGTAGGTGTTGGTAAGTGTTCAGCATTTTTTTCCCTAAGACGTGTCTGTTACATTGATATGCATCCATACTGTTATCTACAGAGAAAAATACTCTGGTCAAAGATTTTCAACATAAAGCTGGAATAGAAGATGGAGAAATCCAGAAGGATCAGAAGAAGAATCCAGTAGAAAGTAAGGATTTAACCCATTCCGATCCAATTTTGAGATAACCCACAACTCCCTTGGTACTTACTATTTCATCCGCTGTGTGGAGGAGACATGAGGGGATCTCGGTGATCTGTGGTTCTCTGCCTCCTTGGACCAGTGTGAGGAGGTGAGCAGTCCATAAGCAGGGGCCAAAACAACCCCGCCTAGTACGCAATTACACTGCGTGGCGTGGTGCCGGGAAGATCCAAGTGTTGGACTCTGTCTGACACTTTAATCTGAGAGGCCTGATGCTGCATTGTAATAGATCCAATGGAGATACCAGCAGTGTGAGCCCAAATGTGCTCATGTAATAATATTATGTGATGCGGTTGAGCTGTTTGAACTAACAAACTAATGCAATTAGCGTTGCAGAGGGCTTCTTTATCCCTTTTATTGAATTTATAAGGCAGTGAAATTTTTTTTTTTCAACATTAATTCCTTCTATCTTGTTGGAAACAGAATTTAATAAATGGTTACTTTTATTTATAATCTATAAACTGAAAAAAGTGCATGACAACAAGAGGGTAAAGGAAAAGGAGCTATGACTAAGGAGTGTTGTGTGCTCCGATACGCTTGAGCTAATTGCTTTGTCCAGCATGCTTATTCCTCAATAAAAATTGGACTTTTTAACCAGCAGGTTGAGCTGACCTTCCTCCTTTTCTCCAATAAAGGAAAATAACTACCTCTCGCTACCTAACTAAAGGTTCTGGAAGATAGAGGTGCTCGTAATGGGTCAATTACGGTGACACAAAATTTCCCATAATTTTTCACAATAACGCATTGTGTAATTGTGATTATGTTACGTACAACATACTGTGTTTGTGAATCATAATTACACCTGTAATTATGCCTAATTTCACATTCAATGTATTCACATCTATTCGCCAGTGTACTGTACATGTGTGGCTATTAGTTAAATATTCAATGTGAAAAATGCATTTGTATGCGAACAAAAATTGCGTTCATCAGCCAGTGTACTGCACATGCGTGGCTATTATTAAAATATTCAATGCAAAAAATTAGTTTGTTTGTAAAAACAAACAAAAAAAACCTATGTCTATATACGTAATTAGCGCAAACAAAAACTTTTACGTAAATTTTGCTAACATGCATAATTACGGTTAGCGATTATGTTTGGATGCAAAATTATTATGCGTGATCAGTAACTTTTGCATTATGATTACAATGCGTAATTACTCATAGGCATTGTTCCTGCACACCACTACTGGTAGACTGTTGTATAGATGAAGTCCACACAATCCAGGGTAAAAAGTCCAAAGAAGCTTTATTTGCAGATAACAGGCACAGCATAAAATTGGCTAACATGCTTCAGACTAAAATGTACTTACTCAAAACATTTAATGAAGGCTATGAGTAAGGACATTTTAGTTTGAAACATGTTAGCTGATTCTATGCTGTGATCTGCCAATTAAGCTTTATTAGAGATTTTACTCTGGAGTGTGCAGACTTTATCTATACTTTATCAACCCTGTCCTCAAGGACCACCAACAGTGCATGTTTTGTGGAAATCCACAGAGGTAGTAAATCAGCTCTGCTGAGACACTAATTACCTCACCTGTGCATGTATGTGGTTTTCTGCAAAACATGCACTGTTGGTGGTACTTGAGGACAGGGTTGGGAAGCCCTGATCTATACTATGGCTAGAAAAAGTGAGAAAGAAATACTGTACCAAAATTGATAGGTTAACAATTGTCAGCCTGCACTTTTCACATATGAGGGCAGGTTCACCAAGAGAACACATGACATGTGGATAATTTTATGTTGCCTAACATTGTTCAGCATAGCCATTTTGGTGGTGGGTCAATGATGGTCTGGAGCAGGGTCGGACTGGGACACTAAGGGCCCACCAAGGAAGTTTCAGCCTAGGGCCCGCCCCCCTCTCCTCCTCCTCCCCCCTCCGATCCCTTCTCCCCCCCCCCCCCCCATTTTGGGCTCACATGCATATATACTCTAGAAATTTTGCATGATTTTATGGTAGGGAATAGATTGTGAGTACTTCTGAGGACAGTCTCCAATAGGGATATGTCTACATGCGGCGCTCGCAATGCGCCGCAGCAAAAATAAATGAGTGTCACCATGCACTGGAACATGGGCGTGGTCATGATGAGTCATGGGCAGACTTTAAAAAAATAAAGATAAGAAAAAAAACACAAAATAAGTAGCGGTGTTATTCACAGACATTAGGTCTGACCAGATACATTTTAGATAAAATAATCAAGTAGTTACATGTCTCATGATAATTCATCAAGTAGTCAAATAGCAGCAGATTTCCTGACAAAATGCAATCAGATTGGCAGCAGACTTCCCCACAAAATACAATCAGATTGGTGGCAGATATCCCCACAAAATGCAATTAGATTGGCAGCAGATATCCCCACAAAATGCAATTTGATTGGTGGCAGATTTCCCCACAAAATACAATTAGATTGGTGGCAGATATCCCTACAAATTGCAATTAGATTGGCAGCAGATATTCCCACAAATTGCAATTAGATTGGCAGCAGATATCCCCACAAAATGCAAATAGATTGGCGGCAGATTTTCCCACAAAATTCAATCAGATTGGCGGCAGATTTCCCAACAAAATACAATCAGATTGGCGGCAGATATCCCACAAAATGCAATTAGATTGGCGGCAGATTTCCCCACAAAATACAATCAGATTGGCGGCAGATATCCCCACAAATTACAATTAGATTGGCAGCAGATATCCACACAAAATTCAAATAGATTGGCGGCAGATATCCCCACAAAATGCAATCTGATTGGCGGCAGATATCCCCACAAAATGCAATTAGATTGGTGGCAGATTTCCCAACAAAATACAATTAGATTGGTGGCAGATATCCCCACAAATTGCAATTAGATTGGCAGCAGATATCCCCACAAAATGCAAATAGATTGGCGGCAGATATCCCCACAAAATGCTATGAGATTGGTGGAAGATTTCCCAACAAAATACAATCAGGTTGGTGGCATATATCCCCACAAAATGCAATTAGATTTTCGGCAGATTTCCCCACAAAATACAATCAGATTGGCGGCAGATATCCCCACAAATTGCAATTAGATTGGCAGCATATATCCCCAGAAAATGCAAATAGATTGGCAGCAGATATCCCCACAAAATGCTATGAGATTGGCGGCAGATTTCCCAACAAAATACAATCAGATTGGCGGCAGATATCCCCACAAAATGCAATTAGATTTTCGGCAGATTTCCCCACAAAATACAATCAGATTGGCGGCAGATATCCCCACAAATTGCAATTAGATTGGCAGCAGATATCCCCACAAAATGCAAATAGATTGGCGGCAGATATCCCCACAAAATGCAATCAAATTGGCAGCAGATATCCCCACAAAATGCAAATAGATTGTCGGCAGATATCCCCACAAAATGCTATGAGATTGCGGCAGATTTCCCAACAAAATACAATCAGATTGGCGGCAGATATCCCCACAAAATGCAATTAGATTTTCAGCAGATTTCCCCACAAAATACAATCAGATTGGCGGCAGATATCCCCACAAATTGCAATTAGATTGGTGGCAGATATCCCCACAAAATGCAATCAGATTGGCGGCAGATATCCCCACAAAGGCACGTCCCCAGTTAGTGGGGGCCCCAGAGCTGAGAAGGAGGGGGGCACAGCGCAGGAAGGGGGGAGATTGTGCTCAGAGCACAACAAAATACAATCAGATTGGCGGCAGATATCCCCACAAAATGCAATTAGATTGGCGGCAGATATCCCCACAAAATGCAATTAGATTGGCGGCAGATATCCCCACAAAATGCAAATAGATTGGCAGCAGATATCCCCACAAAATTAAATCAGATTGGCGGCAGATATGCCCACAAAGGCTGGTCCCCAGTTAGTGGGGGTCCCAGAGCTGAGAAGGATGGGGGCACAGCGCAGGAAGGGGGGGATTGTGCACAGAGCACCTAGGGCCCCCCTTCCGCGCTCCCCTCCCCTCCAAAATTACAGCCAGCCAGCGGCAGCAGCAGCAGGGAATCACTTACTGGGATGATCAGATCCATAGCTCTGTGTGCCGCTGGCTGGTCTGGTCTCCTGCACTGCACTGACCAATCACGCTCTCGCAGGAAGTACTGCGAGAGCGTGATTGGACAGCAGTGCAGGAGACCAGACCAGCCAGCGGCACACAGAGCTATGGATCTCATGCCGGTAAGCTATTCCCTGCTGCTGCTGCTGGCTGGCTGCAATTTTGGAGGGGGGGGGGGGAGCGCGGAAGGGGGAGGGGGGGCCTGGGTGAGGGAGGGGGAGAGGCTTCCCCCCATGGAAAAATCGGTGATTTGGTGGGTCAGTCCGAGCCTGGTCTGGAGAGTCATATCCATAGAGGGACACACAGAGTCTTTAAAGGCTAGACAATAGAACCTTGACTGTCATTAGGTACTGAGATAAAATCCTTGTACCCATTACCAGACCTTATGCTGGTATAGTGGGTCCTGGATTTCACCTGGTCCACAATAATACCTGCCTCATGCGGTGAGAGTATGGAAGCAGGCCCTGAAGGATGAAGGAATTGATAGAACTGATTGTCCCCATCTCACCTGACCTAAATCCAATAGAACACCTTTGGGACATTATGTCTTGGTCTATCGGACACCGCCAGGTTCCACCTCAGACTGTCTAGGCATGGCGGAAAGTGGGAGACTCATTGAAAGGGGGATTCCACTCTGAAGCCGATGGTGGAATAATCCGGTAGGTGTGGCAAGGAGTCAGAAAATGTGTCCTATGCAGCATCCATTGCTGGAACACCTACCCGGAAGACCCTTCAGTGTAATAGGGGGACTGACGAAACTCAATCCACAACTAGCTCAGTGATCACATGTCTGAGGAGAGAAATTCTGCAATATCAGCTACATTCAGTTACCATGGGACCTATCCCATAATGGGAATTGTGCTAATTAAAGTGGCACCAACTACACAATAGACAAACATAATCATAACTTCCACGAGAGCCCCACAGAACCGCAGAGAAAAAAAAAGGGGGGGGGGGGACAGAATACACAAAGCGGTCAACTGGCCAGGTTTATACTCTGGGCTTTTAGGTAAGTAGTAGTTCACTAGTACAATGCATCATTCACTTTGATTTTTGGGATGCTTTTGGATTTGCCCCTCAGTAGGTTGATCATTTTGTGCATGAAAAAATCAAAATCGCGCCCACAAGTTCATAAAAAATGGAACAATCTAAAGTATCTCATTGTGTATGAGATTTTTTTTCTGAAATGAAAGCTATTTTTTTTTTTTTATTTTTTTTTTTCAATCACTCCTTTGGAAAGAGAGAAAATTTCTAGAGCAGTATTGCAACCAGTAATTTTTTTGCAATGTAGTAGATATTGATGTGAATTTATTATATATTTTTTTCTAGCAGGAGTAGGATAACAGTATCATTCAAAAAAAAGTTAAATACTCACCAAAGAGGAGGGAAGGCTCTGGATCCTTTAGAACATTCCCATTCCTTTCTGCATCCCCTCACTGCTGGGCTTTAATGTCCATGCTTTGACTTTAACATCAAAGAGACCTTTGGGTTTCCTTAGGCCCTGTTCACACTTGCGTTTTGGCTTGCAAAAGGACCGGATCCGGATCGTATCAGGACCTGATCCGGATCCGGTCCGTTTGCATCAGGCATGCATCCGGATCCGTGGGGTTTAAAAACAAAAAAAATAACAAAATTACCTTGGGGTCTGCAGATGGTGCACCTGGTGCACCTGTAGAATCAGGTCCTCCGCTGTAGGCCTCACCTCCACCTCCCGACATACTGCCAAACAGCTCCAGCACACTCCAGCACGTTTAGTCACTGCTGCTCCACTGCTCCCCATGTGTCCCCATCCGAAATGGCCGCTAGAATCCGCATAGGAAGTGGGGTAGAACGTCAGGTGTTTGCATCCTGTGTGTTCTGTGCTTTCCGTTCCCCATAGGTTTCCACATCCGCATGGTGCAGTCAGGATCCGTTCCAGGTGCGTGGGCCGGATGAGCTGGACCCAAAAAATAGCGCATGTTGGAAAAGCCTCCGGAGTCCGGATCCGATCCGGCTCCGTACTGTACGGAACGTACGTGTGTGAACGTTTGCATAGCCTTTGCATTGCTATGCGGAACGTACGTTCCGTTTGTACAGTATGCGGTCCGGATCCGATCAGGCGGATCCGGACAGGGAACGCTAATGTGAACCGGGCCTAAGAAGACCATGGTAGTACTCGGGTCTCTGAAGACGAGCTGCTCTTTTCTGTGCAAGCACAAGTCTGCACTCAAGAGTGCACAGTGCGGAGCACTTCTAAGAATACCAAAAGACACAGCCAGTGGGAGATCCAAACGGGCCTGGCAATGGAAACAAGGAGGTGCAGAGAGGAACAGGAAGTCTCTAAGGCAATGCTTCCCAACCCCTGTCCTAAAGTACCGCCAACGGTGCATGTTTTGCGGGAAAAAATTAAAAAAAAAAAACGTACAAACATTCACAAGTGAGGTAATTAGTGTCTCAGCTGAGCTGATTAACTACTTCTGTAGATTTCCACAAAACATGCACTGTTGGTGGTACTTGAGGACAGGGTTGGGAAGATCTGCTCTAAGTGATCCAGAACCTTCTGTCCTCTTAGATGATTGTACAACTGTAATTTTGTTTTTTTTTTAAATGGTACAGATGCCTTTTACAAGAAAATAAAAGGGACTTCAGACAGTTGTATAGTAGGACTAGTATTTTAAGTAACTATGTATCTCATTGTTAGTTCAGGTACCCGTTAAGAAAGTGGAAAATAAAGATAGCGGAATTGAGGAGGATCAAAAGAAGATTCCAGTAGGAGGTAAGCTCTATCCCACAAAGTATTACAACTGTTTGAATTAACAGACACAAGTGCAACTGACACACAACTTATACAATTGTGAAAATTGGTAGTTTTCTTAACATGGTTTTCAAGTGGTGAAAAAGAGAAAAAGTTAACAGCATTCACTAAAACTTTAATTTTCTCTGTTATTTGTAAAGTGGCAAAAAAGCCTACTTGCTGTAAAAAAAACAAAAACAAATAACAATATTAAAAAAAAAATGCGAAATAAGCATAGGGTAGTGGCGTAGGGGCTGTGGTCGCAGCAGTTGCCATTGTGACCGGGCCGGGCTCCTGGGGGCCCCTGCTTGTCCTCCCCACATGCTGCGTGAGGGTAGGCAGCGGAAGGCACATGAAGACAGGCTGAATGGGTAGGCAATCGCTATACTTACGTTGCCAGCAGTGGTGTATCTTGAGGGGTGCAGGCATGGCTTGTGCTATGGGCGCCATAGCACCCATGGGCACCATTCCTGCCCCGTCCTGTGTTGTGATCGCTACCTCCCACTCCCAGTATGCTGCCTGTCCGCCAGTGCTCCCAGTGTCCTGCTTGCTGCCTCCATGTCCGCTCTCTTATCACCTGCGGCCAAGAGTGAGAAGAGGATACCCCCCCCCCCCCACAAACATACAGCACTGAAAATGCGGATGTGACGGAAGTGAAGTCACATGCGGAAATGATGTGTGTTGTACTGTGTCCGTGTGGCTACCATGCCCCTTCTTTTCACATACCGCCTTACTTCTTATCACCGCTAATTGAAGCCACTGCCACATTAGATTACACACAGGTGCACTCTATTTAGTCATTAGCACTCATCAGGCAATGTCTATGGGCAACTGACTGCACTCAGACCAAAGGGGGCTGAATAATTACGCACACCCCACTTTGCAGTTATTGATTTGTAAAAATTGTTTGGAATCATGTATGATTTTCGTTCCACTTCTCACGTGTACACCACTTTGTATTGGTCTTTCCCATGGAATTCCAATAAAATTGATTCATGTTTGTGGCAGTAATGTGATAATATGTGGAAAACTTCAAGGGGGCCGAATACTTTTGCAAGCCACTGTATACTGTATATATCCATAACACACATAACACATGATTTCACACACAAATGTGTTTGGGCCAGTGAAAGTCGCACAGTTCACACATTCAATGTGCCACCATATACAGCTCTGAACAAAATTAAGGGACCACTACAAAAATGATCAGCTACTCAGGTGTTATCTTTTATAGGTGCAAAGCATTGGTCTTTAAAGCTTTGTCTTAGTAGTGATTCCTGAACACATCAGACAACGTAGAGACAAAAAGGAAGATTCAGGAGCCCCAATAGTGTAAAATCAATGGTATACAGGTTTTTTAATTGATAGAATTGTATACTCACAAACACAGATTGCCACACCCCTAGTCACACATACCAAAACGATTTCATAAGAAATGTGTTTTATAATTCAAACCACACTGGTCCTTTCCATTGTGGTATATTTTTCCTCATATTAACATTTGAAAACTCAATTTAAAATATGGGAATAAAGTTTAGAGCCAATTACACACATATTTGTAAGTAGAAAAATTCTTTAAGTCAAATAGTGCAAAACCCATATGACCGGCATCTACTTCCCATTTTTCTTTTTCATATTCACTTTATTCTGCATTTGACATTATGATCGCTGCATGCGTTTTTCGTTTTTATAGTTCTGAAGTAGTAGTAGTAGTAGTAGCAGTAGTAGTAGTAGTAGTAGTAGTAGTAGTAGTAGTAGTAGTAGTAGTAGTAGTAGTAGTAGTAGTAGTAGTATTCATAGTAGCAGTAGTAGCAGCAGCAGCAGCAGCAGCAGCAGCAGATTTACCTTTTAAGTATTTCTGAGTTAATGATGTGTATGTTGCCCATCAATGTAAGCAGCTGCAAAAATGTCTTTGCTCAATTCTCAAAAAGTGCCTCATTATTTATTATTTTGGATCTGTTTTACATGCAACAGTACCATTACCCCAGGTGCAGTTTGTACCCGAAAAAGAGATACTAATTGATGAGCGATTTAAACTTGGAGCCGGAAGCTTTGGGACTGTGTACAAAGGCTCTTACCAAGGCACACCTGCTGCAGTTAAGAAAATTGTATGTTCTAATGAAGACTTTAATGATATATTCCTTGAAATACAAGTCAGCATGTAAGTTTTTTTCCCATTCTTTTTGTATGTAATTTGTACTGCATAAATGCCATTCACACAATGTAAGAGGACTAAACGCAAAGCAGGGAGATCCTTTCTACCCTACAAGCACCAACATTGAACTTTATGATCTTCCAACATGACAGTGTTCCAAAGAATGATAGTTTGACACTACAGAAGGATGAGGTCAAGCTGACCCTTCCATGTCTACAGAAGAAAAAGTAAAGTCACTGTAGTGGCCATCATGATCTACTGACCACAATACCATTGGACCTCTTCAGGAATATCTCAATTATTCAGTTTGCACTCGCTATTTATAGCCACAATTTGCATAGCGGGTGGCCTCGGCACCCACTATTTATTGGGCCTCTCTGGTGCCCAAATTTCTATCTGTAAACAATATTTGTATGGGCACCTACTTTTACATTGGTATTTTTCATTTTTTTTGTGGCAGATTTGAGGTGGGGGGTTTTGTTTAGTCATCAGGAAGGGGAAGATGGTTAAGGTTAGGCATCAGTAAGGGTTTTTTTAAGGTTAGGCACCAGGGTGTGTGGGTTAGGGTTAGGCATCAGCGGGGAGGGTGGTTAGGGTTAGGCACCAGGGTGTGTGGGTTAGGATTAGGCATCAGTGGGGAGGGTGGTTAGGGTTAGGCACCAGGGTGTGTGGGTTAGGGTTAGGCATTAGAGAGGAGGGTAGTTAGGGTTAGGCACCAGGGTGTGTGGGTTAGGGTTAGGCATCAGTGGGGAGGGTGGTTAGGGTTAGGCACCAGGGTGTGTAGGTTAGGGTTAGGCATTAGAGATGAGGGTAGTTAGGGTTAGGCACCAGGGTGTGTGGGTTAGGCATCAGCGGGGAGGGTGGTTAAGGTTAGGCACCAGGGTGTGTGGGTTAAGGTTAGGCATTAGAGAGGAGGGTGGTTAGGGTTAGGCCCCAGGGTGTGTGGGTTAGGCATCAGCGGGGAGGGTGGTTAAGGTTAGGCACCAGGGTGTGTGGGTTAAGGTTAGGCATTAGAGAGGAGGGTGGTTAGGGTTAGGCCCCAGGGTGTGTGGGTTAGGCATCAGCGGGAAGGGTGGTTAGGGGTTGGGCATTGAAGGGGGCAGAGTTCTGTGTGAGAGTAGGGCTAGGTTTAGCTGTAGTAAAATATTGGTGATGCTTACCGGAATTACCACTGTAAAATAGTAGAATATTAGTAAATGTTATTTTTCTGTCGGCAATTTCCTGGTGCCCAAATGTCCCGGTGATTATTGTTTTGCATACGCATATTCTCAATGCTCTGGGCCCAATATCGCTCCAGTTTCAGAATGTGTGCAGCAGATTCAGGAAGTGCTGTGCAATTTACTTTGCTAAAATCTCTGCATTGTATGGAGCTCACCAGAAAAGTATGGCTTTTTTTTATCTGTGACAGTTGAGCTTCACTTTAGTTTTTATTATTATTTACATTTATTTAGATCATTGAATCATACCCACATTGTGAAGCTCATGGCAGCTGCAAGAACAGACACACACATTTTGCTGGCAAATGAGTATATTCATGGTGATAATTTGGAAAGAATTCTTCACAGCCCCAACTCTATTGTACAGGTAAGCCCTAACCAATAAGTAGTTTGCATACAAATTGAAATATGAACAGTGAGCAGTGACATTAATGCACAGAAAGCAGGTGTTGCATAGTTAGTTTGGCTGAAAAAAGACATCGGTCCATCCAGTCCAACCAAAAAAAATAAAATAAAAACACCATCCTGAACCTGCACATATCCCAGTTGATGCAGGGTAAGGTGAAAAACCTTATGCTGAATACACACAGTTCGTTCCCGCATCGAATGCGCCGCTCGATTCCTGACGAATCAATTATTCCTGAACAGAATTTTTCTGATTATTGGTGATCTGCAGTATCACCAATAATACAGATGCTATACCTGATTATGTGTGATCTGCAGAATCACCAATAATACTGGTATAACCAGAAACAGGACAACCAATGTAAGGGTAGGTGTTTGGTGCAACAGTAATGATAGAGATACCCGCTTTCCCAGAGGAGCTGAGATGGGAGATAGGAATATCTCTATATAACACAGGAATACAAACTCCAGCAAGCTGGAGATACAGACAATAGTGAGATAGTTCACCCGAGGAGCGGGTAGAACTATAATCAACAACCGTACTGGTCACCCGAGGGGCAGGTGATTCAGACTAGTGTAGTCATTATCACCTGAGGGGCAGGTAGAAAGGATAGTACTGTAGTGACTATTCACCTGAGGAGCAGCTGATAAAGACTGTACTGCAGCAACTGACCACCTGAGGAGCAGGTGATTCAGACTGTACTGAAGCTACTGATCACCTGAGGAGCAGGTGATTCAGACTGTACTACAGCTACTGATCACCTACTGATCACCAGAATCTGGCTAAGTGTGGATCCCCAGCTCCTGCTGGTTCTAGCACACTTTGGGATCTGACTAGGTCTGAGTGCTAACATGTAGCATTTGCAACAGCAGACGCGGAGCAACTGAATGACCTGTCCTACATATACTGCAAGCGCTCCACAGCCCCGCCCCAGTCACTCAACCAATCCGAAGCATAGCTGGAGTCAACTGATTGCCTGATCAGCTGACTCCCCTTCTAGTTGCATAAAGATCCTGTCGCCTGGCGCGCGCGCGCGTATCCCTTAGTCTATGAGCAATAGAAGGACCAGGCAAAGCACCAGAGTGTAACTGCACGGCGGAATTCGCCGGCTGCGACGCGGAGATAGCCGCCATGCCGCTTGCTGTTGTGGCCGTATCTCCGCTATCCATTACAGTACCCCCCCCCCCCCCTGAGGAGTGGACCCCGGACACTTCCTACCCGGTTTCTCCGGGTGTAACTCATGAAACTCTTTCTTTAACTACTCCACATGCATAGGACACTCCGGCACCCAAGTTCTCTCCTCTAGGCCATACCCCTTCCAATGAACCAGGTACTGTACAGAATTCTGCACCAATCGAGAATCCAAAATTTTCTCAATCTCATACTCAGGTTGGTCGTCAATCATCACAGGGGGGGGGGGGGGAGGGGGGAATCCACATGCAGAGCAGGCTTAACCACTTAAGGACTGCAGTCATAAAACCCCTTAAGGACCAGAGCCTTTTTTTCCATTCGGACCACTGCAGCTTTCACGGTTTATTGCTCAGTCATACAACCTACCACCTAAATGAATTTTACCTCCTTTTCTTGTCACTAATACAGCTTTCTTTCGGTGCTATTTGATTGCTGCTGCGAGTTTTACTTTTTATTATATTCATCAAGAAAGACATGAATTTTGTCAAAAAAATGACTTTTTTAACTTTCTGTGCTGACATTTTTCAAATAAAGTAAAATTTCCTATACATTTGAGCGCGAAAGTTATTCTGCTACATGTCTTTGATAAAAAAAAAAAAAACATTCAGTGTATATTTATTGGATTGGGTAAAAGTTATAGCGTTTACAAACTATGGTGCCAAAAGTGAATTTTCCCATTTTCAAGCATCTCTGACTTTTCTGCGCACCTGTCAGGTTTCATGAGGGGCTAAAATTCCAGGATAGTACAAATCCCCCCCAAATGACCCCATTTTGGAAAGAAGACATCCCAAAGTATTCAGTGAGAGGCATGGTGAGTTCATAGAAGATTTTATTTTTTGTCACAAGTTAGCGGAAAATGACACTTTGTAACAAAAAAAAAAAAGTTTCCATTTCTTCTAACTTGCGACAAAAAAAAATGAAATCTGCCACGGACTCACTATGCTACTCTCTGAATACCTTGAAGTGTCTACTTTCCAAAATGGGGTCATTTGTGGGGTGTGTTCACTGTCCTGGCATTTTGGGGGGTGCCTAATTGTAAGCACTCCTGTAAAGCCTAAAGATGCTCATTGGACTTTGGGCCCCTTAGCGCAGTTAGGCTGCAAAAAAGTGCCACACATGTGGTATTGCCGTACTCAGGAGAAGTAGTATAATGTGTTTTGGGGTGTATTTTTACACATACCCATGCTGGGTGGGAGAAATATCTCCGTAAATGACAATTGTTTTATTTTTTTTACACACAATTGTCAATTTATAGAGATATTTCTCCCACTCACCATGGGTATGTGGAAAAATACACCCCAAAACACATTATACTACTTCTCCTGAGTACGGCGATACCACATGTGTGGCACTTTTTCGCACCCTAACTGCGCTAAGGGGCCCAAAGTCCAATGAGTACCTTTAGGATTTCACAGGTCATTTTGAGAAATTTCATTTCAAGACTGCTCCTCACGGTTTAGGGCCCCTAAAATGCCAGGACAGTATAGGAATCCCACAAATTACCCCATTTTAGAAAGAAGACACCCCAAGGTATTCCATTAGGAGGATGGTGAGTTCATAGAAGATTTTTTTTTTTTGTCACAAGTTAGCGGAAATTGATTTTAATTGTTTTTTTTTCACAAAGTGTCATTTTCTGCTAACTTGTGACAAAAATAAAATCTTCTATGAACTCACCATACTCCTAACGGAATACCTTGGGGTGTCTTCTTTCTAAAATGGGGTCATTTGTGGGGTTCCTATACTGCCCTGGCATTTTAGGGGCCCTAAACCGTGAGGAGTAGTCTTGAAACCCAATGTCGCAAAATGACCTGTGAAATCCTAAAGGTACTCATTGGACTTTGGGCCCCTTAGCGCACTTAGGGTGCAAAAAAGTGCCACACATGTGGTACCGCCGTACTCAGGAGAAGTAGTATAATGTGTTTTGGGGTGTATTTTTACACATACAGATGCTAGGTGGGAGAAATATCTCTGTAAATGACAATTATTTGATTTTTTTTTACACACAATTGTCCATTTACAGAGAGATTTCTCCCACCCAGCATGGGTATGTATAAAAATACACCTCAAAACACATTATACTACTTCTTTTGAGTACGGCGATACCACATGTGTGACACTTTTTTGCAACCTAGGTGCGCTAAGGGGCCTAACGTCCTATTCACAGGTCATTTTGAGGCATTTGGATTCTAGACTGCTCCTCACGGTTTAGGGCCCCTAAAATGCCAGGGCAGTATAGGAACCCCACAAGTGACCCCATTTTAGAATGAAGACACCCCAAGGTATTCCGTTAGGGGTATGGTGAGTTCATAGAAGATTTTTTTTTTGTCACAAGTTAGCGGAAAATGACACTTTGTGAAAAAAAAAACAATACATATCAATTTCCGCTAACTTGTGACAAAAAATAAAATCTTCTATGAACTCACCATACTCCTAACGGAATACCTTGGGGTGTATTCTTTCTAGAATGGGGTCATTTGTGGGGTTCCAATACTGCCCTGGCATTTTAGGGGCCCTAAACCGTGAGTAGTCGTCTTGAACCCAAATGTCTCAAAATGACCTGTGAAATCCTAAAGGTACTCATTGGACTTAGCACAGTTAGGCTGCAAAAAAGTGTCACACATGTGGTATCGCCGTACTCAGAAGAAGTAGTATAATGTGTTTTGTGGTGTATTTTTACATATAACCATGCTGGGTGGGAGAAATATCTCTGTAAATGACACATTTTTGATTTTTTTTACACACAATTGTCCATTTACAGAGAGATTTCTCCCACCCAGCATGGGTATGTGTAAAAATACACCACAAAACACATTATACTACTTCTCCTGAGTATGGCGATACTACATGTGTGACACTTTTTTGCAGCCTAGGTGCGCTAAGGGGCCCAACGTCCTATTCACAGGTCATTTTGAGGCATTTGTTTTCTAGACTACTCCCCACGGTTTAGGGCCCCTAAAATTCCAGGGCAGTATAGGAACCCCACAAGTGACCCCATTTTAGAAAGACGACACCCCAAGGTATTCCGTTAGGGGTATGGTGAGTTCATAGAAGATTTTATTTTTTGTCACAAGTTAGTGAAAAATGACACTTTGTGAAAAAAAACAATAAAAATCCAATTTCCGCTAACTTTTGACAAAAATTAAAATCTTCTATGAACTCATCATACACCTAACAGAATACCTTGGGGTGTCTTCTTTCTAAAATGGGGTCACTTGTGGGGTTCCTATACTGCCCTGGCATTTTACGGGCCCAAAACTGTGAGTAGTCTGGAAACCAAATTTCTCAAAATGACTGTTCAGGGGTATAAGCATCTGCAAATTTTGATGACAGGTGGTCTATGAGGGGGCAAATTTTGTGGAAACGGTCATAAGCAGGGTGGCCTCTTAGATGACAGGATGTATTGGGCCTGATCTGATGGATAGGAGTGCTAGGGGGGTGACAGGAGGTGATTGATGGGTGTCTCAGGGGGCGGTTAGAGGGGAAAATAGATGCAATCAATGCACTGGGGAGGTGATCGGAAGGGGGTCTGAGGGGGATCTGAGGGTTTGGCCGAGTGATCAGGAGCCCACACGGGGCAAATTAGGGCCTGATCTGATGGGTAGGTGTGCTAGGGGGTGACAGGAGGTGATTTATGGGTGTCTCAAGGTGTGATTAGAGGGGGGAAATAGATGCAAGCAATGCACTAGCGAGGTGATCAGGGCTGGGGTCTGAGGGCGTTCTGAGGTGTGGGCGGGTTATTGGGTGCCCGCAAGGGGCAGATTAGGGTCTAATCTGATGGGTAACAGTGACAGGTGGTGATAGGGGGTGATTGATGGGTAATTAGTGGGTGTTTAGAGGAGAGAAGAGATGTAAACACTGCACTTGGGAGGTGATCTGATGTCGGATCTGCGGGCGATCTATTGGTGTGGGTGGGTGATCAGATTGCCCGCAAGGGGCAGGTTAGGGGCTGATTGATGGGTGGCAGTGACAGGGGGTGATTGATGGGTGGCAGTGACAGGGGGTGATTGATGGGTGATTGACAGGTGATAAGTGGGTTATTACAGGGAATAACAGATGTAAATATTGCACTGGCGAATTGATAAGGGGGGGGTCTGAGGGCAATCTGAGCGTGTGGGCGGGTGATTGGGTGCCCGCAAGGGGCAGATTAGGGTCTAATCTGATGGGTAACAGTGACAGGTGGTGATAGGGGGTGATTGATGGGTAATTAGTGGGTGTTTAGAGGAGAGAATAGATGTAAACACTGCGCTTGGGAGGTGATCTGATGTCGGATCTGCGGGCGATCTATTGGTGTGGGTGGGTGATCAGATTGCCCGCAAGGGGCAGGTTAGGGGCTGATTGATGGGTGGCAGTGACAGGGGGTGATTGATGGGTGGCAGTGACAGGGGGTGATTGACAGGTGATCAGTGGGTTATTACAGGGAAGAACGGATGTAAATAATGCACTGGCGAATCGATAAGGGGGGGTTTGAGGGCAATCTGAGTGTGTGGGCGGGCGATTGGGTGCCCGCA
Source organism: Hyperolius riggenbachi (assembly GCF_040937935.1). Taxonomy (NCBI): domain Eukaryota; kingdom Metazoa; phylum Chordata; class Amphibia; order Anura; family Hyperoliidae; genus Hyperolius; species Hyperolius riggenbachi. The sequence goes on from NC_090652.1 coordinate 68,019,807, forward strand.
AGGGTCTAATCTGATGGGTAACAGTGACAGGTGGTGATAGGGGGTGATTGATGGGTGATTGATGGGTAATTAGTGGGTGTTTAGAGGAGAGAATAGATGTAAACGATGGATTTGGGAGGTGATCTGATGTCGGATCTGCGGGCGATCTATTGGTGTGGGTGGGTGATCAGATTGCCCGCAAGGGGCAGGTTAGGGGCTGATTGATGGGTGGCAGTGACAGGGGGTGATTGACAGGTGATCAGTGGGTTATTACAGGGAAGAACGGATGTAAATAATGCACTGGCGAATCGATAAGGGGGGGGCTGAGGGCAATCTGAGTGTGTGGGTGGGCGATTGGGTGCCCGCAAGGGTCTAATCTGATGGGTAACAGTGACAGGTGGTGATAGGGGGTGATTGATGGGTGATTGATGGGTAATTAGTGGGTGTTTAGAGGAGAGAATAGATGTAAACGATGGATTTGGGAGGTGATCTGATGTCGGATCTGCAGGCGATCTATTGGTGTGGGTGGGTGATCAGATTGCCCGCAAGGGGCAGGTTAGGGGCTGATTGATGGGTGGCAGTGACAGGGGGTGATTGATGGGTGGCAGTGACAGGGGGTGATTGACAGGTGATCAGTGGGTTATTACAGGGAAGAACGGATGTAAATAATGCACTGGCGAATCGATAAGGGGGGGTTTGAGGGCAATCTGAGTGTGTGGGTGGGCGATTGGGTGCTCGCAAGGGTCTAATCTGATGGGTAACAGTGACAGGTGGTGATAGGGGGTGATTGATGGGTGATTGATGGGTAATTAGTGGATGTTTAGAGGAGAGAATAGATGTAAACGATGGATTTGGGAGGTGATCTGATGTCGGATCTGCGGGCGATCTATTGGTGTGGGTGGGTGATCAGATTGCCCGCAAGGGGCAGGTTAGGGGCTGATTGATGGGTGGCAGTGACAGGGGGTGATTGACGGGTGATTGACGGGTGATTGACAGGTGATTGACAGGTGATTGACAGTTGATCAGGGGGGATAGATGCATACAGTACACGGGGGGGGAGGGTCTGGGGGGGTCTGGGGAGAATCTGAGGGGTGGGGGGGTGATCAGGAGGGAGCAGGGGGCAGTTTAGGGACTAAAAAAAAAATAGCGTTGACAGATAGTGACAGGGAGTGATTGATGGGTGATTAGGGGGGTGATTGTGTGCAAATGGTGGTCTGGGGGGTGGGCAGGGGGGGTCTGAGGGGTACTGTGGGCGATCAGGGGGCAGGGGGGGGCAGATCAGTGTGTTTGGGTGCAGACTAGGGTGGCTGCAGCCTGCCCTGGTGGTCCCTCGGACACTGGGACCACCAGGGCAGGAGGCAGCCTGTATAATACACTTTGTAAACATTACAAAGCGTATTATACGCTTCCTATCCGGCGATCGTCGGGTTAACAACCCGCCGGCGCTTCCGATTGGCCGGCGGGTTGACGTCGCGGGTGGGCGGAGCCTATTGCCGATGGATGCGCGCGCATCCCAGCGCGCGATCCCCGGCCAGAGAGTGCCCCAGGACCTGACGCCAATCTGCGTTACGTGGTCCTGGGGCTGCCACTTTGCCGCCGCCAATATGAAGTAGGCGGTCGGCAAGTGGTTAAGCAAGGAAACATGGAATGATCTCACACCTCTCATGCTGGCTGGGAGATCAATCACATATGTCACATCATTAATCTTTTTTGGACACAGGGTATGGGCCTATGAATCTGTGTCCCAACTTGGGTGATGGTTGCTTCAACGCTAGATGTCGGAAAACTTCCACTCTTCAGAGCGTCTCTTATCTGCCTGTTTTTTCTGAGTCTGGAAGGCTTTCCCCAGATTTCTCTTAACTAAGACCCAAATCTCCCTCAAAGCCCTTTGCCAATCTTCTAGGGCCGGAAAGGGAGAAGATGCCACTGGCAAAGGAGAAAACTTAGGAGATCTTCCGTAGACCACCTGAAATGGAGAAAAACCTGAAGAAGAACTCTTCAGATTATTATGCGCAAACTCCGCAAATGGCAGGAACTTTACCCAATCTGATTGCGCATCTGCCACATAACATCTAAGAAATTGTTCCAAAGACTGGTTAACCCTTTCGGTCTATCCATTGGTCTGTGGGTGGTAGCCTGATGAAAATGAAAGGTTCATATTGAGCTGATGGCAAAAGGTTCTCCAGAATTTTGACACAAACTGGACTCCCCTATCTGACACTACATTTTCCGGAATGCCATGCAGCCAGAAAATGTGCTGGATGAAGAGATCAGCCAATTCCTGGGCCGAGGGGAGTCCTTTCAGAGGTACGAAATGATCCATTTTACTGAACCTATCAACTACCACCCAGATGACCGTCTTGCCCTCAGAGCTGGGGAGTTCTCCCACAAAGTCCATAGACAAATGAGTCCAGGGTTCGTTTGGCACTGGTAGAGACTGAAGTGTACCCACCGGTGCCTGACGAGATGGCTTACTTCTGGCACACACAGAGCATTACCTTACAAACTCCTTGCAATCAAAGATGGTCACCATACACATCTGGCCAAAAGATCTTGAGTTCGAGCAGCTCCGGGATGCCCTGCATTCTTATGGGTATGAAATAGTTGCAAGAGTTGTAAGCGAAAGGGAAGTGGTACAAAGAGAACCCCCTCGGGCTTCCCTTCTGGGATATCCTGTTGGTAAGGCCCTAACGTAAATGCCCAATCCTCCCAGGTTTCCGTGGCTGCTACCACCAGTTTCTGAGGTAAGATTGTCTCAGGGGTTGCAGGCTGAACTGTCTCAGGCTCAAAGCACCTAGACAATGCATCTGCTTTTACATTCTTACTTCCTGGGGTGTACATTATCATGAATCTGAACCTTGAAAAGAACAGGGACCAGCGGGCCTGTCTTGGACTGAGTCGTTTGGCCCCTTCAATGTACTCCACATTTTTATGATCAGTATAAACTGTAATTGTATGTTCTGCCCCTTCAAGCCAATGACGCCACTTTTCAAAGGCTAACTTAGTGGCCAGAAGCTCCCGAATGCCAATATTGTAGTTCCTCTCAGCTGGAGAGAACCTACGAGAAAAGAAGGCACAGGGATGGAGTTTGCCTTGTAAGCCAAAGCGCTGAGACAGTACAGCCCCAACCCCAATCTCTGATGCATATACCTCAACGATGAAGGGGAAAGTGACATCCACGTGTCTCAGAATTGGAGCAGAACAAAATAGCTTTTTAAGTGCCGCAAAGGAAGACTGTGCCTCGGCCGACCAATGGTAAGTGTCAGCCCCTTTCTTGGTAAGGTTGGTTAGGGGTGACACTACAGAGGAAAACCCTTTGATGAACTTCCTGTAGTAATTGGCGAAGCCAAGAAATCTCTGGAGTGCCTTCAAACCTACAGGTTGCAGCCACTCCAACACAGCAGAGACCTTTTCAGGATCCATGGAAAGGCCTGAAGTGGAAATAACATAGCCCAGAAAAGGGACTTGAGTGACCTCGAAGAGGCACTTCTCCAACTTGGCGTACAATGAGTTCTGCCTTAATTTACGTAACACAAACTTCACATGATTACGATGTTCAGTTAGGTTGGGTGAAAAGATCAGTATATCGTCCAAATACATAGTTACATAGTTATTTTGGTTAAAAAAAGACATACGTCCATCGAGTTCAACCGGTATAAATACACTAGCACAAATTTTCCCAGAACCTCCCTAAAAACGTCATTAATCAATTCTTGGAAGATGGCAGGCGCATTACACAACCCGAAGGGCATGACCAGATACTCGTAGTGCCCGTCGGGCGTGTTGAATGCCGTCTTCCATTCGTCACCGTCCCTAATGCGTACCAGGTTGTATGCCCCTCGAGGGTCCAGTTTAGAGAAAATACTGGCATTGGTCACCTGAGAAAACAGATCGTCTATCAACGGCAGTAGATAGCGATTTTTCACTGTGATCTTATTTAACCCCTGATAGTCAATACAAGGTCTGAGCCCACCGTCCTTCTTTTGCCCAAAAAAGAACCCAGCCCCCGCTGGGGATCTGGAAGGACGGATGAAGCCCTTGGCCAAATTTTCCTTAATGTATTCCTGCATAGCCATCTTCTCGGGCCCAGACAAATTATAGAGATGACCCCTAGGAGGCATACAACCTGATCTTAACTCAATGGGACAATCGAAACTTCGATGAGGTGGGAGTTTGTCTGCTGATTTGGGACAAAACACGTCAGAAAACTCTGCGTACTGCACTGGCACCCCTTTCACCTGAACCTTGGTGACAGCAACTCTCTCCAAACAATGATGATGACAATGGGTTGACCAGCTCTGTAGCTGACCGGAAGCCCAGTCAATCTGAGGGGAGTGTAGTTGCAAACAGGGCACACTGAGGATAATGGTAGAGGTTGCCATTTGCAGGACAAAGAACTGAAGTTTCTCCTTATGTAGCACCCTTATAGTACATAACAACGAGGGAGCCTGGGAAAGAGGCTGTCTACACTGTAACAGAGAATCATCTATTGCTGTGACCAGAATCTGACGATCCAGCGGGAGTAAAGGAATACCCAATTTTTTTCACAAAGTCATAGTCTATAAAATTAGCTGCAGAGCCCGAGTCCACGAATGCCTCTGTGGCCGTGGCCCGACCCTCCCAGGTAATGGAGCAAGGGAGGAGCAAACAGTTATTTTTTAGAGGTAGAAACTACTCGCCTAGGGTATTACCTCTGACTACACCTAGGCGGCAGCGTTTCCCGACTTCTTAGGACAATTCTGGACAATATGACCCTCCTCAGCACAGTATAGATAGAGTCTTTCTGACCTTCTGCAATTCTTTTCCAGTTGCGTTAACCTAGAATGACCAATCTGCATCGGTTTGTCTTGAGGTGACGAGGGTGGAGAAGAGGAGTAGGAAACAGATCTTACAGCGTTTCTCCCACGGGTCTGTCTTTGATAACGAAGGCAGCGATCAACCCGTACCGCCAACGAAATTGCTTCGTCTAGGGATTTAGGTTCAGGGTGCCCTAACATCAAATCAGAAACTGCATCAGATAATCCTGATAGGAAACAGTCTAACAATGCATATGTTCCCCATCTAGCTGATACAGCCCACCTCCAAAACTCTGCGGCATAAACCTCCACCGGATTACGTCCCTGCCTGAGAGTCTTTAGTTTCCTTTCAGCAGTGATAGCAATATCCGGATCATCGTATATATAACGGCCATGGTCTTAAAAAACTCCTGAACTGAAGATAAGGCCTTATGCTCAGCCTGCAGACTATATGACCATGATTGTGAATCTCCTGACAGTAGGGTCTTTACAAATGTTACCCTCTGGTTCTCAGATCCTGACAGACTGGACCTTAACTCTAAGTAAGACAACACACGATTCCTGAAATTCTGAAAGTCAGATCTATGCCCAGAAAACTTTTCAGGTACGGACAAACGAAGTTCCGTGACTGGAGGAGATCGCACTGTATCTATAGTCGTTTGAAGTACCTGAACAACCCCAGACAGTTGTGTAATCTGGATTTGTTGGTTAATGATCACCCCGGAAAGATTGTTTACCACGGTGGTCAGGACTTCAACATGACTACGCAGTGCATCCATAATGTTTGGTCTGCTGTTCTGAAACGATTGGTGTCAGCGAGAACAGAATTTCTCTGATTATGGGTGATCTGCAGTATCACCAATAATACAGATGCTATACCTGATTATATGTGATCTGCAGAATCCCCAATAATACTGGTATAGCCAGAAACAGGACAACCAATGTAAGGGTTGGTGTTTGGTGCAACAGTAATGATAGAGATACCCGCTTTCCCAGAGGAGCTGGGAGATAGGAATATCTCTATATAACACAGGAATACAAACTCCAGCAAGCTGGAGATACAGACAATAGTGAGATAGTTCACCCGAGGAGCGGGTAGAACTATAATTAACAACCGTACTGGTCACCCGAGGGGCGGGTGATTCAGACTGTAGTGTAGTCACTATCACCTGAGGGGCAGGTTAGAAAGGATAGTACTGTAGTGACTATTCACCTGAGGAGCAGCTGATAAAGACTGTACTGCAGCAACTGACCACCCGAGGAGCAGGTGATTCAGACTGTACTGCAGCTACTGATCACCTGTGTGGCAGGTGATTCAGATAGTACTGCAGCCAGTATTCACCTGTGAAGCAGGTGATGCTAGCAGAGGATCCCTCACCAGTGACTAGGCTCACTGGTGAGGACAGGAGAGTCAGACAAGCAGGTTTGGCAACGAGCGGACAGATACGGTACAGAGACAGAAAGCTAGATCAGAGTAGTGTTTCAGGCAGAGTCGGCAACTATATCAGATAGGCAAAGGTACAGGATCAGTAAACAGAAGAGTAGTCAAGCTAGCAGAAGGTCATAACAAATAATACAATTCAATTAGTACTTTAAGCTATCAACAGAATCTGGCTAAGTATGGATCCCCAGCTCCTGCTGGTTCTAGCACACTTTGGGATCTGACTAGGTCTGAGTGCTAACACGTAGCATTTGCAACAGCAGACACGGAGCAACTGAATGACCTGTCCTATATATACTGCAAGCGCTCTACAGCGCCGCCCCAGACACTCAACCAATCCGGAGCATAGCTGGAGTCAGCTGATCGCCTGATTAGCTGACTCCCCTTCTAGTTGCATAAAGGTCCTGTCGCCTGGCACGCGCATGCGTAGCCCTTAGTCTATGAGCAATAGAAGGACCAGGCAAAGCACCAGCGTGTAACTGCGTGGCGGAAACCGCCGGCTGCGACGCGGAGATAGCCGCCATGCCGCTTGCTGTTGTGGCCGTATCTCCGCTATCCATTACAATATGTTGAAAGTCTAGTTTTCCCCAAAAGCCCTTTATGCCTATATCATAGCATCTTATGAAGGCTAAAAGGGACATACCTATATGTAACTTCATTTGATAATATTATTAACCAGAACCTGTTGGTCCATCTTTATTTAGGGCATTTGAATCAGATCTAATCAGCTAACTTTATTAACAACAATTGCAAAACCTTACAAAGGAATAGGAAATTACAATTTACTCGGAAATCAGAAAGACACTTCTCGGATTGTGAAATTCCATTGGAATTGGAAATTAGCATTGCTGACCATCTCTATTAACCACTTGAGGACCAGAGGTTTATTCCCCCCTGGTGACCGGGCCATTTTTTACAATTTAGCACTTCACAAATTTAACAGTTTATTGCTCGGTCATACAACTTAGCACCCAAATTCATTTTACCTCCTTTTCTTCCCTCTAATAGAGCTATCTTTTGGTGGTCTCTGATTGCTGCTGCAATCTTTAGAGTGCACTGCATTATACATGCATAAGCATCAGCCTATGCATGGTATTAGATTGTGAGCCTTTGCTATGGACAGTTTAGTGACAGGGATGGCCTCTGTACAGAGCTGCTCTAGATCACAGCACTGTACTCATATATTTATGTTTTTGTTTCTTTTTTTCTTTATTTCAGCCTGCCAGCTCAGATCGTGGCTGGCAGGCTGATCTCTGTCCCCTGCTTTGTTTATGAGCAAGGAACGCACGTGCGAGCGAGTGCATGTTCCCTGCTAATCCCGCCCACCACACTTTGGCACCAGTGAGCCATGCTCCCACCACCCATCAGCGTTAGGTGGTCGGGAGCTGCATTTGGATTTACACGAAAAGTGTTTAGGCTCATGTCTGAAGTAGTGGAGCTTTAGTTTCCTGTTTGGTCCCAGAATCCAGAATGCAGTGAGTGACCTGGACAAGGTCTCCACTCCCCTATCTATATATATAATCAACAATGCCCCAAAAGGCAAGAAAGGACTGCGCTCCACAGCACTTTTGACAAGATCTGTATAGATAAATATAGCACAAATGTCACCAATGTATATAGGGGATCCGCAGACTTTGCTTGAGTACACACACTCCTCCGTTAGAATCCAGCCAGATAAAAAGTTGCGATCACAATCCTGATCTCAGCATGAGTGTAGGATTTCCCTGCAAAGAATCCAAATATAGTGCAATATCGTTTTCAATGAACCACCCAGTGATTCACTTCACACAACTGTGTAAGAGATAGCCTCCACCACAAAACAGAGGAAACAGGGGGGTATTTTCTTCCCCCTTAGTGAGTCTCACTCACCAGAAGCTTGCTTGTATTTCGGGCATATAAGCCCTCCAACCTGGGCAACAACTGTATAGGACCTTCAGATATAGAAAAATGGGACTCGCATAGCGTAAAAAAACTTTTACATTTATTGCTAAAACCTTGTATAAAATATGCGTACCAGATTGAAGTTTTCACAAGCGTTTATCTATGGTGCCAGCACCGCCGCGGTCGGATCTCCACTGCACGCCACAGTTCCCCGCCTGGATCACTTCCTCCCTTCGTCCCTAGGGCGGAGCTAAGGAGTCACGAGGGACGAAGGGAGGAAGTGATCCAGGCGGGGAACTGTGGCGTGCAGCGGAGATCCGACCGCGGCGGTGCTGGCACCATAGATAAACGCTTGTGAAAACTTCAATCTGGTACGCATATTTTATACAAGGTTTTAGCAATAAATGTAAAAGGTTTTTTACGCTATGCGAGTCCCGTTTTTCTATATCTGAAGGTCCCATACAGTTGTTGCCCAGGTTGGAGGGCTTATATGCTGAAATACAAGCAAGCTTCTGGTGAGTGAGACTCACTAAGGGGGAAGAAAATACCCCCCTGTTTCCTCTGTTTTGTGGTGGAGGCTATCTCTTACACAGTTGTGTGAAGTGAATCACTGGGTGGTTCACTGAAAACGATATTGCACTATATTTGTATTCTTTGCAGGGAAATCCTACACAATCCTACACTTTTTATCTGGCTGGATTCTATCTATATATATAATAGAGTAAGTGCCTCAACCTTCAAGCAAGAAGAAGAAGTAGCGCCCTGCCCCCAGGCCTGGTCCAAGCAAGAAGAAGGGGCTGGTCCAAGCAAGAAGAAAAGTAGTGTCATATCAAACCAAGGGCAAAGAGGGATAATTTGCATATTCAGTAGCAGTGCATTGTGGGTAACCACAAATGTTTACTTATAGCTGAATTATTGCAGATTTGCTTCTGTTTTAAGAAGGAAAATTACACCAGGAGTGTAATTAGTAGGAGGGATTTTTGGTCTCTTTTATCCTCCTATACTTTCTTAGTAGTTTGGGTCACCCTGAGCTGCTTGGTCACTCTGTAGTACTGGTCCAAGCCCTATCTCATACAGCCATATCTATCCCTGCTAAGTACTGATGAGGGCCAAAAGTCTGAAATAGACTGTCACATGTGGGTTTGATATGATTGTGTAAAACTTAAAGAGAGTCTGAAGCGAAAATAAATCTCACTTCAGACTTCATAGTTAGCAGGGGCATGTGTGCCCCTGCTAAAACGCCGCTATCACGTGGCTTAACGAGGGTCCCTCCACCCCCAAATCCCCTCTGTACAGTGGGGGATCGCTTCCTGGTTGGGGCTGGGCTAACCGCCGCAGCGCTGCCCCACGTGAGTCTGTCAGACGCGTATCTCTGCCTCTCCCTGCCCCTCTCAGTCTTCCTTCTGCGACTGGAGGCAGGGCTGCAGCCGTTAGCCTTGCCTCCAGGAAGAGAAAATTTTACGACCAACTTGCGACCTAGTCTTGCAGGGGTGGGTTTGGGGGTGAAGGAACCCCCGTTTAGCCGTGGGATATCGGCGTTTTAGCAGGGGCACACATGCACCTGCTAACTATGAGCTCTGAAGCGAGATTTATTCTCGCTTCAGAGTATGTTTAAAGCTATAGGCTTGCTTGACTTACCAAGGGTGAAAAGGAATAATTTGCATATTTAGCAGCAGTCCATTGTGGGTAATCACAAATGTTCACTTATAGCTGAATTATTGCAGATTTTCTTCAGTTTTAAAAAGGCAAATTACACCAAGCTTTGTTTTTTTAGTAGAAGGTCTTTTTGGACCCTTTTATCCACCCAGGCCCGCCATCAGGGGGGGACATCCGTGACTCCCGTCACGGGCCCGGGCCTGCAGGGGGGCCCCATCTCCGCCGCGGCCCTAGTGGGTGCCGCCCGACCGCCACTCAACCTCCCCTGGCCGCTGCTCCCTCCCTCCATCCCTCTAGCCGCCGCCTCCGCCGCCGCGTCAGACCCCGATCAGGCGGCGACAATAGTGCGAGCGCTAGGACCCAGCGCCCGCACTGATATGCGGAAGTGACGTCACTTCCGCATATAGAGCGGGTGCGTCCAGCGCCCTGTCACACTCACTCACTCCCTAAAGGGGCTCCCTGTCACTCACTCACTAGCTAAAGGGGCTCCCTGTCACTCACTCACTAGCTAAAGGGGCTCCCTGTCACTCACTCACTCCCTAAAGGGCCTCCCTGTCACTCACTCACTCCCTAAAGGGGCTCCCTGTCACTCACTCACTCCCTAAAGGGGCTTCCTGTCACTCACTCACTACCTAAAAGGGCTCCATGTCACTCACTACCTAACCTGGGGGTCCCTGTCAGAATCCAGGTGAGAGGTGTCTACCATAATAAGGGGGCATTCTGCCTATTTATGTGAAATGCTGTCTATTTATGTGCCTCATGACTGCTGAATTTGTCTTGTTGGGGGCCTAATGATTGAATTTTTACTTGTTGGGGGCCTCATGATTTGTTGGGGACCTCATGATTTGTTGGGGCCTCATGATTGCTGAATTTGTCTTGTTGGGGGTCTCACGATTGCTGAATTTGTCTTGTTGGGGGCCTCATGATTGCTGAATTTGTCTTGTTGGGGGCCTCATGATTGCTGAATTTGTCTTGTTGGGGGCCTCATGATTGCTGAATTTGTCTTGTTGGGGGTCACATGATTGCTAACTGCGAGACTATATGAAAAGCTGAATCATTACCATATGAGACAATAGCATTAAACCTACTTTTTTAGCTTTTTTAAACAGAAAATAAAACTGGGAGGTTCTAAAAAAATGATGGAGCACTTCCTCCTTCCGGCTTGAAGGAGGAAGTGCTTGATATCGAGGCTTGCAACGCGTCCATTCGGACACTTGCACCTCATTGAAACGCTGGACGGAGAGCGGCGTTCTGGGTAATTAACCCTGCCGCATCTAGCCGCTCAGCTGTGGCAATTAGAGCTAACTTGAATCACGAGTATCCACTGTGGTTATTCGTGATTAATTTGTGGACAGCAAGCCTCCAACTAGCTCTGCCAACATGTAATGGCTATGCACATTTCTCAGTTTGGGGGGGGGGGGGGGCGGACTGATGATTTGTGAGGGGCCACAAAATTTCCGATGGCGGCCCTGTATCCACCTATACACTCCGAGTGGTTTGGGTCACTCTTAGCTGCTTGGTTACTCTGTTGTACTGGTCCAAGCCCTATCTCATACAGCCATATCAATCCTTGCCATGTACAGATGAAGACCAAAAGTCTGAAACAGGCTGTCACATGTGGGTTTGATATGGCTGTGTAAAATTTAAAGCTGTAGGTTTGCTATACACCAGTGGTTCTGGATGCTTGCTTGGCTTACCAAGGGGGAAAAGGAATAATTTGCATATTTAGTAACAGTGCATTGTGGGTAATCACACGTGTTCACTTATAGCTGAATTATTGCGTATTTCCTTCTGTTTTAGGAAGGCAAATTACAGCAAGCTTTGCTTTTTTTAGTAGGAGGTCTTTTTGGTCCCTTTTATCCCCCTATACATTCCGAGTGGTTGGGGTCACCCTGAGCTGCTTGGTTACTCTGTTGTACTGGTCCAAGCCCTATCTCATACAGCCGTATCAATCCCTGCCATGTACTGAAGAGGACCAAAAGTCTGAAACAGGCTGTCTACATGTGGGTTTGATATGGCTGTGTAAAATTGAAAGCTATAGGCTTGCTATACACCAGTGGTTCTGGATGCTTGCTTGGCTTACCAAGGGGGAAAAGGGGTAATTTGCATATTTAGTAGCAGTGCATTGTGGGTAACCACAAATGTTCACTTATAGCTGAATTATTGCAGTTTTTCTTCTGTTTTAAAAAGGCAAATTACACCAATACAGTGTGTGGCATTGCAGGAAGTGACGACAGTGGAACGCACGATGGAACACGGAAGAGGTGAGTCATCCCTGCCTGCTGCCTCTTACTAATAGTAAGTAAGTACTTTGCTTAAGCAGGAGGGGGCACATGGGGGACCCAGGTCAGGGGGGGTTCCTGCTGAGCTTAAGCTGGAGGTAGAGCACACACGGGGGACTCAGTTGAGGGGTGGTCCAACCCCCCTCCCCGCCGCTGTGCCCAATACCCCCTTCCTGCCCTCTACCCTCTTATGCGGCGTATGCTACGCCACGGGTCGGCTAGTACAGTATAAAAGGAAGCTTTCTCTTAGCTTCTATTCTGCTATAAATTTGCGAGAACAGAGCTCAGGGACCTTTAGCTTTTATGCTTAGGCCAAAAATAGTCAGGGGTTGTGTTTAGGGGATCTTTATTGAGCAGTCCACAATGTGCATACTGTATTCTTTCACTTTTCATGAATTCTATTGAGCAAAACAGCTGAAAAAAAAAATCTTTGTGTACAGTATGTCTTCATATCAGGCTGCGACACAATCTACATAATTATATGTTTCTTTTTATAGATCTCAGAGGAAGACAAATTATATGTTGGCCTAGAGATGTCGCTGGCCATTCAGTATATTCATTCCAAAAATATAATACATAAAGATATCAAGCCGGCTAATATTCTGGTAAGTTTAAAAATGTGTTTTTCTTATAGATTTGTTTTCTTCTATTTCTGATTGTTTTGAAAACAACCCATTTATTGTTTTTCACAGGTTGAAGCCAGGACAAAAAAAACTCGTCTAACAGACTGGGGGATGGCAAATCTTCGAGTAGCGATTTGTACTCAAATGTATCAAATGATTGGACCAAGCGGAGGGACTGTTGCGTACATGGCTCCTGAATGCGTCATGGACAGCCAACCAGCAACCAAAATGTCTGACATGTGGTCAGTTGGAGCTACAATTGCTGAACTTTTCACTAAGCAAAAACCTTGGAACACATATACAGAAATATTTCATGACATGTTCCTGAAACTGCCACCACGGCCATTAGCTTCAATGAATCTTAAACAGCTCCCTATTGTGAAAACCTGTTTGTCTTATGACCCAAAGCAGCGACCAACTGCCTCCGATATGGTTATTGCTATGAAGAATATGGAAGGTGTGGACCTCACAAAACGCTATGGCTACACATGGTGACCAGGTTATCAGCTATTATCTTACATTGCTTAGATTCAGACAAACATGAGCACCATGCAGAGACAGTAAGGTTTCAACTATGTTTATTAGGCAAAGTTTTCAAACAACAGTTATATGGACTTTTTTTTTTAAAGGAAAGATAAGTATCTAAATCACTTTTGTATACTGTGTTTGAAACCAACTTATTGCAACACACTGGGACCTGACTTACTGAAATATCTCCAGAAAGCTCCAAACATCTTCAGAAGGGTTCTCATAAAAAGATCCAGCAGGTCAAGACATTTTTTCCTGTTATTATGGTCTTTTTTATTGTTTCTCAACATTATTATAACCCTAGCTGGTCGCCCGGCGTTGCCCGGGTATGTAATTGGCTAGTGTTAGCTCTGCCCACTTTTTTTTTTTAATCCCAACACACAATTACTCAAGGATGACCTAGTTTGTGAGCTTTGTGGTCTTTGGCATCAATAATTGGCATTGAAATGAAATAAATCAAATTGGCTGTGGCTCCACTCCTTTGAAAATCAATAGGTGAATTTTGATTAGCTTTTGTAGGCTCCACCCACTTTTCTGAATATTAATCCCAGTCACCCAGTGACCAACGGTGCAAAGTTTAAGAACCCTACCATTAACAGTGTAAGAAAAACAAAAGTTTGCTTTCTTAAAACAGAAAGAATTTGCGATAATTCAGGTTGGAGTGAGCTTGAGATGTCTCCCAGTGCATCACTGCTGAATATATGCAAATTCACCATTGTGCCCTTAGAAGCTTAACAGTGTAACAGTGTAAGAATGGCGGCAGTTTACATTTTCCAGTGAAATTTGTATTTGTCTCTGCCCCCTTTTTGGTTATGGGAATAAAAAGTATCCTATACTTTATTCCATGTAATGTACTATGTGTGTGCCAAATTTCAGTTTACATTCTAGCAGTGAAATTTGTATTTTTCTCCACCCACTGATGTCCTAATGTCTCCCGGGTATATATTTGGCTGCTGTTGCTGTGGCCACTTTTTCTAACCCTAACGCACAATTGTCAATAGTCAATGACCAAGTTTGTGAGATTTGTGGTCTTTGACATGAATAATTTTCATTGAAATGAAACACATCTGATTCACTGTTTGTGGCCCCACCCCTTTTCTAAATATTTAACCCCAGTCACCCAATGATCAACTGTACCAGGTTTGAGGCTTGTGCCATTAACAGTGCAAAAATGGCTGCAATTAAATATTTGCCTTGAAAATCAATAGGTGAATTGTGATTGTTTTTTTGTAGGCTCCACCCACTTTTCTGAATATTAATCCCAGTTACCCAGTGACCAACTGTGCAAAGTTTTAGAACCCTACAATTAATACTGTAAGAATAGCTGCAGTTTACATTTTCCCAGTGAAATTTGTGTTTGTCTCCGCCCACTGATGACTTGGCATTACCCAGGTATGTATTTGTCTAGTGTTGGCTCCACCCACTTTTCCTAACCCTAACACAAAATTACTTAATGACGAAGTTTGTGAGCTTTGCAGTCTTTGGCATCAATAATTTGCATTGAAATAAATTAAATCTGATTGGCTGTGGCTCCACCCCTTTTCTGAATTTAAACCCCAATCACCCAATGACCAACTGTACCAGGTACAGGTGATTAACAGTGCAAGAGGTTTGTGCCATTAACAGTGCAAGAATGGCATCAATTAAATATTCCCCTTAAAGATTAATAGGTGGATTTTGATTGACTTTTGTAGGCTCCACCCACTTTTCTGAATATTAATCTCAGTCACCCAGTGACCAACTGTGCAAAGTTTGAGAACCCTACCATTAATAGTGTAAGAATTGCTGCAGTTTACATTTTCTCAGTGGAATTTGTATTTGTCTCCACCTACTGATGACCCGGCATTGCCCGATTATGTATTTGGCTGGTGTTGGCTGCGCCCACTTTTCCTAACCCTAACCCTAACACACAATTACTCAATGACCAAGTTTGTGAGCTTTGGCATCAATAACCTGCATTAAAATGAAACAAATCAGATTGGCTGTTTGGGGCTCCACCCCCTTATATAAATTTAACTCCCAGTCATGCAATGATCAACTGTACCAGGTTTGAGTCTTGTGCCATTAACAGTGCAAGATTGGCAGCAATGAAATACTCTCCTGAAAAATCAATAGGTAATTTTTGAATTGTTTTTTGTAGGCTCCACCTACTTTTCTGAATATTAATTCCAGTCACCCAGTAACCAACTGTGCAAAGTTTGAGAACCCTACCATTAACAGTGTAAGAATGGCTGATGTTTACATTTCCCCAGTAAAATGTGTATTTGTCTCCGCCCACTTATGACCTTGCATTGCCCGCTTATGTATTTGGCTGGTGTTGGCTGTGCCCACTTTCCTAACCCTAACACACAATTAATCAATTACTCAATTACCAAGTTTGTGAGCTTTGCGGTGTTTGGCAACAATAATTTGCATTGGAATAAAACAAATCTGATTGTCTATTTTTGGCTCCACCCCCTTTCTGAAATTGAACCCCAGTCACCCAATGATCAACGATACCAGGTTTGAGGGTTGTGCCATTAACAGTGCAAGAATGGCAGAAATATTCTCCTTGAAAACCAACCATGCAAAGTTTGAGAACCCTACCATTAACAGTGTAAGCAAAACAAAAGTTTGCTTTCTTAACACAGAAAGAATTTGCAATAATTCAGGTTGGAGTGAGCTTAAGATGTCTCCCAGTGCATCACTGCTGAATATATGCAAATTAACCATTGTTACCCTTAGAAGCTAAACACACCTCCAGAACCACTGGAATGCAATGATGTGTCATCTTGTTAATTTGTACAGAGCCATAATAATCCAACATGCATACAGTCTGTTTTGGATTGTTTGATCCTCATCAGTGCATAACATGGATTAATGTGGCTCTATGCATTAGGGCTTGTAACACCGAGAGGTACAGACTAAACAGCGAGCTCATGGTGACCCAGAACTCATTGGAGTGTGTAAGGGACTACAATGGTCCTAAAAGCCCCCTTACTAAGATGTTAAGAAAAACAAAAGTTTGCTTTCTTAAAACAGAAATAATTTGTGATAATTCAGGTTGGAGTGAGCTTGAGATGTCTCCCAGTGCATCACTGCTGAAAATATGCAAATTAACCATTCTACCCTTAGAAGCTAAACACTCCTCCAGTGTAACCGTGTAAGAATGGCTGCAGTTTACATTTTCCAGTGAAATTTGTATTTGTCTCTTTTTGGTTATGGGAATAAAAAGTATCCTATACTTTATTCCAGGTAATGTACTATGTGTGTGCCAAATTTCATTCAAATCCGTTCAGCCGTTTTTGCGTGATCGAGTAACAAACATCCAAACATCCAAAAATCCGAACTTTCCCATTTATTATATTAGTAGGATGTACCCATCTATGAAAAAAACACTTACCTAGTGATGACTGATGAGCGCAAATTTCACATAATTGTAATGATGCATCCTAATTTGCAATTACAATGCAAAATCATAATGAAAAATTTGTTGCAAATTATTTTGTTTAAATGTAATCAGGAACTGTAATTTCACAAATTTTGTGTAATTTTCATGTAATTTCGAGCTGACACCAGGGCCAGAGTCAGAATCTGCTCTTCTCATGAAAAATACCCGCACCATTATACTATACTAGGGCCAGAGTCAGCAGCTCCTCTGTATATTGTGGTTGGGTCCATGGTGTATGGACCTGAATGTAAGAGTTTATCCATAAGGGAGGTTTGTAAAGGATGTGCTTGTTGGGCGGGGCAGCGTTTACTTACCTCTCCACGAGGGCATCCATCTTGCAGCTGGCCATGTTGTACGACCACCAGTGATGCTCATCCGGATTCCGGGTACCCGAACTACCCGGATTATCTGAACTTTTTCAGCTATCCGACCTCAGATCCGGATTCCGAATAGCGGTCCAAATCCGGAATCTGAATACGCATACACATGCAAAATCCGGATAGAAATCTGGATATCTGGGTCGGATATCCGAATCCGGGTAGCATTACACAGATGATGTCACTGAGCCAATCAGAGGGCTCCATGACCTCATTGAGAAAATCAGAGGGCTCCCAGCCAAAGCTCTAGCAACCAATCACAGAGGAGAACCCAGGCCAGCCCCTCCTGTATATAAGTCAGGAGCCATAATGAGAAAATCGTCCTTGCTGTGACTGCTCTCTGAGAGACATCTCCGGTGCTGTTGGCTAAGCAAGTGCTGTATACTGTAGCGTTTTTACACATAAACACCTGTACTATACCACTATTTTATTGTTTTTTAGTTAGCTAGCTTGTATTTTGATTTTAGTTAGTGTGACAGTCAGTCAGACTCTGGGCTGCAGCAGCTGCTAGTTAGGTCCTGTGTCTGTATGTGCTGTGCACAGGCTAAGCCTGCTGCTGGCCTGCTATTAGCCTTAGCTACAGTATAGGTAAGATTACTGTGTTATTGTGTAGTTAGTACTGCAGTGCTAGTCAGTTGTTAGAGTAATACTGTGTTAGCTTACTACAGAATCAGATTACTGCAGTGCTGCTGTGCTGAGCAGCAGTGTCAGTGTGACAGTTAGACAGTTAGTGTACTAGTGTCTTCTACTCTGCTGTCTGTCACTCCGTGCTGATTTTCTTGAAAGTCCAAATGCAATTTTAATAAAGTACAAGTACCCTACATCATCTGGTGACATCATTATCACATATACGTTTTTTTTTTTATCAATAGAAATGTTTTATTGATCATAAAACAATTTTACATCTGAAGCATTGACATATCTTAACAGTAAGTAAGGCAGGACAGGAAAGTTCTCCTAGATATGAGTAAAGTCCATTGGAATTTGCATGACCATATCGGTATCCAATGGCCGTTCCTCTTCCATATGTCCAGGCTTTGGTGTCTTCAGTCGGCCGAAACCAACAACAAAGCGAAAGCTGTAAACCTGTCATCTTCCCAGCTATAATTATTCGTTCATTCTATTACTTATTGTTAACATCTGGAGAGATCAAAATCACTTAAGCATGTACTGTATACGTAGATAAAACCTAATAGCCATCAACTTAGGTCTAACTGAGACCTCATTTAACTATTTGTTTACTTAACTGCATCTTATATTATAAGGTATGCCCTTTATTGTGGATATTAAATGTTGATTTTGTATCTAGTGGGTAGCTGATCTTGGAGAGGGGGGGGGGGGGGTGTCTCTCTTAATCTATAGTGTGGGTAGCAGGGCATAATCCTTCGTGTGTTGCCATGTATCAGGGATAGAAAGATTCTCTCTATTGATGTTTAGTCCAGGGATGGTCGTAGTCAGCCAACTTCGCTACGCTGGAAATACGCGTAGTTTTACGCAGTTACGCTTCACCAAACTACGGCTTCGAAAACAAATTTCGCTTCGTATGCATTTTGTAGAATACGCGTTAAAATACGCAATTACGCGTAGTGCGAAGTGTAGTGTATGCAGATTTTTATGCCCGTATGCAGAAAATTGTACGCATTAATTTCTTTATAAAGGCATATACTGTGAACCCTTCTATGCGTACAGTCCCCTTTCTAATGCGTAAATTTGTATGCATACAATCGCATGCGGAAAATTAAACGCGAGTAACGCATTCGTAGTTCACTACGCAATACACATGTTAACTACGCATAGTGGGCATAAGCTACGTGTAGCGGTACTTTGCTACGCGTAAATTCGCAAGCGTAGTTTTGAAACTTCGCCTATGAACTACGATGCGTAGATGCGAACTACGATGTGTAAATTCGCACTGGCGTAGTTTCTGCTCATCCCTGGTTTAGTCTGCCTCTGATCCCATATTCCATATTTAGATTCAGTTTAGTGTTATTTAAAAGAGGGCCAGGCTCCCCTCCTCTGATTGGTTGCTAGGGCCAGGCCTGGGGGCCTTCTGATTGGTCCAACGATGTCATCCCCTGGATACTGCACGCCTAGCAGAATCTGGATTCGTGATCACGGCCGGATTTGAGTGTAAAATCTGGATGCATTCAAATTCGGACCTGTGACCGGTATCGACCCTCCGGATACGAATTTGAGCCCGGATTCATGCTAAAAAACTTGTGATCATGGGTTACCCATGTTCATGAGATCCTGATGAGCACCACTGGTGCTAAGTGTTAGCACGCCTGTGAAAAGTCCCTTAGCACGCCCAAAGGTCTTTAGGGCGCACAAACTTTTGCGTGCTAATTTAGCATGCGCAAAGTTTGGTGCTGCGCGATGCGCGCAAAACGTCGCATCAGGTGTGCAGAAACTTCGGGCACACCCAGTGCGATGTTTTAGGCGCTCCTGATGCAATGTTTTCAGCGCACCCGATGCGATGTTTCGCATGCTAACTTAGCATGCAAAACTTTGTGCGCGAACAATAAAAGCTTTGGCCGTGCTAACTGCTTAGCACCCTAGTTAGCACGCCCAAAGCTTTTAGGCGTGCTAACTAAGTTAGCACCCTTTTGTGAATCGAGCCCATTGTTGTGCTGTTGTGTCAGTGCTGTGACATACCCCACTATGCTTTCTGGGGACAAAGGATCTGACTAGTGGCAGCAGAAGTGTGTTTGTGGTAGTGAAGTATATACTGGGGCTAGAGATGGTTCGAACTGTTTGCATGCAAACTTATTTGCGTGAACATAGGTGGTTCGCGTTTGTGACCGAATGCGAACTTTATGCGAGATCGACTCGCCCCCTATACTACATCGTTGGGCTAAACTTTGACCCTCTACATTACAGTCAGCAGACACATGGAAGCTAAACAGGCTTTATAAAAGGCAGCAGCGTCGGCCATGTTCTCACTCAGTCTGCTCAGATATTAGGGAGAGAAGGGAGAGACATTGGAGACGAGATAGGGAAAACTTAGTTAGGCTCTTGTTAGGCTTGTTAGCTTGCTCCTTGCTGGTACTTAATGCTAAAAAGCACCCCAAAACAGCTCTTTTGAGAGCGAATGTTCTTGTGATGTGTTTTTATTTTTTGTGTGGCCCACTGAAACTTGCATATACAGTCCTGTCTGTCGCAGCTGGCTCTTGCTAATTGCTATACTGTGGCGGGCCACATTCAGTGTCTATCTTTTCACTGCACCTGTGTGTGTGACAGCTGCACATTTGTAATACCAGTCCATGCATACCTGTTCATGTTCACTGCACCTGCGTGACAGCATGCAGTTTTATATACCAGTCACTACTGCATACCTGTTCACTGTACCTGTGTGTGTGTGACAGCTGTGCATTGTATTGATACCAGTCCATGCATACCTGTTCACTGCACCTGTGTGAAGGCACGCAGTTTTAAATAGGAAAAAGCAGGAGAGATACCGCTCCACTCACAGAATGGAAAACAGTGCTGGAGGAAAAGGGCTGCCTGGCCCGGAACACTGTATGATGCAATCGATATCCGCACAATGTTTTCCAAAAATCCAAAAGTTTATTTATTCAGGACGTATCCCAATCATGTAAAAACGAGTACTTAGACTGACATGTTTCGAACCATCCCGGTTCTTAATCATAGCCATTTTTATGACTTACATCCACATGGTTTTATAGGGGATGGTGGGCGGGACCAGGAAGTGAGACAAACCAGCCAATCCCAACAAGGATGGAGTCAAAAGGTCTGCACACTCCGAAAAGGGTCACCACAGCAGCCTCTATAACACATTTAAAATTTGTGTTTAAAAACCTACAATTATATAAAAGACCAGAGAACAGGGAAGCGCACTTTAGATGAAGACAGATCAATGTGTAGCAAAACAAAATAATTCCATACATTATGGAATCATTTGACTAAGAAAAGGATATAGATGAAGCATAAAACAAAAAACAACATCACAGACAAAATGAATAAAGCAGGATGGTTCTTTATATCTAATATATGTGATCTAACTGGTCACTAGAGCTAAATCCCACCTTGCATTCATGCCCAGAGGGGTCCTAGTCCCTAAACAGAAGATCCAATAAGCCTCTCTTCTGCGAATCATGGCTAAAAGATCTCCCCCTCTTTTGGGTAGAGAGATCCTCTCAATGCCCTGAAATCTAAAGGTGGACATATCTCCCCCATGTTCTGAGCGGAAATGTTTCGCCACATTTGAAATACTACTAGTGAGCCAACCGGCCCCCAGATAGTGTTCAGCAATACGGGCCTTCAAAGGCCTAGTAGTGCATCCTACATATTGTAAAGAACAACTAATACAAGTAATCAAATAAATTACATTCTGTGTATTACAGTTTATAAAATGTTTTATGGGGGAGGTATGTCCATTGGATAGGGAGACAATAGTCTGGGTTTTATGATGCATGGGACAATAGTGGCAGGATGCCACTCCACATTTGTATGACCCCTTAAGAGTAAGCCATGTCGGGGTGCTAGATGAGGGCTTGAAAAGACTGGGCGACAGAAGACTTCCCAATGTGGGTGCCCTTCTGCTAACAAAGCTGACTCCCCCTCGAAGAAGTGGCCGTAGATCCTCATCACCCTCCAAGATAGGTAAATATTTCCTCACCACATTGGTTACCTGACGGAACTCTACACTGTATGTTGTGACAAAAACTGGTTTTTCCAACGGCTTCTTTTTAGACCCATTCGATCTGACCAGTTTGTCCCGAGGAATGGCACTGGCTTTTGCCCTTGCCCTATCAATGTTCCACTTGGGATATCCTCTAGCCAGCAGGCGCTTCTCCACTAAATCAAATTCCAAATTAACACTGATTGTGTCCGAGCAGTTCCTGCGGGCCCTAATGAATTCTCCCACCGGAATCGCTCGTACAGTGTGTGTGGGGTGGCAGCTGTTGGCACGTAAAATAGAATTGCCTGCACAAGACTTTCTGTAAGTCTTTGTACAGATAATCCCTGTTTCCCTATCTCCTCCTAGGGTAAGGTCCAAGTAGTCTATGCTATCTTGCTGCCATACATAGGTGAACTGGAGGTTACACTTATTGTCGTTCAGATGAGTTATAAAAGGGCCGACATGAGTCGGGTCAGTGTCCCAAATGATCAGAATGTCGTCTATGAATCTCCCGTACCACGCAACACCTGCCTTCGGGCGCCCCCCATCTCCAAAGACGTGGAACTCCTCCCACCATCCCATGTATAAATTGGCCAGGGATGGGGAGAACTTTGCTCCCATGGAGGCTCCACACCTCTGGAGATAGAAGGCGCCGTCGAACATGAAATAATTGCGGGCCAGGAGATATTCTACAGCAGTACAGAGAAACACCCAGAGGTCCGAAGAATAGTCCGAGTATCTCTCAAGATGGTACTGAAGTGCTGTAAGGGCTAAGTGATGGGGTATACAAGAGTACAGAGATTTGACATCAATCGTCAGCCAACTCCAATTATGTTCCCAAGTTAGGGTCTCCATACTGGCCAGTAAATGTAATGGGATACGTCCTGAATAAATAAACTTTTGGATTTTTGGAAAACATTATGCGGATATCGATTGCATCATGCAGTTTTAAATACCAGTCCGTGCATACCTGTTCACTGCACCTGTGTGTGTGACAGCTGCACATTGTATTGATACCAGTCATTGCATACCTGTTCACTACACCTGCACACACTTTTATATACCAGTCACTGCATAACTGTTCACTGTACCTGTGTGTGTGACAGATGCACAATTGTAATTTGTAATACCAGTCTGTGCATACTTGTTCACTGCACCTGTCAGACTGCACGCAGTTTTATATACCAGTGACTGCCAAACTGTGCACTGCATCTGTGTGTGTACCAGCTGCTCATTTGTAATATCAGTCTGTGCATACCTTTTCACTGCACCTGTGTGACTGCACATTGTATTAGTCAAGTTAGTTCATACCTTTCACTTCACCCCCCCCCCCCCCCCCAATATGGAGAAAACAGGCAGAGGCAGAGCCAGAGGCAGGCATCCCGGCAGGTCTGTTCGAGGTTGTGCTGTCATGATTTTGTGCGGCCCGGGACCAAAGTACAGTGTTCAGAAGGCGTGTGCCATCAACCCCCAAGATTGTCAGGACGTAGTTGACTATTTAACACAGAACACCTCATCTTCCTCAGCTTCCGCAAGGAACCGTGGCATATCTTCCTCCTCCTGCTCTGATTCTGACTCCCCACTTAACACTCAGTCGGCTGCCACCAAAGTGCCATCATCCCAGGGTTCAGCGGTGTGGAAATTTTTTTGTGTGTCTGCCTCAGATGAGAGCAATGCCGTCTCAACTCTCTGCCACTGAAAATTGAGCCGTTAAAAGACCAAGACCCGTGTAGGGACAACTTCCTTATGAAGGCACATGATGACAAAGCACAAACTGCAATGGGATGACCACCTGAGGAAAAGCAGCACACAAAAGCAAAGCCACACACCACAGTGGAAGATACCAGGCCACAACTATTTCTCAAAAAAGGTGATACCCAAATGGTACCGTGATGTTGAAAGGCAAGTGGTGTCGTCTCTGGCACACCGCGTTGGGTCAAAGGTCCATCTGACCACGGATGCCTGGTCTGCAAAGCACGGTCAGGCCTGCCCAAAGACTAAGTCAGTCCCCACACACAGCATCTCTGCCTGCACACTGTATGACTGCCTGCCCCACTAAGTCGGTCCCCACACAGCATCTCTGCCCGCAGGCTGCTTGACTGCCTTCTCCGCCACCACCAACAGGGTGCTCCTTTTCATGCACGAGTGTGGCCATACTGCAAGTGCAAAAGTACAGTTGTGTCTTCCAGATGGTCCCAGGCAGTGGTGGTAGGAAGCTTCTGGAGGGTCTACCTAGGCAAGTATCTGTTATTTTGTTTGGGATTGCCTAGGAATTACTTTAATTACACCCATACATAAAATATAATTTTTAACTTCAACTGATTTTGTGTAATCCATTTGTAATTTTGCATATTTTTTTTTGCACAATTTCCACTTAATTGTATGCCGACTTTAGCGGTTAATAGTAAAGCCCCCATACCGGTTATGGTCCCCAATAGCTACATATATTGAGGAGAATAGTGGGTACAAGTAAAAAAAAGAAACTTTCAAAAACACCATGTAGTTGTATAACGCAGTACAATTAAGTTCCACTGTGAACAGAGCCTCAAGGTAAGTATTTTGAACAATAAAATATTTTTTTTCTGTTTTTTACCCCCTTTTTTTATTTAAAGGAGTCATCGGGCTAAAAATAAATAAAAAAGCTTTACTCACCTGGGGCTTTCTCCAGCCCCTTGCAGCCGTCTGTCCCACGCTGACC
The DNA here is from genome assembly GCF_040937935.1 of Hyperolius riggenbachi. NCBI lineage: Eukaryota > Metazoa > Chordata > Amphibia > Anura > Hyperoliidae > Hyperolius > Hyperolius riggenbachi. The sequence continues at coordinate 68,044,140 of NC_090652.1, forward strand.
GCTCCGCTCTCCACCGCCGTCCTGGTCTCCCCGCACGGTGCAGAGGCCGAAGTCCTCACTGCGTCTGCATGAGGCACGCTGTCAATCATGGCCATGGCGTAGTTTCTTAGAACTACTGCACCTGCGCAGTACGCAGCGTGGCCATGATTGACAGCGGCGCTTCACGCAGGCGCAGTAAGGAACAACCTTGAGGTCGGCCTCTTCACCATGCGGGGAGCCTGGGATGGTGGTGGAGAGCAGAGTGGTCAGCGTGGAACAATCGGCTGCTAGGGGCTGTAAAGCTTTTTTTTTGTTTTTGTTTTGCCTGATGACTCCTTTAAGACTAATTATAGCATGTAAGCAGGCTTTGCAATTATCCACAGAAATCAGTGCCTTAGCACCTTTGACTTCAATGTGGAATGCAAAATCCAAAAACGTGAAGATCTTGCTCACTCATTCTTATCCATACAGCACACTAGCATTGAGCTAAACCTCTCCTTATATCTTGGGTTACCAAGAATAATAATAACAGCCTTAACAGGGCAGAAGGAGGACAAAAAAACTGGTAAGAGGGAAAAATGTAAAACATTTTGGTATCTGGACATATAGCCAATGATGCCAAATACATATAGCATATAGAAGACCAAGAGACACACCATAGTACGTACTACTCTCTTAGCCTTAGCATTGACAATACTGAAGGAACTGGTGGCTCTTTCCATCCTTTTAATATGCAGAGTAAGGGCGACTGAGGTACAGGCTGTGATGAGAATCACAAGCACAAAGGACACAACGGTGATGTAGGAAATGACTGTATCCACTCCAATTATTTGATTCTCTGGTGGTGAGTAAGTTCTGGTTTTATTTGATGGAGATAAATTTATTAAACTGAAATATTTTGAATTCCTCACCATTATTATTGGAAAGCTAAAGCCAACAGTCACCAACTCCACTATCATTATCAGATATGGGACCAGCACATCGATTTTCATCTTCAGCCAGGAGAGGAACCTGGAGCTGAACTGCACAATTTTAATGAAGTAGAAGAAGCAAAGACATGACATTAGCCCCATAGAAGAGAACCTTGCATAATAATTCAATGCTTTCATGATGACGAGGAGAGCTTTATTTGGGGTTTCTGTAAAAACTGGAAGGAAATAGACAACAGGCTGAAAAATGCAGAAACACAAGTTGGAGAAACTCATGGAAAACACAATTTTATCTGCAGAGATCATGGTCTGTTTTTTAAGACTGTCAAATAAAATGGTTAACATGATGAATAAAGTGCTGAATATGCCACAGATTATCCCACAAGGTATTATACAAATAGGAACAATGACTTTTGGATCCATGGCTAAGTAATTCATTTTTTAGACATCTCACAAATGAAGCTCTTATATTCCGTCAGTGGCTTGTGTTGTCCTGATTAGAATTTGACTCCGGACTGTGTGCAATGTTGTCATTCTGTACTCTTTATAGGTGGATATAAATTACACTCTGATCAGGAGAGATCTTGTAGCTACTCCAGTTTTCATATATTCAAAGTACAGAGATGTGTGGCCTTCAAATAACATGGATGGAAATTTACAGAATGTTTATCTGTATCTAGCAAACATGAACCATTTACATATTCTGCTAACTCTGAATGTGTGAGATAGACATTACCCCTGATTATTATTGCATAAATCAGTGTACACTTGTGTAACAATCTTTGTTGCTTCTATGCTTCCTTTAAAAGATTCAAGACCTGAGGAATTGGTGTATGTCAGGAACCGGCCCACGGCATGCCTGCGTATACGGTTCCCGACTGCGGGTTTGACCAGATCGAGTGGGGAAGCAGCCTTAGTCAAGCTAAAAAAAGGCTGTGACCCCTCAGAACATTTCTCACTGCCACCACTAGCTGTTGCTAGACACGTCCACTCGGCTGTCGAGTGCACAGCGCGCAATCCGCATTTTCGTATTCGGGTCAGCTTTGCGCTTTATGCCGAATACGGGAACGCCACGCACACACACACAGTACAGTTGTACAGTAACACGGCACAATCAGGCACTGACTTGTAATGCAAGTTACACTGTCCAGCAGCAAAACCACTAACAGTCGTTCCGAACGATACTGTTAGCCATTTTGCTTTCGAGCGCAACAATGCCCATACACACAAAGCAATTACAATCTCATAGGGTAGTGTTGCCCAAACGTACAATCAGGCATGGACTTATACACAGTTACACTTCAGTCTCTTCTAGGCTATGAGTGTTAGTTTAGTACAGCAAAAGTCAAACTTATTAAATAAAGATTTAATATTCCAGAAAAAAAGTGGAACAATGCATAAAATAATATGCACAAGTAGCATCAACAGTTCCTGCATCGATCGCCCCAATAGTCCGTGCGTCATAAATGACATCATCAGTTTCTGCATTCTCGGTATCACCAGGTCCCACTCCAGGCCTAGGCACTGGAGACTCACTAGGGCTGGCTCCTATTATACTGTCCATAGCCCCGGAAGGCCCACCAGCACCCCCCACTTGCACAGAGTTATCAAACAGTACTTTGCAAGAGTCCTGAACTTCTGCTGGGGAGGCGGGCTCCATGGGGGTTAGATCAGGCTCATACCGGGCTACTAACCATCCCAGGTCAGTACCCAGCAAAACGTTGGTAGGGATTTTGTCAGTTACCCCTACTTCTTTCATTCCGCTGCCGGCCCCCCAATCCAGGTGGACCAAGGCGGTGGGTATGGCTGGGGTGACACCCCCGACTCCTCTGACAGCAATCATTTTCCCAGGTATGTACTGCTCTGGGTTCACAAGCTGGGGATGTATGAGAGTCACTTCTGCTCCAGTGTCTCTCAGCCCAGTGGCAACTGTACCCCCAACCGTGACAAGCTGCAGATTCTCTGCATAGCCAGTGGCATTTCTGGTAGCACACAAAGCAGTTGGGACTTCACTGGGGTTTGAGGCCTCATTGGGATTTTGGGGCCTCCCTCTTCCTCTCTGGGAAAGTCATGCTGATATGACCAACCATGTCACATACAAAGCATTTCCGAGTGTCAGTGGTTGGTTGCCTGAATCCAGGAGACAGCTTGCCTCATCTGGGTGCTGGGTGAAACAGGTTTCGCAATCTGTTCTCCCCTCCAGCTGGATGGAGTAGTCCTCCGGGACTCGGGTGCTCTATGGGCCGTGTAGGAATTGGCCATTTCCGCAGCCTCATCCACTGTCTTTGGTTCTCGATCCAGCACAAACAGCCGGACATTAACAGGACAATTGTGGAGGAACTGGTCTTTTTATCATTAGTTCCTGCAGGGCATCCAAGATTTCAACTGACAGTCCTTTTAGCCACTGCTGGAAGGCAGTGCGCAGGTTGCAAGCATGATCCAGGTAACTGTCATTAGGACCTCGCTGCACTGTCCTGAAACGTTTGCGATACACCTCTGGCGTGAGGTGGTATCCCGCAGTGATGGCTTTCTTAATTGCCTCAAAGTCTGTTTCTTCCTCCTGGGGGAGACTCACAAACGCCTCCAGGGCCTTGCCTCTCAGCCCTGGTGTGAGATATCTTGCCCACTGTTCACGGGGCACCCCATACTGCCGACAAGTCCTCTCAAACCCCTGTAGGAAAGTGTCTATGTCAGAGTCTTTGTCCATAGTGGGGAATTTATCCAGGGGGATTCTGTGGACTCGCTCACCTTCACGTTCTGCGGGTCCAGCAGACCGGTTCTGCTGCTGAAATTTAGCCAGCTCCAGCTGGTGTCGCTGTTCAGCTCGTTCCCTCTTGGCTTGCCGATGTTCCAGGATCAGCTTTAGGCGCAGTTAAGGATCAGCCGAGTTCAGTAGCTGTAGATCAGCTTCCAGAGATGTCATCTCCATGTGCGGTGGATCATCCAGGACATCGTCCCCACTCACATTCTGTGCCGTGACGTGTCTCTGACGTGTTGTGAGCTGCATCCGCTGGCGGTGGAGCACGGGCTTGCTCTGCCTCATCATACTCCTCGAGGGCATGAACTAACTGCTCCTTAGTCTGGCCGCTCGCCGTCTCGATGCCTTTGTGCTCACACAGGTTGAGTAGTATTTCCTTGCTTTGCCTTGCATAGCTGGTTGCTTTCTGAGCCACCGTTTGGTAAAATTAAAAGAAAAAGGGGGAGATGTAGCAAAATACCAAGTGTGTATCCTTGAAAAAAAAAAAGTATATAGATTCTGCACTGAGAAGACTTCTGTAGGCTAGTTGCTTCTAACAGCTTTCAGCCTTTAGTACACAGAATAGAGAGCTAAACTGCGTACTAATGTACTAAACGTTCCCACCACTGCCAGCCAATTATGTCAGGAACCGGCCCGCGGCATGCCTGCGTATACGGTTCCCAACTGCGGGTTTGACCAGATCGAGAGGGGAAGCAGCCTTAGTCAAGCTAAAAAAAGGCTGTGACCCCTCAGAACATTTCTCACTGCCACCACTAGCTGTTGCTAGACACGTCCACTCGGCTGTCGAGGGCTCAGTGCGCAATCCGCATTTTCGTATTCGGGTCAGCTTTGCGCTTTATGCCGAATACGGGAACGCCACACACATACACACAGTACAGTTGTACAGTAACACGGCACAATCAGGCACTGACTTGTAATGCAAGTTACACTGTCCAGCAGCAAAACCACTAACAGTCGTTCCGAACGATACTGTTAGACATTACCCCTGATTATTATTGCATAAATCAGTGTACACTTGTGTAACAATCTTTGTTGCTTCTATGCTTCCTTTAAAAGATTCAAGACCTGAGGAATTGGTGTATGTCAGGAACCGGCCCACGGCATGCCTGCGTATACGGTTCCCGACTGCGGGTTTGACCAGATCGAGAGGGGAAGCAGCCTTAGTCAAGCTAAAACAAGGCTGTGACCCCTCAGAACACTTCTCACTGCCACCACTAGCTGTTGCTAGACACGTCCACTTAGCTGTCAAGTGCTCAGCGCGCAATCTGCGTTTTCGTATTCGGGTCAGCTTTGCGCTTTAGGCCGAATACGGGAACGCCACGCACACACACACACACACAGTACAGTTGTACAGTAACACGGCACAATCAGGCACTGACTCGTAATGCAAGTTACACTGACGTGCAGCAAAACCACTAACAGTCGCTCCGAACGATACTGTTAGCCACTCTGCTCTCGAGCGCAAAAATGCCCATACACACAATGCAATTAAAATCTCATATGGTAGTGTTGCCCAAACGTACAATCAGGCATGGACTTATACACAGTTACACTTCAGTCTCTTCTAGGCTATGAGTGTTAGTTTAGTACAGCAGAAGTCAAACTTATTAAATAACGATTTAATATTCCAGAAAAAAAAGTGGAACAATGCAGAAAATAATATATACAAAAGATGTACAAAAAAACAAAGTAAAAAGTTACAAAATAAAAGTTACAACGATAAAAACTACAAAGATACACACAAGGCTATTTGCTTACCCAACATAAACAGGGATCAAGATAGAAGAACCTTGGACTTGGTTTTTGTAGACGGACACAGTTCTGGTTGGACCAGGAGCCACTTAGCTTGGACCGGGAGTCCAGCTTCAGCTCCCGTCAGGAGTGGACTGATTTTAGGTATCTGCCCCTGCCTTTTATGCTGGAATATTTGCCTTGAGGCTGAAAGCCCGTTTGGACGGGGAACTAGTTTAATTAAATCTCAGACATAATTCAATTTCCAGAGATCTAACTTCCACATGTAAAAGTGCATTTTCGCACACACACAACAAAAGACTTCCCCACTACAGGCTACAGGTGACAACAGATTGGTGACAGTATTTCCTAGCATCAAAGGTAAGGATTTGACTGGCTACTGACTAAGTAGCAATCTCCTTGCCAGAGGCTAGAAAATCCATTTAGCATTCCCTGCTCTTAAGTGTTTCCTAATTAGAAGCAGACAATGATAGCATTAATTTACATGTACATACAGAACTCTAGGAAGCCAGCTGCTAGCCTGGCATACCTACATCTCTGACCTAATACACAGCAGATAGAAAAATGAAAATATACTCCTGTATTATCCCAACATCATAACTAGCTGCTATATCATGACAGTGTACTTCTTTTACATTAGGCCAGCTGCATTCTCATCTCCCTTGATGATGCATTTGCAGTTGCCTCCTCCTACTACTACCTTAGGATCAGTGCAGAGAGTGGGGTGGAAGTAAATACATCATAGTTACGGTGACCTACCACTGGAAGGTAAGCTTGTTACATTACCCCCCCCCCCCCTTGAGGAGTGGTCTCCAAACACTCTCCTCCAGGCTTATCAGGGAATTCCCGATGAAAATCCTGAATTAACTGATCAGCATGAATCTGACGGGCCAGAACCCAACACCTTTCCTCCAGCACATACCCTTTCCAATCCACTAAGTACTGTATAGATCCCCGAATTTTCCTGGAGTCCAAATTTTCTCAATTTCATATTCTGTTTTACCGTCCATCTCTATGGGTGGAGGAGGGGCTGAGGATAGCATTGTGTTTGCTGCTGGTTTTAAAAGGGAAACGTGAAATGAGTTAACTCCTCTGATAGATTGAGGCAATGTTACCCTATAAACCAAATCGTTAGTCTTCTCTTGATTGGGATAAGGGCCTATGAACCTAGGTCCCAATTTTGCAGAAGGTTGACGTAACGGGATATTCCAGGTAGAAACCCATACCGTATCCCCTGGGGAAAATTCTAATTCAAGTGAACGTTTAGCGTCAGCATATCTTTTCTGTCTGGATACAGCACTGCGTAGATTTTGCTCTACCTGGGGCCAAATCCGCTAAATGCGAGTACTCCATTCCTCTAAGGCTGGAAGTGGAGAAGGAGAAGATGGGAAAAGGGTAAACTTAGGATTCTGACCAGAGACAACCCAAAATGGTGAGAGTTTGGTGGATGAACTAGGGAGGTTATTAAATGCAAACTCGGCAAATGGTAAATAATCCAACCAAGAGTACTGACAGTCAGATGCAAAACAACGGAGATACTGCTCCAGGGACTGGTTGGTTCTCTCTGTTTGCCAGTTGGTTTCCGGATGAAACCCAGAGGAGAAAGAGAGTTTAATGCCTAAAAGATCACAAAAAGGACACCAGAAATGTGACACAAACTGAATCCCCCATCTGAAAATATGTGTAACACAGAGAGAGGTGCAAAATGTGCTATTTTCCTAAATCGGTCGACTGTTACCCAAATAACTTTGTTACCTTCTGAAGAAGGTAAATCAACTACAAAATCCATTGAAAGATGTGACCAAGGTCTCGACGCAATGGGCAAAGGTACAAGATGACCTCGGGGAGCCACCCGACATACCTTATACCTGGCACAAGTGGTGCAGGCTGCCACAAATGCCTTACAATCTTTCTTAATGGAAGGCCACCACACATGACGGGACATAAGTTCCAAAGTCTTGGTTTCCCCTGGGTGCCCTGCTAGTTTGGATTCATGAAAGATCTGTAGCATCTGGAGTCGGAGATGCAAGGGTACATAATCAACATTAAGGGGTTTCCCCGGAGGACTTTCTGATTGATATTGCTGTAAGGCCACGTACAAATCAGGAAGTTCTTGTGCATGAGTGGCGGCCAGAACACACTGAGAGGATACAATACTTTCAGGGACTGCGTCCTGGGATGACTCAGGTTCGAAAGTTCTCGATAAGGCGTCAGCCTTAACGTTTTTAGACCCAGGTTTGTATGTTATCACAAAATTTAAAGCGAGAAAAGAACAGTGCCCATCGGGCTTGTCTAGGATTTAGTCATTTAGCCCCCTCAATATCTTTAAAATTCTTGTGATCCGTATACACTGTTATAGGATGAATTGCTCCTTCCAACCAGTGCCTCCACTGCTCGAAGGCCATCTTTACTGCTAGTAATTCACAATTACCCACTTCATAATGACGTTCAGCAGGGGAAGATTTCTTAGAAAAGAAGGCACAAGGATGCAACCTTTCTGGGCGACCTGAATACTGGGAAAGTACGGCTCCTACCCCTAGATCAGAAGCATCTACCTCGAGTATGAAAGGTACATTTACATTAGCATGGGAGAGGACCGGAGCTGAGCAGAATGCATTCTTCAGATCCGAAAATGCCTTATAAGCCTGGGGTGACCAATTGTTTGGATCTGCATACTTTTTGGTTAAATCAGTCAATGGTGCAACCAAAGAGGAAACTTTTTTATAAACCTGCGGTAATAGTTAGCAAAACCTATAAAACGTTGAATGACCTTGAGGCCTTTGGGAGGAGGCAAATTCTGTACTGCTGATAGTTTTTTCTCATCCATAGACAACCCAGTATCAAAGATGACATAGCCCAGGAAAGGCACCTGTGCAACTTCGAATAAACACTTCTCAAATTTGGCAAACAGTGAATTTTCTCTTAATTTTTGTAACACACATCTCACATGTCTCCGATGTTCAGACAAGGAATCAGAGTAAATCAAAATGTCGTCTAAATAAACGACCACAAATCTTCCCAATACGTCTCTAAATACATCATTCACGAAATCTTGGAAGACAGCTGGTGCATTACATAACCCGAAGGACATCATGAGGTATTCATAATGCCCGTCTTGGGTATTGAAGGCTGTCTTCCATTTATCTCCCTGATCAGGTTGTATGCCCCTCGCACATCTAATTTAGAGAAAATCTTAGCCCCTGAAACCTGTGTAAATAGATCATCAATCAGAGGTAGTGGGTATCTGTTTTTAACCGTAATCTTATTCAATCCCCTGTAATCAATAAAGGGGCGTATCCCACCATCTTTTTTCTCAATGAAAAAAAATGGCGCCGGCTGGTGAAGTGGATGGTCTAATAAAACCTTTCTCCAGGTTTTCCTTAATATATTCCTTCATAGAAAGTTTTTCAGGCCCTGTGAGATTGTATAAATGACCTCGCGGGGGCATGGTACCGGGCAACAAATCAGTAGGGCAATCGTAAGATCTGTGTGGTGGTAACTTATCGGTTGATTGAGGAGAGAACACATCAGAGAAATCCTCATACGGTGGTGGTAATGCTATCTGTTTGACCCCAGACTGAGGAGAGGGATACCCCGTAGGCATACATCCTGGCAATGCTGTGACCAATCCCTAAGTTGTCCTGAACACCAATTAATATGGGGGTTGTGTTTCTGTAACCAAGGTAACACCAACAAAAGCGGACTAGAAGGCATACGGAAAACATACATTTGCATTTGCTCATGATGTAAAGCCCCAACCTGCAATGAAATCTCTGGTGTGATGGAAATGGGTTGTTTGGGCTGCAAAGGAGTGTCATCTATAGCCGTGACATAGTTTGTTCTGCAAAGAGAGTGCTGGGATACCCAAGTTGGCTGCAAAGACAGAATCAATAAAGTTTCCTGCCGCACCTGAGTCAATAAAAGCTTCGGTTTGGAATGAAGCCGTACCCCAGTGTAAGGTGACTGGCAAAAGGATTTTTTCTTTATTTTAAGGGGACCAATTGGCCCGCCCAGGTGAGGTTCCCCAACTTCACCTAGGCGCTGGTGTTTTTCCTTTGCAGGACAATTTTGAGCCACGTGACCTTTCTCCCCACAATACATACAAAGCCCAGCATGTCTCCTTCTGAGTTTCTCTGCTGGTGAGAGTCATGAGAAACCCAGTTGCATCGGCTCTTCACTGGAGGATGTACTACCTGGCCTAGGGTCCCCTGAGACAGAATAGACTTTGTTTTGACGTTTGTTTCTGATCCGTCTGTCTACCCTTATGGCCAGGGAAATAGCATCGTCCAGAGTTTCGGGTTCAGGATGACTCACAAGCATGTCATTTACTGAATCAGCTAGGCCAAAAAGAAATTGGTCGAGGAGTGCTGCCTCACCCCATTTAACAGATACTGACCATTTTCTAAACTCGGCCGCATATACTTCGACAGTATGCTTTCCCTGACGTAAGTCTCGCAATTTGCAAGTGGCTGTATCTGAAATATCTGGGTCTGCATAAATTATTGCCATAGCATCAAAAAACTGTTCCACTTAGGAAAGGGCTACATCCTCAGAACTTAACCCATATGCCCAAGTCTGCGAGTCACCTTGTAATAACGTTTTGATCAGAGACATTTTCTGAGACTCTGTACCAGAAGATGTAGACCTTACTTCAAAATATGACATACATCGATTACGAAAATTAGAAAATTCAGAATGAGCACCTGAGAATCTCTCAGGTAATGGCATTTTCGGCTCGACAATAGATGGATTAAGAGCCGGTGGAGGAGATTGCTGAACATTCACTGGTAAATTGATCTGAGCGAGTGCATTTGATAACTGAGTTATCTGCGTTTGCTGGCTGGCCAGTTGCTCAGTGAGGTGATTAACTGTACCGGCAACAGTCTGAATCTGTTCTCGCAATTTCCCCATTATATATTTTTATATTGACCTTGATAATATCACGCTGGTGCGTGATGATGAGTAACATACAGATAAATACACAACAAAAGTACAAGGCGTAATCTAACGGTCAGAACTTGTGCACAAGTTAGAGATATCGAGGAACAGAATCGTTAAGCTAAATCGTAGTCATATTCGAGCAGGATCATACATGTGTATCAGATGTCAGTCGTATTGCAAGGATCAGGCAGTAACAGAGTCAGGGACAGGCCGAGTCGGTAACGTAAATCAGATGGCAGCGGAACAGAAGGACTAGACTAGAGCGAGGTCAGGAAACAAGCAAGAAATCGGTACACAGATAAATATACAGTAAGATGTTCAACAATATCAAGAGGATATAATGAAAGAATTACAAATGTATATATAAAAAACAACAAAGACTGACTAACTGGAGTACATATATATTGTGCGTCTACACAATATATTAATGTAACTCAAAGTAGCTAACTAGACCAAGAACCAGCGAACTGATTAGTATCAAGGCCAGCGAGCACTGAATGCTCTTGGTCTTAAATACAAAACACCTCAATCAGTAGCCACTCCCCTTTTGGTGATGTCACTTATGACATCACCTGCTGTCATCCTAAATCCTCCTCCTGAGTCTATAAGGCTCACTAAAACTTGCGCGTGTGTGATGCGACCTTTGGGTCGCGCGTGAGCAGCTGGAAGGTAAGCTTGTTACACTGAGGCAGCTCAGTAAGCCTTGCACATATGGTGGCTGTGTTTAGAAGGATACTCAGCTATGCTCATGTATTTATTCATCATTCTCTCTTCATGTTTTCATCCATTTCAACTTTTATTATCAAGAGTTACATTTTTGGACCTATAGGGCCCCTTTTTTAATCCCAGTACAGTAGGAGCACTGACTGTCAACTGCTAATTGATGCGTGGAGGTGGGATACAAATATATTATGACTAAACTTTATGACACTTTTGGACTTTTTGTAATGTTGATTGGTGGTGCTAAGAAATGTTTTTTTTTTTCTGTGTTGTCTTATTCTGTACACAGAGTGCCTATTTCTACCAGTAATCTGGGATTTCAGTGGTGTCCTACAAATTGTGTAAAATAAACCTTGCGTGTGCCTGATACCTCTTTCCACACAACCTACAGTACAATCACATGGAGCTTAACCTCACCTAAGATCTTGGGGGACTAAGAATAACAATAATGAAAAGATCAGGACTGAAAGAAAACAGCCCAACTTGGTAAAGCAAACAACCATAAAAATCGGAATATAACTGAATGGCTGAAATGCCTGAGAAACATACAAGCTAGAATATTATCTATAATAGTATATAGTAGACCAGGAGACACACCATTGTGCGTACATCTCTCTTAGCCTTACTGGGCAGCATGTTAGCGCTCCTGTCTTGTAGCATTAGGTCCCTGGTTGAAAACCCAGCCAGGGCACTATCTGCAAGAAGTGTGAATTTTCTCCCCATGTCGGCATGGATAAGTTAATTGGCTTCCTCCTGAATAGAGATGTCTCGAGCCTCCGATTTTAGGTTCGCGAACCTCGAACTCGAACTTCCACAAAAGTTCGGGTTCATGCTAACTTTTCGAACCGCAATAGACTTCAATAGGGGAGGCGAACTTTGAAAACTACAAACATTTATGCTGGCCACAAAAGTGATGGAAAAGATGTTTCAAGGGGTCTAACACCTGAATTTTTTCAGTGACTACAAGAGGAAATTTTCTTTTTCAAAAAGACCTTATAGTTTTTGAGAAAAATCAATTTTAAAATTGTCCTCCTGCTCGTGGGAAAATTAAACGCCCAGCGAATTTAGCGGTTAATAGCAAAGTCCCCTTACATAGTAGAAACATCAAATTTGCAGGGTATGTAGAGGGGGACAGTGACTACAAGAGGAAACTTTTTTTTTTTCAAGAAGACATTATAGTTTTTGAGAAAATCAATTTTGAAGTTTCAAAGGAAATTCTCCTTCTGACCGTGGGAAAATTCAATTAATTAAAAAGAACCGGATCATTCATGAAGCGGTTAGTATAGCTTAGAATGCGTCCTGTACAGGACACATAGCTGCAGCTCCCGCTGTCTCTCCCCACCTGCCTTCACCTGTCAACTCCCACCTAGGCTGGCACCCAGTCAGTGGAGATCTTCAATCAACTTAATTGAAGATCGCAAGATAAGAGGATACTGTAGCCATGAGACATTTCCAAGGATATTGGTGTGGGAACATTTTTTAAAGGTACAGGTAAGTATTTCTGATTAATTAAGAACATTAAAGGACTTTTTTCGTCGTCGTGTTTTTATTTCATTTCACCCTTTGTGGAAATGGGTAAGGGGTCTCATTTCTCCTGGGAGGGGGGTGGGCACCTGGGTCCCCTTCTTAGGGGACTCCCAGATGACACCGTGACCCCCCCCCAGGGAGACATCGCCCCCACCTCCACCTGCGGCACCAGAGGTGGGGAAGAGCCCCTTGTCCATGGATTAGACATGGGCTCGGGGGGAGAGGGGAAGGCTTGGCCGCCCATCTCCCCCGGAGCCCTCCATACCATGGACCATGCGGGCTGGTATAGCTCAGGGTGTGAAGTGCACGCGGCTGGGGCTCCGAATTCTGGTTATTCCAACCTGCATGGGGGACAAGGGGTTACAGAGAGCTCAGTAGGGGGACCCCACGTCATTTTTTTAAGATTTCCCACACTCAGCACACAAAAAAATTATATATATATATATATATATATATATATATATATATATATATATAAATATTGTTTCCTGCTATTTTTTTTAACATATCCTGCAAATTTGGTCTTGGTAGGATGTAAGGGGCCTTTGCTATTAACTACTAAGTCGGCGGGTGATAACCAACCAGAGTTATGGGGGTGCGAAAGTGCTGAATTTTTACATTGGCTTTCATTGGGCTTCCTATTTCACTTTCAAAAATCTCAAATCTTTTCAAAGGACGATGGCCTAGGGTCACAAAAGCTTGTTTTTTTGGCAATGATGCCGGTGATGAACGTAAATCACAGCCATGGCCGTTAACAAAGTCTGAAGCTCACGACATGTCGCATGCAGGTAGAAGGCAGGCATATTGTTGTATTGCTGAGAAGAAAAGCAGGTCCGGCACCAGTCTCAATGCTTCAGTGAAAATTTATTCCAACAGGTACAGTGAAAAAAGGCACATGGAGGTACAAAAGGACGGCCTATTGTTGTACTTCCACTCCAATTTTGAGTTTCCTACATTTCTGCAAGCCAGAGTTATGGGGGTGCAAAAGTGCTAAAATCTCCCATAGGCTTTTATTGGTTTTGAGGGTACAAAAGTGCAGGTTTCTGCCGAATGGTACGGCTGAGCGACCCCAAACTCTAGCTTGCAGAAATGTAGGGAACCCAACGTTGAAGTGCAAGTACAACAATATGCTTTCTACCTGCATGGGACATGTCGTGAGCTTCAGACTTTGCTAACGGCAATGGCAGCGATTTATGTTCATCACCGGCATCATTGCCAAAAAAACAAGCTTTGTGACCCTAGGCTATGACCTCTTTGGCCTAGGGGCCCCAAAATCACCAGTCCTGAGCCCCCTAAAAGTCCCTACAATGCTAGAAAATTTGCCACTGCTTAGCCATCATCCTTTGAAAAAATTTGAGATTTTGGAAAGTGAAATAGGAAGCCCAATGAAAGCCAATGGCAAAATTCAGCACTTTTGCACCCCCATAACTCTAGTTTGCAGAGATGTAGGGAACCCAAAGTTGAAGTGCAAGTACAACAATAAGCCTTCTACATGCATGCAACATGTCGTGAGCTTCGGACTTTGCTAAGGACCATGGCGGGGATTTACGTTCGTCACCAGCATCATTGCCCAAAAAAAAAGCTTTGTGACCCTAGGCTATGACCTCTTTGGTCTAGGGGCCCGAAACTCACCAGACCTGAGTCCTCTAAAAGTCCCTACAATGCTAGAAAATGTGAATGTTATGATTCTGAAAGGTGGCTTTGAATTTGTTTAGGAATGTTGTAAAACCTTTTTTAAATGAGGGCAATAATCTTGTTTAACAAAAGCCAATCAGAATTTAATATTGTCTTTAGCCTCCTGAATAACCATCAGGTATTTACGATTCTGCCTTATTATTTTCAATTATTTAATCTTCCTCTCTTTTAGGGCTAGTTCACACTACAAATTGCAAACACAACAGCAAATGTGGAAGAAGGTGCTCTGGTCAGATGAGACCAAAATGGAACTTTTTGGCCAAAATGCAAAACGCTTTGTGTGGCAGAAAACTAACACTGCACATCACTCTGAACACACCATCCCCACTGTCAAATATGGTGGTGGCAGCATCATGCTCAGGGGGGTGCATCTCTTCAGCAGGGACAGGGAAGCTGGTCAGAGTTGATGGGAAGATGGATGGAGCCAAATACAGGAAGAAAGCCTCTTGGAGACCGCAAAAGACTTGAGACTGGGGCGGAGGTTCACCTTCCAGCAGGACAATGACCCTAGACATAAAGCCAGGGCAACAATGGAATGGTTTAAAACAAAACATATCTATGTGTTAGAATGGCCCAGTCAAAGTCCAGATCTAAATCCAATTGAGAATCTGTGGCAAGATCTGAAAACTGCTGTTCACAAACGCTGTCCATCTAATCTGACTAAGCTGGAGCTTTTTTGCAAAGAAGAATGGGCAAGGATTTCAGTCTCTAGATGTGCAAAGCTGGTAGAGACATACCCTAAAAGACTGGCAGCTGTAATTGCAGCAAAAGGTGGTTCTACAAAGTATTGACTCAGCGGGCTGAATAATTACGCACACCCCACTTTGCAGTTATTGATTTGTAAAAAATGTTTGGAATGATGTATGATTTTCGTTCCACTTCTCACATGTACACCACTTTGTATTGGTCTTTCATGTGGAATTCCAATAAAATTGATGCATGTATGTGGCAGTAATGTGACAAAATGTGGAAAACTACAAGGGGGATTAATACTTTTGCAACCCACTGTATATTAGAAGCCCTGTATGCTACAATAAGCCTTAAATTGCTGAAGGCTCTTACAGATATGTGTACAGTGTTATAGGGTCAACCTGACCTGTGAAAGTACAGACACATTCCAAAACCTAATTAGCAGAGAACACTTTATCAGAAATGCGTCATGAATGACATTGTTTAGTCTTAATGTCTGGGGCAGCCAGCAGACATTTAATTAACTGCGTCAGAAATGACCTGATTAGAATGTGTAAACATTGCAAACCTATGTAAATTCCCACAAGATAAGGTAATTAAGAATTTATAAACAATAATATTGTGATTTAGGTATTCAAAACATAGATAGCGTTTGATGCACGGAAGCTTTAGCCAATCAGAGCCTGGGATTCAGGGAAAGTCCAGATTAGGCAGCCATATTGCCTCCAACCCCTATAAAAGTAGGAACTGAAAGCTCATAGTTTGCAGAAGCAAGGTATCGCGGCCAATCGCAGGTATCGCGGCCAAAAGCAAGGTATCAAGGCCAATCGCAGGTATCGCGCATTGGCCTTGGGGCCCCGGCCAGTGAGAGAGGTCCGGGGCCCCTGGCCATCGTGCGAACCAATCGTGTGTCTTTAAACGTTTTTTTTTTCAGCTCTAGGACATGGCGGACAGGTGAGCGGTTAGGGAGGGACCCCTGTGGGAGGGATGCCTGCACGGGGCGGTCCTGCTAGCGACGCAATCTTGCGATTTGCGTCCAACTGAAGCCTCCCACCTGAATGCTAATGGCTGCTAGATGTGGTATGGCAGGTAAAGGGTGTATGACAGTGCATCCTGATTGGCTGACGAGCACCTGCTGATGACTCAAATGTAGCTGCATGCATGTATTGCTGTGTTCTATTGCTTGTGTGTGTCGAATTTAGCATTCAGTATGGAGGCAGTGTTGGTGGGTTTTCTGGATGTGAGAGGTCCAGAGCCTGGGTGTGAGAGGTCCAGGCCCACCTGCACTCCCCTCCAGGTATCGCGCATTGGCCTTGGGGCCCCGGCCAGTGAGAGAGGTCCGGGGCCCCTGGCCATCGTGCGAACCAATCGTGTGTTTTTAAACGTTTTTTTTCAGCTCTAGGACATGGCGGACAGGTGAGCGGTTAGGGAGGGACCCCTGTGGGAGGGATGCCTGCACGGGGCGGTCCTGCTAGCGACGCAATCTTGCGATTTGCGTCCAACTGAAGCCTCCCACCTGAATGCTAATGGCTGCTAGATGTGGTATGGCAGGTAAAGGGTGTATGACAGTGCATCCTGATTGGCTGACGAGCACCTGCTGACGACTCAAATGTAGCTGCATGCATGTATTGCTGTGTTCTATTGCTTGTGTGTGTCGAATTTAGCATTCAGTATGGAGGCAGTGTTGGTGGGTTTTCTGGATGTGAGAGGTCCAGAGCCTGGGTGTGAGAGGTCCAGGCCCACCTGCACTCCCCTCCAGGTATCGCGCATTGGCCTTGGGGCCCCGGCCAGTGAGAGAGGTCCGGGGCCCCTGGCCATCGTGCGAACCAATCGTGTGTTTTTAAACGTTTTTTTTCAGCTCTAGGACATGGCGGACAGGTGAGCGGTTAGGGAGGGACCCCTGTGGGAGGGATGCCTGCACAGGGCGGTCCTGCTAGCGACGCAATCTTGCGATTTGCGTCCAACTGAAGCCTCCCACCTGAATGCTAATGGCTGCTAGATGTGGTATGGCAGGTAAAGGGTGTATGACAGTGCATCCTGATTGGCTGACGAGCACCTGCTGACGACTCAAATGTAGCTGCATGCATGTATTGCTGTGTTCTATTGCTTGTGTGTGTCGAATTTAGCATTCAGTATGGAGGCAGTGTTGGTGGGTTTTCTGGATGTGAGAGGTCCAGAGCCTGGGTGTGAGAGGTCCAGGCCCACCTGCACTCCCCTCCAGGTATCGCGCATTGGCCTTGGGGCCCCGGCCAGTGAGAGAGGTCCGGGGCCCCTGGCCATCGTGCGAACCAATCGTGTGTTTTTAAACTTTTTTTTTCAGCCCTAGGACATGGCGGACAGGTGAGCGGTTAGGGAGGGACCCCTGTGGGAGGGATGCCTGCACGGGGCGGTCCTGCTAGCGACGCAATCTTGCGATTTGCGTCCAACTGAAGCCTCCCACCTGAATGCTAATGGCTGCTAGATGTGGTATGGCAGGTAAAGGGTGTATGACAGTGCATCCTGATTGGCTGACGAGCACCTGCTGACGACTCAAATGTAGCTGCATGCATGTATTGCTGTGTTCTATTGCTTGTGTGTGTCGAATTTAGCATTCAGTATGGAGGCAGTGTTGGTGGGTTTTCTGGATGTGAGAGGTCCAGAGCCTGGGTGTGAGAGGTCCAGGCCCACCTGCACTCCCCTCCAGGTATCGCGCATTGGCCTTGGGGCCCCGGCCAGTGAGAGAGGTCCGGGGCCCCTGGCCATCGTGCGAACCAATCGTGTGTTTTTAAACGTTTTTTTTCAGCTCTAGGACATGGCGGACAGGTGAGCGGTTAGGGAGGGACCCCTGTGGGAGGGATGCCTGCACGGGGCGGTCCTGCTAGCGACGCAATCTTGCGATTTGCGTCCAACTGAAGCCTCCCACCTGAATGCTAATGGCTGCTAGATGTGGTATGGCAGGTAAAGGGTGTATGACAGTGCATCCTGATTGGCTGACGAGCACCTGCTGACGACTCAAATGTAGCTGCATGCATGTATTGCTGTGTTCTATTGCTTGTGTGTGTCGAATTTAGCATTCAGTATGGAGGCAGTGTTGGTGGGTTTTCTGGATGTGAGAGGTCCAGAGCCTGGGTGTGAGAGGTCCAGGCCCACCTGCACTCCCCTCCAGGTATCGCGCATTGGCCTTGGGGCCCCGGCCAGTGAGAGAGGTCCGGGGCCCCTGGCCATCGTGCGAACCAATCGTGTGTTTTTAAACGTTTTTTTTCAGCTCTAGGACATGGCGGACAGGTGAGCGGTTAGGGAGGGACCCCTGTGGGAGGGATGCCTGCACAGGGCGGTCCTGCTAGCGACGCAATCTTGCGATTTGCGTCCAACTGAAGCCTCCCACCTGAATGCTAATGGCTGCTAGATGTGGTATGGCAGGTAAAGGGTGTATGACAGTGCATCCTGATTGGCTGACGAGCACCTGCTGACGACTCAAATGTAGCTGCATGCATGTATTGCTGTGTTCTATTGCTTGTGTGTGTCGAATTTAGCATTCAGTATGGAGGCAGTGTTGGTGGGTTTTCTGGATGTGAGAGGTCCAGAGCCTGGGTGTGAGAGGTCCAGGCCCACCTGCACTCCCCTCCAGGTATCGCGCATTGGCCTTGGGGCCCCGGCCAGTGAGAGAGGTCCGGGGCCCCTGGCCATCGTGCGAACCAATCGTGTGTTTTTAAACGTTTTTTTTCAGCTCTAGGACATGGCGGACAGGTGAGCGGTTAGGGAGGGACCCCTGTGGGAGGGATGCCTGCACGGGGCGGTCCTGCTAGCGACGCAATCTTGCGATTTGCGTCCAACTGAAGCCTCCCACCTGAATGCTAATGGCTGCTAGATGTGGTATGGCAGGTAAAGGGTGTATGACAGTGCATCCTGATTGGCTGACGAGCACCTGCTGACGACTCAAATGTAGCTGCATGCATGTATTGCTGTGTTCTATTGCTTGTGTGTGTCGAATTTAGCATTCAGTATGGAGGCAGTGTTGGTGGGTTTTCTGGATGTGAGAGGTCCAGAGCCTGGGTGTGAGAGGTCCAGGCCCACCTGCACTCCCCTCCAGGTATCGCGCATTGGCCTTGGGGCCCCGGCCAGTGAGAGAGGTCCGGGGCCCCTGGCCATCGTGCGAACCAATCGTGTGTTTTTAAACGTTTTTTTTCAGCTCTAGGACATGGCGGACAGGTGAGCGGTTAGGGAGGGACCCCTGTGGGAGGGATGCCTGCACGGGGCGGTCCTGCTAGCGACGCAATCTTGCGATTTGCGTCCAACTGAAGCCTCCCACCTGAATGCTAATGGCTGCTAGATGTGGTATGGCAGGTAAAGGGTGTATGACAGTGCATCCTGATTGGCTGACGAGCACCTGCTGACGACTCAAATGTAGCTGCATGCATGTATTGCTGTGTTCTATTGCTTGTGTGTGTCGAATTTAGCATTCAGTATGGAGGCAGTGTTGGTGGGTTTTCTGGATGTGAGAGGTCCAGAGCCTGGGTGTGAGAGGTCCAGGCCCACCTGCACTCCCCTCCAGGTATCGCGCATTGGCCTTGGGGCCCCGGCCAGTGAGAGAGGTCCGGGGCCCCTGGCCATCGTGCGAACCAATCGTGTGTTTTTAAACGTTTTTTTTCAGCTCTAGGACATGGCGGACAGGTGAGCGGTTAGGGAGGGACCCCTGTGGGAGGGATGCCTGCACGGGGCGGTCCTGCTAGCGACGCAATCTTGCGATTTGCGTCCAACTGAAGCCTCCCACCTGAATGCTAATGGCTGCTAGATGTGGTATGGCAGGTAAAGGGTGTATGACAGTGCATCCTGATTGGCTGACGAGCACCTGCTGACGACTCAAATGTAGCTGCATGCATGTATTGCTGTGTTCTATTGCTTGTGTGTGTCGAATTTAGCATTCAGTATGGAGGCAGTGTTGGTGGGTTTTCTGGATGTGAGAGGTCCAGAGCCTGGGTGTGAGAGGTCCAGGCCCACCTGCACTCCCCTCCAGGTATCGCGCATTGGCCTTGGGGCCCCGGCCAGTGAGAGAGGTCCGGGGCCCCTGGCCATCGTGCGAACCAATCGTGTGTTTTTAAACGTTTTTTTTTCAGCTCTAGGACATGGCGGACAGGTGAGCGGTTAAGGAGGGACCCCTGTGGGAGGGATGCCTGCACGGGGCGGTCCTGCTAGCGACGCAATCTTGCGATTTGCGTCCAACTGAAGCCTCCCACCTGAATGCTAATGGCTGCTAGATGTGGTATGGCAGGTAAAGGGTGTATGACAGTGCATCCTGATTGGCTGACGAGCACCTGCTGACGACTCAAATGTAGCTGCATGCATGTATTGCTGTGTTCTATTGCTTGTGTGTGTCGAATTTAGCATTCAGTATGGAGGCAGTGTTGGTGGGTTTTCTGGATGTGAGAGGTCCAGAGCCTGGGTGTGAGAGGTCCAGGCCCACCTGCACTCCCCTCCAGGTATTGCGCATTGGCCTTGGGGCCCCGGCCAGTGAGAGAGGTCCGGGGCCCCTGGCCATCGTGCGAACCAATCGTGTGTTTTTAAACGTTTTTTTTCAGCTCTAGGACATGGCGGACAGGTGAGCGGTTAGGGAGGGACCCCTGTGGGAGGGATGCCTGCACGGGGCGGTCCTGCTAGCGACGCAATCTTGCGATTTGCGTCCAACTGAAGCCTCCCACCTGAATGCTAATGGCTGCTAGATGTGGTATGGCAGGTAAAGGGTGTATGACAGTGCATCCTGATTGGCTGACGAGCACCTGCTGACGACTCAAATGTAGCTGCATGCATGTATTGCTGTGTTCTATTGCTTGTGTGTGTCGAATTTAGCATTCAGTATGGAGGCAGTGTTGGTGGGTTTTCTGGATGTGAGAGGTCCAGAGCCTGGGTGTGAGAGGTCCAGGCCCACCTGCACTCCCCTCCAGGTATCGCGCATTGGCCTTGGGGCCCCGGCCAGTGAGAGAGGTCCGGGGCCCCTGGCCATCGTGCGAACCAATCGTGTGTTTTTAAACGTTTTTTTTCAGCTCTAGGACATGGCGGACAGGTGAGCGGTTAGGGAGGGACCCCTGTGGGAGGGATGCCTGCACGGGGCGGTCCTGCTAGCGACGCAATCTTGCGATTTGCGTCCAACTGAAGCCTCCCACCTGAATGCTAATGGCTGCTAGATGTGGTATGGCAGGTAAAGGGTGTATGACAGTGCATCCTGATTGGCTGACGAGCACCTGCTGACGACTCAAATGTAGCTGCATGCATGTATTGCTGTGTTCTATTGCTTGTGTGTGTCGAATTTAGCATTCAGTATGGAGGCAGTGTTGGTGGGTTTTCTGGATGTGAGAGGTCCAGAGCCTGGGTGTGAGAGGTCCAGGCCCACCTGCACTCCCCTCCAGGTATCGCGCATTGGCCTTGGGGCCCCGGCCAGTGAGAGAGGTCCGGGGCCCCTGGCCATCGTGCGAACCAATCGTGTGTTTTTAAACGTTTTTTTTCAGCTCTAGGACATGGCGGACAGGTGAGCGGTTAGGGAGGGACCCCTGTGGGAGGGATGCCTGCACGGGGCGGTCCTGCTAGCGACGCAATCTTGCGATTTGCGTCCAACTGAAGCCTCCCACCTGAATGCTAATGGCTGCTAGATGTGGTATGGCAGGTAAAGGGTGTATGACAGTGCATCCTGATTGGCTGACGAGCACCTGCTGACAACTCAAATGTAGCTGCATGCATGTATTGCTGTGTTCTATTGCTTGTGTGTGTCGAATTTAGCATTCAGTATGGAGGCAGTGTTGGTGGGTTTTCTGGATGTGAGAGGTCCAGAGCCTGGGTGTGAGAGGTCCAGGCCCACCTGCACTCCCCTCCAGGTATCGCGCATTGGCCTTGGGACCCCGGCCAGTGAGAGAGGTCTGGGGCCCCTGGCCATCGTGCGAACCAATCGTGTGTTTTTAAACGTTTTTTTTCAGCTCTAGGACATGGCGGACAGGTGAGCGGTTAGGGAGGGACCCCTGTGGGAGGGATGCCTGCACGGGGCGGTCCTGCTAGCAACGCAATCTTGCGATTTGCGTCCAACTGAAGCCTCCCACCTGAATGCTAATGGCTGCTAGATGTGGTATGGCAGGTAAAGGGTGTATGACAGTGCATCCTGATTGGCTGACGAGCACCTGCTGACGACTCAAATGTAGCTGCATGCATGTATTGCTTTTTTCTATTGCTTGTGTGTGTCGAATTTAGCATTCAGTATGGAGGCAGTGTTGGTGGGTTTTCTGGATGTGAGAGGTCCAGAGCCTGGGTGTGAGAGGTCCAGGCCCACCTGCACTCCCCTCCAGGTATCGCGCATTGGCCTTGGGGCCCCGGCCCCCCTGGCCATCGTGCGAACCAATCGTGTGTTTTTAAACGTTTTTTTTCAGCTCTAGGACATGGCGGACAGGTGAGCGGTTAGGGAGGGACCCCTGTGGGAGGGATGCCTGCACGGGGCGGTCCTGCTAGCGACGCAATCTTGCGATTTGCGTCCAACTGAAGCCTCCCACCTGAATGCTAATGGCTGCTAGATGTGGTATGGCAGGTAAAGGGTGTATGACAGTGCATCCTGATTGGCTGACGAGCACCTGCTGACGACTCAAATGTAGCTGCATGCATGTATTGCTGTGTTCTATTGCTTGTGTGTGTCGAATTTAGCATTCAGTATGGAGGCAGTGTTGGTGGGTTTTCTGGATGTGAGAGGTCCAGAGCCTGGGTGTGAGAGGTCCAGGCCCACCTGCACTCCCCTCCAGGTATCGCGCATTGGCCTTGGGGCCCCGGCCAGTGAGAGAGGTCCGGGGCCCCTGGCCATCGTGCGAACCAATCGTGTGTTTTTAAACGTTTTTTTTCAGCTCTAGGACATGGCGGACAGGTGAGCGGTTAGGGAGGGACCCCTGTGGGAGGGATGCCTGCACGGGGCGGTCCTGCTAGCGACGCAATCTTGCGATTTGCGTCCAACTGAAGCCTCCCACCTGAATGCTAATGGCTGCTAGATGTGGTATGGCAGGTAAAGGGTGTATGACAGTGCATCCTGATTGGCTGACGAGCACCTGCTGACGACTCAAATGTAGCTGCATGCATGTATTGCTGTGTTCTATTGCTTGTGTGTGTCGAATTTAGCATTCAGTATGGAGGCAGTGTTGGTGGGTTTTCTGGATGTGAGAGGTCCAGAGCCTGGGTGTGAGAGGTCCAGGCCCACCTGCACTCCCCTCCAGGTATCGCGCATTGGCCTTGGGGCCCCGGCCAGTGAGAGAGGTCCGGGGCCCCTGGCCATCGTGCGAACCAATCGTGTGTTTTTAAACATTTATTTTCAGCTCTAGGACATGGCGGACAGGTGAGCGGTTAGGGAGGGACCCCTGTGGGAGGGATGCCTGCACGGGGCGGTCCTGCTAGCGACACAATCTTGCGATTTGCGTCCAACTGAAGCCTCCCACCTGAATGCTAATGGCTGCTAGATGTGGTATGGCAGGTAAAGGGTGTATGACAGTGCATCCTGATTGGCTGACGAGCACCTGCTGACGACTCAAATGTAGCTGCATGCATGTATTGCTGTGTTCTATTGCTTGTGTGTGTCAAAAGTAGGAACTGAAAGCTCATAGTTTGCAGAAGCCCAACAATCTCCTGAGAAGACACATGAGGCAGAAGCTACCTTCCCACACATGGTTCTAGATGCTGAAGAGATGACAGAGAAGGGGTAATGTGCTTAATATTCTGGTGATTTACTTTATAAATTTTTCAGCATTTAGTTTTGTTAAGATGTTGGCAAGAAGTTTTTTTAGAAGCTATTTTTTATTCTATTTCTTTAAGAAGATTACTACAAGTTTTACACAGCTACTAGATACACAGTTATTGATAGAGATGAGACTACTTTTGATCTTATTCTGCACTAGCTGGATGCCCGGCATTGCCCGGGTATGTATTTGGCTAGTGTTGGCTCTGCCCACTTTTCCTAACCCTAACACACAATTACTTAATGACCAAGTATGTGAGCTTTGCGGTCTTTGGCATCAATAATTTGCAATGAAATACAATTAATCTGATTGGATGTGGCTCCACCCCTTTTCTGAATTTGAACCCCAATCACCCAATGGCCAACTGTACCAGGTACAGGTGATTAACAGTGCAAGAATGGCAGCAATTAAATATTCCCCTTAAAAATCAATAGGTGGATTTTGATTGGCTTTTATTGGCTCTACCCACTTTTCTCAAGAGTAATCCCAGTCACCCAGTGACCAACTGTGCAAAGTTTGAGAACCCTACCATTAACAGTGTAAGAATGGCTGCAGTTTACATTTGCGCAATGAAATTTGTATTTTTCTCCACCCACTTATTTCCTAACATTGTTCAGGTATGTATTTGGCTGGTGTTGGCTCCACCTACTATTTCTAACCCTAACACACAATTACTCAATAACCAAGTTTGTGAGCTTTGCGGTCTTTTGCATCAATAATTTGCATTGAGATTAGACAAATCTGATTGGCTGTTTGTGGCTCCACCCCTTTGTCTGAATTTGAACCCCAGTCACCCAATGACCAACTGTACCAGGTTTAAGGCTTGTGCCATTAACAGTGCAAGAATGGAAGCAATTACATATTCCCCTTAAAAATCAATAGGTGAATTTTGATTGGCTTTTGTAGGCTCCACCAAATTCTCTGAATATTAATCCCAGTCACCCAGTGACCAATTGTGCAAAGTTTGAGAACCCTACCATTAAAAGTGTAACAATTGCTACAGTTTACATTTTCTCAGTGAAATTTGCATTTGTCTCCGCCTACTGATGACCTGGCATTGCCCGATTATGTATTTTGCAGGTGCTGGCTGCGCCCACTTTTCCTAACCCTAACACACAATTAATCAATTACTCAATGACAAAGTTTGTGAGCTTTGCGGTCTTTGGCATCAATAACCTGCATTAAAATGAAACAAATTATATTGGCTGTTTGTGACTCCACCCCTTTTTATAAATTTAAACCCCAGTCACCCAATGATCAACTGTACCAGGTTTGAAGCTTGTGCCATTAACAGTGCAAGAATGGCAGCAATGAAATACTCCCCTGAAAAATCAATAGGTAATTTTTGATTGCCTTTTGTAGGCTCCACCCACTTTTCTGAATATTAACCCCAGTCACCCAGTAACCAACTGTGCAAAGTTTGAGAACCCTACCATTAACAGTGTAAGAATGGCTGCTGTTTACATTTTCCCAGTAAAAATTGTATTTGTCTCCGCTCACTTATGACCCAGCGTTGCCCACTTATGTATTTGGCTGGTGTTGGCTTCACCCACTTTTCTAACCCTAAGGCACAATTAATCAATTACTCAATTACCAAGTTTGTGAGCTTTGCGGTGTTTATCATCAATAATTTGCATTGGAATGAAACAAATCTAATTGGCTGTTTGGGGCTCCACCCCCTTTCTGAAATTGAACCGTAGTCACCCAATGATCAACTGTACCAGGTTTGAGGCGTGTGCCATTTTCAGTGCAAGAATGGCAGCAATGTAAATATTCCCTTTGAAAATTAAGAGGTTAATTTTGATTGACTTTTATAGACTCCACCCACTTTTCTGAATATTAATCCCAGTCACCCAGTAACCAACTATGCAAAGTTTGAGAACCCTACCATTAACAGTGTAAGAATGGCTGCTGTTTACATTTTCCCAGTAAAATGTGTATTGTCTCCGCCCACTTATGACCCGGTGTTGCCCGCTTATGTATTTGGCTGGTGTTGGCTGTGCCTACTTTTCTAACCCTAACACACAATTAACCAATTACCAAGTTTGTGATATTTGCGGTGTTTTGCATCAATAATTTGCATTGAAATGAAACAAATCTAATTGGCTGTTTGTGGCTCCACCCCCTTTCTGAAATTGAACCCTAGTCACCCAATGATCAACTGTACCAGATTTGAGGCTTGTGCCATTAACAGTGCAAGAATGGCAGAAATGTAAATATTCCCCTTGAAAATCAATAGGTTAATTTTGATTTGCTTTTATAGACTCCACCCACCTTTCTGAATATTAATCCCAGTCACCCAGCGATCAACTGTGCAAAGTTTGAGAACCCCACCAATAACAGTGTAAAAATGGCTGCAGTTTACATTTTCCAGTGAAATTTGTATTTGTCTCCGCCCCCTTTTTGGTTATGGGAATAAAAAGTATCCTATACTTTATTCCAGGTAACGTACTATGTGTGTGCCAAATTTCATTCAAATCCGTTCAGCCATTTTTTGCGTGATCGAGTAACAAACATCCAAACAGCCAAACATCCAAACATCCGAACTTTCCCATTTATTATATTAGTAGGATAACACAACTGTTATATTTTTTTTGAATGTACTTAGAAGATTGATGATTGCTTGGCTATAAAGGCCTTGATAAGATGGAATGCTGTTAAAAGGAAACACTACTTGGAACTGTTCATATTTTGTATATATGCTGTATGATAAGCAAATAAAATTTTTGATATAAAATCATATACTGAGTGCTCTGATTCATTTCAAGGTATACCGTCAATCTATAATTACTGTTATAGAGGGTTCAGACCCCGCTATGCCAGATTTACATGATAGCAACACTTTAAGGGCTGGTCCTTTACTGAGTTTGCAATCATGAAAAAGACAAGAACCACTCGGGTTTTTGACACTATGGCTGGAATCAGGGGGGAGGGGGGGGGGAAGGGGGCGGGAAATATGTGAACAGGGTATGGTTTAGGATACAATAGTCCCTGTGCAATCATGTTGGTATGAGAGGGAGTGACAAAGAGTGAACAGTAGTGATGGTGAAGGTTAGAAGATTGTGGTCAAAGTGAGGGAAGACAAGTCATTGGGTATTACGAGGGTTGTCTGAATACCATTCTGTAGGGTTCTCTTCAATAGACTAGGTATTTCAGAGAGCACATTTGTAAATCAAATTTCTCTTGTGTTTCTTGCACATTAGAAAATGTTATCCTCTGTATTTTAAGAAAAATATTAATTCAGTGACAGTCTACTAAGTGATTCATCAATTAATATAAAGTTTGTCAACACAATCTGAATAAATAATTTATTTAGCCTTTGCAGAATATTTTGCTTGACATGATTATTACAAGTGACTTAACATAGATTAATGGCAAATCAAACAACTTTAAAAGATTTGTTCCTCTCTGGATTATCTGAAAACCCAAATCTTCAGCTTCCTCTCTTTCTTTTCTTTCTTTTCATGTACCTCCTGACAATAATCTGGAATTTGCTGATCATCGGACTCATAATAACTGATGCCCATCTCCACACACCCATGTATTTCTTTCTTGGAAACCTGGCCACTTTACACCTCTGTTGTTCTTCTGTCATCGTTCCACGGATATTATTTGATCTTCATACCAAGACAAAGATAATTACAATAACAGCTTGCCTGACCCAGTTATTCTTCTTTATTTTCTTTGCTGCCTCTGAAATTTCTCTGTTGTCTGTTATGTCCTATGACCGATACATTGCTATCTGTCACCCCTTACGCTACATGCAGATAATTAACTGGAAAGTATGTATACAGTTTACAGTTTATGTGTGGTTTATTGGATTCACTTACTCTTTAATTCACACCCTTTGTTCTGTACGACTGACATTTTGTGAATCACATATTGTAGAAAGCTTTTTTTTGTGACTTGCCTCAGTTGTTTCAGATCTCCTGCAGTGACATCTATGTGAACGTCCTGCTCATCCTTGTCTTGGGAGGCTTTGTGGGACTTGGATGCTTTGCCATGACCATCCTGCCCTATGTCTTCATAATAAAAACAGTACAAAAGATGCAACACAAAGGAAATAAAAGTAAAGTTTTCTCTACATGCTCCTCTCATCTGTCTGTAGTCTTCATATATTATGCCACATTCTTTTTTCATTATTTTCGCCCAAGTGGAAGTTCTCACTTTGCCATTGACAAAGTGGTGTCTGTCTTCTACACAGTGATCCTTCCACTTCTCAATCCCCTGATTTACAGCCTGAGAAACCAGGACTTCAGAACAGCTTTCCGAGGAGCAATCACGATTGTTACCAGTTCAAAAGCAGAATTCTTCTAAATGAATGTACCGTTCTTAAAGGTGGAAAGTGATAAGCCTGGTTCTTAAATTAAACCTGTGTTTAAAAATATGCTTAATAAATTGAGTGTCTAAAATATATAAGGAGTGACTTGTTTAATTTAATTTTTCCTTTTTTCCTTTTTTTTCATTAATATATAAAATGCCTGAGGGGCTCTGCCCTCTCAGAGGTAAACACAGGGGAGAAGGATTCCATTGGGCAGCTCTCTCTCCCTAGCCATGCCTTCTGCCATTCCACCGCCTTCCTGTGTGCTGGTGAGAGACACAGTCTCTCCTTGCTGTGTCGTGACCAAGAGATCACGCAAGTGAAAGTGGGCCATTGCGGCCCACAGGAGCGGTGGAGAGCTGCAGTTTTTGAGACTACTTGATCTGGACAGCCCCACGGGTCAAGTAGCCTCCTTTTTTAATATTATGAGCCCACCTCGGGCTCTCTTTACGGCTAGGTTCACAGTTGGACATTGCATTGTGATGCAGCATTAAGGTTGCAACTCAAAATTACAATGAAACGCACAAAAAAGTCACAACGCACATTAAGTAACATTAACGTCACATACATACAGGCAATGGAAAGTATGCTTCCCTGTATCTGGTAACGCATGCAGTTGGAGGTAATGCACTGCAGCAGTACGCTACCATAACGCAACATTTACAACTCAACACTAACATTGCATTGTGAACGTGGCATAGCCTTAACAATGCAGTGCGGAAACCTGCGTTATATGGCTTTATAATGCAGGACAATTAAGTCCAACTGTGAACCTAGCCTCAAGGTAAGTATTTTGAACATTAAAATATTTTTTTCTGTTCATTTTTTTTTTTTTTGCTTGCTTGTTTTTTTTTTTTATTTTCCTTAAGACTAATTATAGAATGTAAGCAGGCTTTGCAATTATCCACAGAAATCAGTGCCTCAGCGCCATTGACTTCAATGTGGAATGCATAATCCAAAAACTTGAAAATCTTGCTCACTCATTCCTATCCATACAGCACACTATCATGGAGCTAAACCTCTCCTTATATCTTGGGTTACCAAGAATTATAATAACAGTCTGAATAGGGCAGAAGGAGGACGACAGAACTGGTAAAAGGGAAAAATGTAAAACAGATTGGTATCTGGACATAAAGACAGCAATGCCAAATACATATAGCATATAGAAGACCAAGAGACACACCATAGTACGTACTACTCTCTTAGCCTTAGCATTGACAGTACTGAATGAGCTGGTGGCTCTTTCCATCCTTTTAATATGCAGAGTAAGGGAGACTGAGGTACAGGCAGTGATGAGAATCACAAGCACAAAGGACACAACGGTGATGAAGGAAATAACTGTATCCACTCCAATTATTTGATTCTCTGCTGGTGAGTAATTTCTGGTTTTATTTAATGGAGAGAAATTTATTATGCTGAAATATTTGGAATTCCTCACCATTAGTCTTAGGAAGCTAAAGCCAATAGTCACCAACTCCACTATCATTATCAGATATGGGACCAGCACATCGATTTTCATCTTCAGCCAGGAGAGGAACCTGGAGCTGAACTGGACAATTTTAATGAAGTAGAAGAAGCAAAGACATGACATTAGCCCCATAGATGAGAACCTTGCATAATGATCCAATGCTTTCATGATGACAAGGAGAGCTTCATTTGGGTTTTTTGTAAAAATTGGAAGGAAATAGACAACGGGCTGAAAGATGCAGAAACACAAGTTGGAGAAACTCATGGAAAACACAATTTTATCTGCAGAGTTTGTGGTCTGTTTTTTAAGACTGTCAAATAAAATTGTTAACATGATGAATAAAGTGCTGAATATGCCACAGATTATCCCACACGGTATTA
Organism: Hyperolius riggenbachi; assembly: GCF_040937935.1. Lineage (NCBI taxonomy): Eukaryota > Metazoa > Chordata > Amphibia > Anura > Hyperoliidae > Hyperolius > Hyperolius riggenbachi. The sequence goes on from NC_090652.1 coordinate 68,074,026, forward strand.
CACAAATAGGAACAATGACTTTTGGATCCATGGCTAAGTAATTTATTTTTTAGACATCTCACAAAAGAAGCTCTTATATTCCGTCAGTGGCTTGTGTTGTCCTGGTTAGCATTTGACTCGGACTGTGTGCAATGTTGTCATTCTGTACTCTTTATAGGTAGATATAAATTACACTCTGATCGGGGAGATCTTGTAGCTACTCCAGTTTTCATATATTCAAAGTACAGAGATGTGTGGCCTTCAAACAACATGGATGGAAATTTACAGAATGTTTATCTGTATCTAGCAAACATGAACCAGTTACACATGCTGCTAATAGAGATGGCCCGAACTTCCGATTTTTGGTAGCCGGGTTCGCCAACTTCCGCGGAAGGTTCGGTTAGCGTGAACTTTCGCAAACCGCAATAGACTTCAATGGGGAGGCGAACTTTGAAAACTAGAAACATTTATGCTGGCCACAAAAGTGATGGAAAAGATGTTTCAACGGGTCTAACACCTGGAGGGGGCATGGCAGAGTGGGATACATGCCAAAAGTCCTGGGGAAAAATCTGGATTTGACGCAAAGCAGCGTTTTAAGGGCAGAAATCACATTGAATGCTAATTTTCAGGCCTAAAGTGCTTTCAAACATCTTGCATGTGTATACATCAATCAGGGAGTGTAATTAGAGTACTGCTTCACACTGACACACCAAATTCACTGTGTAACGCACCACAAACAGCTGTTTGTGTAGTGATGGCCGTGCTGGAATGATGCACACCATGGCGAGAGTGCAGGCCATGGCGGTTTTCAAGCCTATATGGTCGCTGGGCTGTAGTAGCTCAATGATAGAACAACAGTGACTGTCCAGCTGATCAAATTTGGTCTGACAGCAATGAAGCAATGACCTTATTGTCTTTGGTGTGCCAACCCCAGTGACACTCATATAGCCGGTGGTCATTGCTTCATTGTGATACGCAAGGTACTTCACTGCAGCAAGGTAATGATCACGAAGGGGAATGGGCACATGTACATGCCTTTTGTTTTGTTGTTGCAGCTGCAGTGCAACTAGAAAAATTAGGCAGGCATGTACACGCACCAGAAAAGTTAGTATAGCGGCCGCTGCTAGCAGCGGCCTTAAAAATTCAGGAATCCACCTGAAGTCCTGGACCCTGTTGGTGGTGGCGGAGAAGGCAGTCAAGCGGCCTGCAGTGTGTGTGGGGACTGACTTAGTCCTCGGGCGGGCAGTAGCCCTCTGGGATCCATGCCTCATTAATTTTGATAAAGGTGAGGTACTGAACACTTTTGTGACTTAAGTGACTTCTCTTCTCAGTGACAATGCCTCCAGCCGCGCTGAAAGTCCTTTCTGACAGGACGTTTGAGGCAGGGCAAGACAGAAGTTGGATGGCAAATTGGGACAGCTCTGGCCACAGGTCAAGCCTGCGCACCCAGTAGTCCAAGGGTTCATCTCTGCTCACAGTGTCTATATCCACACTTAAGGCCAGGTAGTCGGCTACCTGCCAGACAAGGCGTTGGTGGAGGGTGGATCCAGAAGGGCTAAGGTGAGGAATTTGACTAAAGAATGTCCGCATGTCCGACATCACCATGAGATCGCTGGAGCATCCTCTCCTTGCCTGCGTAGACATGGGAGATGGATTACTGGCAGTGGTACCTTTACTGCGTTGTGCTGTGACTTCACCCTTATACGCATTGTAAAGCATACTTGCCAACTTGTTCTGCATGTGCTGCATCCTTTCTGCCTTCAGGTGACTTGGTAACATGTCCGCCATTTTGTGCCTATACCGAGGGTCTAGTAGTGTGGCCACCCAGTACAGCTCATTCCCCTTGAGTTTTTTTATACGGGGGTCCCTCAACAGGCTGGACAGCATGAAAGACACCATCTGCACAAAGTTGGATCCAGACGTACTCTCTATCTCCTCTTGCTCTTCCCCAGTGATGTCAGGTAAGTCCTCCTCCTCCCCCAGCCACGAACAATACCACGGGAACGTTGAGCAGAACAAGCCCCCTGCGATGCCTGCTGTGGTTGTTCTTCTGCCGCCGCCTCCTTCTCCTCCACAGAAACACCTTCCTCATCATCAGAGTCTGAATCCTCTTCCCCACACGACTCTTCCTCCTCCTCCTCCCCCCTCTGTGCTGCTGCAGGTGTTGAGGAAACATCTGGTTTTGATGTAGACAGACATGACAGACAGACAGAAGGAGCAACCAGTAGCAACCGCTGCTCTGGCTTGCACCCCTAAGACAGAGTACAGAAGGAACCACCGCCTCTACCGCTAGGGCGAATGCGATCCCAACAGACAGAACAATTTCCTGTCGACCGCCGCTGGTGACAAGACAATCGCAACAGATAAGACAGAATAGGCAGTACAAATTAAACACAACCTGACTGCACTAAGTAGGAGGGCAAGGATAACTCCCCAAGAATTAACCCCACTAAGATATTATTAGCAACAGTAGCAGAGGGCTGATCTCCAGGTAAGTTATCAGGAACAAACCTCTATGGCCAGCAGGGAATTCTGGGAAGAAATGAAATTTATACTGCAAGCCATCAAAGGAAGCAGCTAAGCAATTTGCATGACAAGTGTATGCAAATTCCTCCCCAGAACAGCAGCTCTGCAACTTGCAGAGTGGAGACAGGTCTCTTTTCCAGGGACCTGCAGCACTCAGACCTAAGAAAAGGTTAAGAAGCTGTCTGCTAGTTCAGACAGCAGAGCAGATCATTACAGTACCCCCCGCCCCGCCTCTAGGGACGGCTTCCAGACATCTCTCAAAACTGATATTTCCAAAAAACAAATCTGACAGAACACTCATGAAGGTCGGGACAGCCCGACAAGGCCCAATCCTCCCGAGACCGAAGTCGTCAGAAGCAGTAGCCTCTGAAACATGCCCATCAGTACTACAAGCCTCAGCGTAACACCCATCAGGACTGCGAATGCCAGAGAAGAACCCATCGACACTCTCCGAGCAATACCCACCACCTTCCAGGGACTGTCCAAAATACCAAACCTCCCACAATACCTATTCGAAGTGTCCGTATCAACAGAGAAGCCACTGTTGATCCCATCCAGGGTACCAAAAAAAATTTCTCCCAGAATCTCCCAGAACACTTTGAAGCTCCGCAGAGATCCTAAGAGACCAGAATGATCTTTAGGTTCACATGGAGAACTATCAAAAACCCCTATGGAACCCATGACAATTCCGGATTCAGGATTACCAGGACAAGCATCAAGATCAGGGCTTTCAGGGACCACTTCTGGGCATGCAGGCCAGCAGGCAATATCAGAACATGTCTCCACAGAGGAAGCATCTGAGCATGCTGGTAACCGAGGCACACTTGGGCATTCTGGCTCACAGAGCGCATCGGGGCACACTAGCACAAGAGAAACCTCAGGACATGTCGAGGAACTGCCAACCTCAGAGTCCGTCACGACAAGACCAAAACCAGGACCGGGTAGAGGATCATCACGAGTAGTGGTCACAAGTACTGGACTTTCAAAAGAAGACTTGGACTCAGAAATTTATGTGACTGTAATGGTATCTAACCAAAACTCATCATTGACTACGCATGACTGAAGCTCCACAAGAGCTGCAAAAGTAGTAAATATAACAGCGATGCCTACTGAAGTGGACAATACCTCAGACAGCCCAGCGGGGCAGGAGGCACCTCCTAAAAGTTCTGCACCCTTTGGGAGGAACTCGGAGACCTCCAGGACATCAAACAAAAGCTCAGAAGCACCGTTTCCCAAGTTTTCTGACAAAGAAATCAAGGATTCTGAACTATCCATGTTACAGGGCAAAACATCAAATACATTTTGCGGACAGAGCAAATATCCCAGGGATGGTTCTACAATCTGCTGAGACTGAGTTTCATCTTCATGAACAAGATGCACAGGAATATTTACTGGAACACACACTGACTGCCTGACTCTAATCTCCCTGCACGCAGAATTCTGCATAGCAGTCAAACTAGACTGTAATTCCAAAATAGCAGAAAAACAGGTGAGAATAGTAGCAATACCTAGATGAGCCTCTAGGGTCACTGCAGGAGATTTTATGCAGGGCACTATTGATTCATCCAGAGTACAGGGTGGAGAGTCAGTACTATCTTCAGAGCAAGAAAGGGACTCACAAATGTCAGTGCGAGTGGACACCATGGTTTCATTCATGGTACAGGGCAGGCTCACAGAAACCTTCTCTGGACAACGCAAAGATCCCTCAGTATCAGATTCGCAAAACCAAAATGCTGTCTCACCCTTAGACGCGGTTAACAATGTCGAATCCGTTAGTACGGAAAATTTGCGAATCTAAGATCGCTTTAGGTTGTGAAACTGACGCTTCCAAAGCGCAAGCCTCCGCGATCTGTGGACCAGACTGCAAAGTGTTCAGGACAGAAAAACTGGAACAACTGTCATCTGGCAACGTGCCTTTACAGGTGTGAACAGAGCGACAAATAGATGTATTTGCAGAAGAGGTTGTGACTAGCTAGGTGTATTATATGTGTGCATTTCTCATTGGCTTATAAGCAGCCTGCAGGCTTTATAAAGCAGCAGAGAACTGTTTGGGAGTGAGTTTCTCCATTTGTGTGTTTGGTAAGTTTTAGAGCAGTAGGGGACAGGCCTTGGGGGTGGCAGCTCCAAGGGTTTGGCTGCGCTCACATATGGTGTTAGATGCTGGTCCTGGGGCCCCGGGCAGTGAGAGTTCCCGGGGCCCCAGGCTGGCTCATGCACCATTGTTTTTAATTTTATTGTAGTATCCCATGCAGTTTAGTTAGGAGGGGGGCAGATGAGAGGGAATATCCTGCACGCTGGTGCCCCCTGCTGGTCATATAGCCATTGTCTATATGCAACTGAAGACCTCTCCAACTGACTGGCTGACTTGCTCAGCTTCTGCTTGATTAATCACTGCAAGCTAGGTGTATTATATGTGTGCATTTCTCATTGGCTTATAAGCAGCCTGCAGGCTTTATAAAGCAGCAGAGAACTGTTTGGGAGTGAGTTTCTCCATTTGTGTGTTTGGTAAGTTTTAGAGCAGTAGGAGACAGCCCTTGGGGGTGGCAGCTCCAAGGGTTTGGCTGCGCTCACATATGGTGTTAGATGCTGGTTCTGGGGCCCCGGGCAGTGAGAGTTCCCGGGGCCCCAGGCTGGCTCGTGCACCATTGTTTTTAATTTTATTGTAGTATCCCATGCAGTTTAGTTAGAAGGGGGGCAGATGAGAGGGAATATCCTGCACGCTGGTGCCCCCTGCTGGTCATATAGCCATTGTCTATATGCAACTGAAGCCCTCTCCAACTGACTGGCTGACTTGCTCAGCTTCTGCTTGATTAATCACTGCAAGCTAGGTGTATTATGTGTGCACTTCTCATTGGCTTATAAGCAGCCTGCAGGCTTTATAAAGCAGCAGAGAACTGTTTGGGAGTGAGTTTCTCCATTTGTGTGTTTGGTAAGTTTTAGAGCAGTAGGAGACAGGCCTTGGGGGTGGCAGCTCCAAGGGTTTGGCTGCGCTGACACATATGGTGTTAGATGCTGGTTCTGGGGCCCCGGGCAGTGAGAGTTCCCGGGGCCCCAGGCTGGCTCATGCACCATTGTTTTTAATTTTATTGTAGTATCCCATGCAGTTTAGTTAGGAGGGGGGCAGATGAGAGGGAATATCCTGCACGCTGGTGCCCCCTGCTGGTCATATAGCCATTGTCTATATGCAACTGAAGACCTCTCCAACTGACTGGCTGACTTGCTCAGCTTCTGCTTGATTAATCACTGCAAGCTAGGTGTATTATATGTGTGCATTTCTCATTGGCTTATAAGCAGCCTGCAGGCTTTATAAAGCAGCAGAGAACTGTTTGGGAGTGAGTTTCTCAATTTGTGTGTTTGGTAAGTTTTAGAGCAGTAGGAGACAGGCCTTGGGGGTGGCAGCTCCAAGGGTTTGGCTGCGCTCACATATGGTGTTAGATGCTGGTTCTGGGGCCCCGGGCAGTGAGAGTTCCCGGGGCCCCAGGCTGGCTCATGCACCATTATTTTTAATTTTATTGTAGTATCCCATGCAGTTTAGTTAGGAGGGGGGCAGATGAGAGGGAATATCCTGCACGCTGGTGCCCCCTGCTGGTCATATAGCCATTGTCTATATGCAACTGAAGCCCTCTCCAACTGACTGGCTGACTTGCTCAGCTTCTGCTTGATTAATCACTGCAAGCTAGGTGTATTATATGTGTGCATTTCTCATTGGCGTATAAGCAGCCTGCAGGCTTTATAAAGCAGCAGAGAACTGTTTAGGAGTGAGTTTCTCCATTTGTGTGTTTGGTAAGTTTTAGAGCAGTAGGAGACAGGCCTTGGGGTGGCAGCTCCAAGGGTTTGGCTGTGCTCACATATGGTGTTAGATGCTGGTTCTGGGGCCCCGGGCAGTGAGAGTTCCCGGGGCCCCAGGCTGGCTCATGCACCATTGTTTTTAATTTTATTGTAGTATCCCATGCAGTTTAGTTAGGAGGGTGGCAGATGAGAGGGAATATCCTGCACGCTGGTGCCCCCTGCTGGTCATATAGCCATTGTCTATATGCAACTGAAGCCCTCTCCAACTGACTGGCTGACTTGCTCAGCTTCTGCTTGATTAATCACTGCAAGCTAGGTGTATTTTCCCAGAACGTCATTTCGGACAGCACCCCTGGATGAGACCCATCTCCCTCCGCACTGTGGACAGGAAACTGTTAAAACAAACATTTGCATAAGCAATAGGCAGCAGTATATAAGATACATTCAAGCTACAGTACCTTAGTTTAGTTTCCTGTCCCGGACGGGATGCGTGGGCGATGTCTCCAGGAGTGCCATCCATGTCAGGCGGCAGGGGCAGCGTTTTTCAGGGCTCCAGGTGCAGCTGTACAGGGAGACAGTCTGGAGCCCTGCAGCGTGTAGGAGGCTTCTCCATTGGTGGCAGCGGATTTATGCGTACAGGCGCACGCATGGAAGAAAGGTCACTTCCGGTTGAACCGGAAGTAGTCACGCGCATGGCGTCCCGCGTGATCTGAGGTCTGAGCTGAGCGGCAGGGGCCGCGGCGGTGATTGGGATCAGCACTCAGCTGATCCCTGGAGGTAAGAGGTGAAATTAGCATACAATGGGCGGCAGCTGCCGCATGATTAATGAAATCAGCAGCATCTATTTAAAGTATGTGTGGACATGATTCAGTTGGTTTGTGACTGTGAATCATGGAGGACGCCGCTGGGTCAGCTCCTGCACAATCTGCTAAGACTGCCCAAGAACCCTCTCTGGCAAGTAGATGGATTACGATATTCTGCTTAGCTAGCTATACATTTGATATACATAATTATATCTGGAGGGAATGATCTACTGGCTGGTTATTTTTTATTATGTCTTATAGCCTAAAAGACAAGATAAAAGTGATAAAGCTAAAGAAGCTGAAAAGTCTGACAGATCTTCTGCTCATTCCAGCCAGCATGGATCTAGCAAGATGGAAAAGAAATGTGCCATTTGTAACAGCCATTTATCATCTTCTTCTACTAAGAAATTGTGTCGTCATTGTACAGATAAGCTTGTTAAGGAGGAATCCCCTGTCATATTCAAGGATTTAATGGGTTGGATGCGGGCTGAAATGTCCACAGCAATTAAAGAAATGAAGGATTCTGCTATTGCCTCTACCGCCTCAGCTGCTTCAGATAATCCTGGAACCAGTTCTGCTGTAGACTCAATACCTATAGTAATTAATCCATCATCTCCAAGTATAACGGTAGCTCCAGTCGTACCTCCTACTTCTAGGAGACAGAGAAGAGAAAGCGATATTGAAGGTTCTGGTTTATCAGATGGGGAAATTTCGCCTTTTGATGAGATTTCTAATGAAGAAGATGATTTATCTAAGCCTGATAAACCAAAGTTTTCATTTTCACCCGAATTAATGAAAGACTTATTGATTGCCATGCATGACACTATGGGTATCAGGTCAGAGCAGAAATCTTTGACACCCTTGGATGAAATGTATGAGAGTTTGGCGGATCCCCAATCCAGGTTTATCCCAGTCCATAATACGCTTAAAAAATATGATTAAAAAGGATTGGGATAATCCGGAAAAGAGGGCTTTTTGGCCCAAATCCCTATCCAAACGTTACCCTTTCAGTCCTGAAGACCAGGTTTTTTGGGGTATTCCGCCTAAATTGGATCCATCTTTTTCAAAGGTGTCAAAAAAGACTGACTTACTCTTTGAAGATTTTGGGAATCTTAAGGATCCAATTGATAAAAAGATGGACAATGTCTTAAGAAGAGCATGGGAATCTTCTTCTCTAACATTTAAGCCTGCCATAGCCTCCACAGCTGTAAGCAGATCTTTGAAGACCTGGCTTGTGGATGTACAGAATAAGATTGCTTCTGGAGTACCTAGAGAGGAAATTTTGAATTACTTTCCTAAAGTTTTGAATGCTTCTAATTATTTGATTGATGCCTCAGATGATACAGTTAAGTTAACTGCTAGAACTACAGCTTTGGTTAATTCGGCAAGAAGAGGAGTATGGGTGAAGACCTGGAGTGGTGACACTGCTTCAAAATCAAAGTTGTGTGGTATCCCATGTGAAGGGGGTTTGCTGTTTGGCTCAAAGCTGGATGATACTCTGGACAGAGCAGCAGATACCAAGAAAAATTTTCAAGTTAAAAAGAGGCCTTTTCAGAACAAACGTCCTTTTCGTCCTTTATCCAAGAACGAGCCAGATCCCAGGTCCTCTAAGGGTAAATGATGGGCCCCTTAGAGACCAGAAAAACCCAGATCCAATTTTGTTCCCTCTAAAAAGCCAGATAAACAATGACGCCAGGATCCCAGTGGGGGGGAGAGTTGCAAACTTCTTCGAGTTGTGGCAACCTCTGTTCCCAAACCAGTGGTTGCTAAAAGTAATATTGGAAGGTTACAATATAGAATTCAGCCAACTTCCTCCAACTCACTTTTGTATTACTCCCCATCCAAGAGATCCAGAAAGGGTTGTAGCTCTTCAAGCAGAAGTTCTCTCCCTACTACAGAAAAGAGTGATTCGAGAGGTTCCAAGATGCCAAAGGGAACAGGGGTTCTATTCCCCGGTGTTTCTAGTAAAAAAGCCACAGGGCAGTTTTCGTTTTATTCTGAACCTGAAAAATCTGAATCAGTCAGTAAGGTACAGAAGATTCAAGATGGACAACATCCAGTCAGTAATTCGTGTGTTACAAAGGGACGATTATCTAGCATCCCTAGACCTAAAAGATGCCTATCTCCACCTGCCAATACATCTATCCTCACAACAGTATCTAAGGTTTGCAATACAGATGGAGACAGAGGTAAGACATTATCAGTTCAATGCTTTGCCTTTTGGATTATCTTCAGCCCCATGGTTATTCACCAAGGTGATGTCTGAATTAACACAAACATTAAGAATCACTTCGCTTTTTGTGATGTAAACATCGCAAAATGCCTTCCAATCAATCTTGAACTCCTCAATCAAAGCCCCAATCTCCCATGAAGCAAATGGAGGCTCAAACAACCCTGTATCAAGGTAACACTCATACGGGTTGGGATCAGGAACATGCATAGATTTTCTTACACCTTTAATATACTGAATAATTCTGCCTATCATAGGATCCACATATGCTTTTGCTCTGGGGCAACAACACCTGAGACTGAGAAGTCTCTCTGGATTCATCACATTCAAGTGTGTTCCACATTTCAGACTTTACAGAAATAATTTATTTATTTGTAGTTGCTATGGGCAACGGATTTTTCCGCTGGGAAGCCTTCCTAGATTTTCTCCTTTTAGTTTTAGCCGCTACAAGTGGCTGCCGTCTAGATTAAAGGGAGCTGGTACTGCATTCATTATCACACTGAATGGTTTTGCATGGAATGGATAGAACAGCTGACTGATTAGCAGGTACACACTCGTCAAGAATAGATGGTAAACAAGGCAGTTTAAACCAGTGGGAAAAAATCAATGTAAGAAACTGATAAGGATTATCATTCCAGGAATGACTTTTCAAAATCTCATAAGCCCACACAAACAGAACTCCTTGCAATAGCGTATAAGCTAATTGGAGAGACGGCGTGGATGGATCAGTAGTTTGAAAGGTAGGATTCACAAAAAATCTTACACATTCAGAAAGGAAGTCCTCTTTGGTTTCAGAATCTAGTCTTTTAAAGCTCTTAAAGGTATAAGAACCATATTCGACAAAAACGTACAAATCGGAAATTCCCTCTACACTGGGAATTTCGGTTTGGCTGGTCATACTGTAACGATTGTGGAATTATCTCAGTGGGCAGCGCACAAGATGTGCGCTGACACTGCGGAAGTCCTCCACAAGCGTATAAAATGGCAGAACCCAGCTTGGTGCAATGCACTCATAGAAGGAAATTCCCACCGGCAGATGGAGCTGTGGAGTGCAGAGGAACAACCCCTCTGCACTGCCACAGATGCCAGATGGGAATTGTACGAATTGCAACAATGCAGGGCAAGATAGCCCTCAGAGAGAGAGAGAGTGAGCACAGAGACAGAATGTATGTGTGTCCACCAATCTAGTCGCCACCCAGCGACGGTGAACACACAACAGTGGAAATGAAGTGGGAACACAATCGCAAGAGTGGCGATTGCCAATAGTGACACAAGACCGAGTTAGACAGAGCACAAGTGTAGCAAGAAAGACATAGCAAATAACAATGATAAGAACGTCAAGGAAAATAACAAACACTAACTAAACGCGAACTCCGCACTCATTCACAACAGTGAACGCGTTAAAGACACGATCACCACACGTTAGGCGCCCAGTGATGCCACCCTAGCGTGCCACCCTAACTAACTAATGTACCACAAACACGAAATAGAGAACGCAAACGCTTGCAAAACGGTTACCTCACTGAGCCTACAGCAAGCGTTCGTACTAAAGAAGACAGAGAGGAGTAGCCAGCAGCAACCACAGCTCTGGCCTACACTCCCAGACAGAGCACAGAAGGAACCACCGCCTCTACGGCTAGGGCGGATGCGATCCAGACAGACAGACAGAAGGAGCAACCAGTAGCAACCGCTGCTCTGGCTTGCATCCCTAAGACAGAGTACAGAAGGAACCACCGCCTCTACCGCTAGGGCGAATGTGATCCCAACAGACAGAACGATTTCCTGTCGACCGCCGCTGGTGACAAGACAATAGCAACAGATAAGACAGAATAGGCAGTACAAATTAAACACAACCTGATGCACTAAGTAGGAGGGCAAGAAGCACTCCCCAAGAATTAACTCCACTAAGATAATATTAGCAACAGTAGCAGAGGGCTGAACTCCAGGTAAGTTAGCAGGAACAAACCTCTATGACCAGCAGGGAATTCTGGGAAGAAATGGTATTTATACTGCAAGCCATCAAAGGAAGCAGCTAAGCAATTTGCATGACAAGTGTATGCAAATTCCTCCCCAGAACAGCAGCTCTGCAACTTGCAGAGTGGAGACAGGTCTTTTTTCCAAGGACCTGCAGCACTCAGACCTAAGAAATGGTCAAAAAGCTGTCTGCTAGTGCAGACAGCAGAGCAGATCATTACCCTCCCCCTGCTTCTTTCAGGAACTCGTCTCCTCCTACTCCTCTCTGACCCCCTTTCTGAACTGTCCCCCTGTTCATCTCCTCTATTGGGAACATACTTGGGATCCGTATCATCGTCATCATCATAATCATCCTGCCCAGCTTCACTTGCCTCAGACACCTCAAAAACTGCACCAACAGCAGGTACTTCATCATCCTTCTCCTCACACGTTACGTCCATAGTGTTGCCTAACTCACACATATGAGGTGATGTAACTTGCTTAGCGCCTTCATCTTATTGTTGCAGCAGTGGCTGGGAATCAGTGATTTCACCACCAAATAACTCCTGCAAAGTGTCAAATGCAGCGGACGTGATGCTTGTAGTAGCGCTGGTGGCTGCGGGAGATGAGGTGTTTTGTGTTAAATAGTCAACCACGTCCTGACAATCTTGGGAGTTGATGGCACGTGCCTTCTTCTGAGCACTGTACTTTGGGCCAGTGCCGCACGAAACCACATCAACACGACCTCGCACAGACCTGCCGGGTGACCTTCCTCTGGGTCTGCCTCTACCTCTTCCTCTACCTGGTTTGTCTGTTTTGTCCATATCGGGGGGATGAAGTGAAAGGTATGCACTGACTTGACTAATACAATGTGCAGTCACACAGGTGCAGTTAACAGGTATGCACGGAGTGGTATATCACACTGCGTGCACTCACATACGTAGGTGGGTGCACTGAACACAACAGGTAGGTATACGCAGTGATGAGGTGGGTTCACTGAACACAACAGGTAGGTATATGCAGTGATGAGGTGGGTTCACTCAACACAACAGGTAGGTGTATGCAGTGATGAGGTGGGTTCACTAAACACAACAGGTAGGTATATGCAGTGATGAGGTGGGTTCACTGAACACAACAGGTAGGTATATGCAGTGATGAGGTGGGTTCACTCAATACAACAGGTAGGTATATGCAGTGATGAGGTGGGTTCACTAAACACAGCAGGTAGGTATATGCAGTGATGGGTATTACAATGTGCACCTGCTGTCACACACACAGGTAGTCACTGAATGTGCTGGGCCTGGTAGTGGCACACAGACAGTATGAATTAGCAAGGCTGTCTATGCAGCACAAGTGTCAGTGGGCCACACAGAAAAAAAATAGATCACAAGAACAAGATTAGCTCTCAAAAGAACTGTTGTGGGGTGCTATTTTAGCAATAAGAAGCCAGGAGCAAGCTAACAAGCCTATAACAGCCTAACTAATCTTTCCCTATGAGAGTCTGCCAGCAAATGTCCCTTCTCTCACTATTGCAGGCACACGAGTGAGTGTAATGGACGGTGGAGCCTGCCTTATATAAGGGGGGAAGTGGCTCCAGGAGAGAGTGTAGCCTGATTGGCTACAATGTGCCTGCTGACTGTAGAGGGTCAAAGTTGACCCTAATGGTGCACTATGGGGGCGAACCGAACTTCCGGAAAAGTTCACCTTGGATGGCGAACGCGAACCACCAGAAGTTCGCCTGGAACCGTTCGCCGGCGAACCATTCAGGCCATCTCTAGCTGCTAACTCTGAATGTGTGTGATAGACATTGCGCCTGATTATTATTGCATAAATCAGTGTACACTTGTGTCACAATCTTTGTTGCTTCTATGCTTCCTTTAATCTGAGGAATTGCTGTACTTCTTTTATGTTAGTCCAGCTGCATTCTCATTTCCCTTGATGATGCATTTGCAATTGCCTCCTCTTTCTACTACCTTAGGATCAGAGAGTGGAGTGGAAGTGTATAAATGCATCATAGTGCAAGAACCTGCAGGGCTAAGGAGCTAGCCAGAAGGCTGGAGGAGGCAGGGCAGTTTCTAGGCTAAAGTTCACCCAGGGCGAGGGTGTAAAAATTGCCCCCCCCCCCCCGGACTCGCAAATCCATACTACAAACCAAGTATAGGTAAGTCAGGTATGGGTGCCCCTGTATTGCTAGCCAGGCATAGGTGTCGCCAGGATAGTTAGCCAGCTGCAGGTACCCCCAGTATAGATAGCTAGCTATAGGGGCTCCTAGTGTAGGTTAGCTAAGTATTGGTACAGCCAATAGATGTGAGTGTGTAGAGGTTAGCTAGGTATAGGTGCCACAAGTATAGGTAGGCTAGGTATAGGTGCATCTAGTATAGGTTAGCTAGGTATAGGTGCCGCCAATATAGGTTAGCTAGGTATAGGTGGAGAGCGGGGAAGTCAGTGCCAAGTCTAAGGCTCCCTGCACACTGCAAATCCGTTTTGTCATTCCGATTTGCAATTCCGATTTTCCCTGAATGCAATCAACAGAAAAACGGATAAAAAAATGCAGCATGCAGTAACGATTAAAAATCGGAATCGGATGTAAAAACTGATTAAAAATCGGAATCGCGTGCAGTGTGCAGGGAGCATCAAGGTGTCCATTACCGGTACAATTCCAGAGCCAATCAATCATTCCTGATCACATAGTTACATAGTTATTTTGGTTGAAAAAAGACATACTTCCATGAAGTTCAACCAGTACAAAGTACAACTCCAGCCTGCTCCCTCACATATCCCTGTTGATCAAGAGGAAGGCAAAAAAAAACCTCACATCTACAGCATTCCCAATATCCATATTAGCATTCACTACCTCATAAAAGCTGAGCATGTTAGTCAAACAGGACCTGTCTTTAGTAAACCCATGTTGATGCTGAGAAATAAGATTATTTTCTACTATGAAGTCATGTATAGTATCTCTTAGTAACCCCTCAAATAGATTGCATACAACTGATGTTACGCTTACAGGTCTATAATTTCCTGGATCTGATTTTTTGCCCTTCTTAAATAATGGGAAAACGTGGGCTGTGCGCCAATCCACTGGGACTCTGCCAGTTGAAAGAGAGTCACAAAAGAAAAGATAAAGGGGTTTATCTATAACTGAACTTAATTCCCTTAGGACACGAGGATGCATGCCATCCGGGCCAGGTGCCTTGTCTAATTTTAATTTATTTAGTCTTGCCTTCACTTCTTCCTGCGTTAAGTATTTAATATTACAGTTAGAAGATTGAGACTTTTCTTGGTAATGGATTGGAAGCAATCGGTTGTGCCTATTAACTCTCAAATTCCTGCTAACTAATAAGATCAAATAAATGGTATTGATCCGAAAAACAGATCAATTCCACTGATGTGATCAATTTGGTTAGTGGGAATTCAGCAGTTATAGGACACGAACAATCCATTACCCCAGCAATAAGAAACAATTAATTGGCTACAGGATAGTACTGTAAATGTTCACCTTTAGACTGCTAAACATAGGAAAGGTAACGGGGACACTATAACATTTTAAATGAATACGACATGCACACACACAGACAGACACACACACAGACAGACACACACACACAGACAGACACACACACACAGACAGACAGACACACACCGACAGACAGACACACACCGACAGACACACACACACAGACAGACACACACACAGACAGACACAGACACACACACAGACAGACACACACACAGACACACACACAGATAGACATACACAGACACACACAGACACACACAGACAGACAGACACACACAGACAGACACACACACACACACTATTGCATAAACCTCTACAAACTCACAATACAGCAGTATACTCAGCAATATATGTAAACAATACAGAAAGACACACATTCCTCCAGACTTCTCCCCCCTCAGCCCACTTACTTAGACAGGATAATGGAGGCATTTTGGCTGCTGCTGTGTGTGTATGCTGGAAGGCTGGCTGCACAGAGGTCTCTCTTCCAGCTGAAGGGGACACATGCTGGCTGCTGAAGATTCAGAAAGCCCGCAGGAGGAGGGGAGGCGAGTCACAAGACTGTGTGATGGAGGCTGTCAGAGCAAGACATCCTCCCAAAAAGTGTCCTCAGTGCAAGGAGGCTGTGGTCTCCTTGCCATAGACAATGCATAGAAAGTCGGGCTACAAAAACATGGCTGTTGATGATAATAGCAGACTAGGCAGATTGCTCTCTTATCAGTGAGGGTCACACTGTAGTTACTTCCTGTCTGAGTCAGGACTGAGCCAGCCACTTACATACCTGATATTTAACTCTTTCAGACAGAGACAGAAAAAAAGGAACACAGCATAGTTATTTGTGTGCTAGGCACTGTACATACACATGTCTATCTCATCATGTCACATGTCACTTCGGGTATCCTTTAAAAACACAGTGGTGGTGGTGCTCCAATGCAATGTCCTTTTGACCTCTTCTCTTACATCTTTATTAATGTCAGTAAGAAAAACATACAGCAGGAGCAACAAAGCAGTATTGTGTACCGGTGAGGCGCCACACCAGTACACAATACTGCTTTGTTGCTCCTGCTGTATGTTTTTTTTGCCTGAGGAAGTGGGATTGAGACCTGTGAAACGCGTTGCAAACTGTATTTTTATCTGGAGTACTAAATTAATAAATTTAATATTCTATACCATACAAAGTGGTGTTTTGTTTTTTGTGGGGTAGGCAAGTCCACCGTTGCCACCCACATTTTAATTGGTTTTAATTGATACTAATTTTATTCTGCTGGCACCTCTGTATTTCTACTACGCAATTATCCACCTGGTGGATGGGTGTGGGCACCCTTTCTTCTTCACAGAGAGCGACTTCTTAGCCTGAGCAGGGACAGGCCTAATCTCCCGGACTGCGAAATAAGTGGTTGCCTGAACTTAGCAACCGTCCTTTGTGAGTATAACTGTCTATTACTTACTTTTACACCAGCCATTTTACAATAATAAACTATTGCGGGCTCTCGATTGTCTTTTCTTTTATCTCTGTGTGTGTTAAAGTACATAGCTCAGTGATATACACACACACACACACACACACACACACACACACACACACCACACCCATACACACCACACCCATACACACACACACAGCTGCTGTGTACTTGACAATTATTGCATGCCTCTTTGTGATTACACACACTGTCTACCACTATTGAATATTGTTAGTAGTACTACATACCCCAACATGGGAAAAATAACAGGCAGAAGCAAGCCACCCCGCAGGTATTATATAGGTCGTGCTGGCGTGATTTTGTGCGGCCCTCAACCCAAGTACAGTGCTCAGAAGGTATGTACCCTCAACCTCCAAGATTCTGAGGACGTTGTTGACTGGCTTAAACAGCGCACCACATCTTCTTCAGGTTCTGCACATAACCTCCATGACACACCGTCCTCCTCCTGCTCAGCTTCTCGTTTCACACACAAACCTAACACTACAACCACTAGCAACCCAGCTGCTCCACTTGTTGTGTCAGAGGAGTTATTCACACATGATGCATTTAGTGATACACTTGGGGTCATCCAGCCAACACGCCCTTCAACGCCTGCTGTTGCCACCACCCAAATGCCGATATTCCACAGCTCGCCAGTGTGTATTTTTTGTGTGTGTGTGCCTCTGATACCAGCAATGCCATCTACACCCTCTGCCAAAAGAAACTGAGTCGTGGGAAGCCCAACACCCAACTAGGGACAACTGCTTTGCGAAGGCACCTGATCGCAAAACACAAACACCAATGGTATGCACACATTAAAGGTACTCCGGACACCTCTCATGGGCATGCCTTTAAGACAGATGACTTCCAACAAAGTCATGCTATGACCCCTCTGGAGAAGCCTCTTGCAATGACCATGTGTTTCATTTCTTCCTGCTTCATACAGTGATGCACTTCTCTAACAGAGAAGACAGGGGTGACCCGGAAGTTATAACATAGCCATGATGGCAGCCACGATTTATAAATTGAAATCGTACGAAAACTATTTGGTGTAGAACAGCGGCATTCAGGCATCAAATGAAAGAGGAGAGCACAAGCTACATAATGGTATGTATCTTTAAGTACTTTGCAGTACTGGTCAGAGTCTTAAAGGCATGCCCATGAGAGGTGCTCGGGGTCCCTTTAATAAAAGCAGCACATAAATATAAACAGCCTTTGTGGCTGTTTGCGGTGCGTTTAACAGTGAGTTTGGTCGGTCAGTGTGAAGCAGTACACTACTTACACTACCTGATCGATGTATGCACACGCAAGATGTTTTGAAGCACTTTATGCCTCCAATTTAGGAATGCAATGTGATTCCTGGCCTTTAGGGATTATAACCCTGCTCTGCTTCAAATCTGTAATTTTCCCCGGGACTTTTGGTGTGTATCCCACTCCGCCATGCCCCCCTTCAGGTGTTAATCCCCTTGAAACATATTTTCCTTCACTTTTGTGTCCAGAATTAATGTTTGTCGTTTTTTAAAGCTTGCCTGCCCATTAAAGTCTATTGCGGTTCACCGATTTTCAGACTTTTACGGAAGTTTGCGTCCGTGGTCCGTGAACCCAAAATCTGAGGTTCGAGCAATCTCTACCTGTAGACACCCTTTTTTATCCTGGTACAGTAGGAGCACTAAGAGTAGGTTCACACTAGGGGCTTGATTCACTAAAGCTTGATAACTGCAATCACAGCAGTTATCACGCAAAGGTTTGCGCGCGACCGGCGTTGCTTTGCGTGATAAATTAAGGTGTGTGAGTGATCACAGGCACTTTTCACATGAAAGCGCCCGTGAACGAGCGCAAACATTCGCTTATCATGTGAAGTAACGCCGTTCGCTCACAAACCTTTGCACGCGGCAGATCGTGTGATAACTGCTGTGATAACAGTTATCACTCTTTAGTGAATCAAGCCCTAGGTCTGGGAACGTATCCATGTTTTTTTTTTTTAAACCTGATCAAAACCGGAGCCATGGATAGCAATGTTAAAGATAGCAGGCCTCTTTACCTAAACAAAAAAACAAGGGCAATAGGAAAATGGATGCCCCTCTACGCAGGCAGAAACTGATCCATTTCTGTGTCACAGCCTGTGGGTGAGGAGTAGTGTTGGGCGAACAGTGTTCGCCACTGTTCGGGTTCTGCAGAACATCACCCTGTTCGGGTGATGTTCGAGTTCGGCCGAACACCTGACGGTGCTCGGCCAAACCGTTCGGCCATATGGCCGAACTAAGAGCGCATGGCCGAACGTTCCCCGAACGTTCGGCTAGCGCTGTGATTGGCCGAACGGGTCACGTGGTTCGGACCCGAACGCGCTCTGATTGGCCGAACTGTCACGTGGTTCGGGTAAATAAATACCCGAACCACGTCATATCTCCGCCATTTGTCTGTGGGTTTAGCTTTGGGTAGGCAGGCAGGGTAGTTCGCGCTCCAGCCACGCTAGCCAGGGTCCCCCCCAGTCATTGTGTGTCACTGCTGGGAACAGTAGTACACCGCTCGTTCAGCCACACTATATAGCATTCTGTGTACTGTTCTGTGTCTGCTGGGAACAGTGGTACACCGCTCGTTCAGCCACACTATATAGCATTCTGTGTACTGTTCTGTGTCTGCTGGGAACAGTGGTACACCGCTCGTTCAGCCACACTATATAGCATTCTGTGTACTGTTCTGTGTCTGCTGGGAACAGTAGTACACCGCTCGTTCAGCCACACTATATAGCATTCTGTGTACTGTTCTGTGTCTGCTGGGAACAGTAGTACACCGCTCGTTCAGCCACACTATATAGCATTCTGTGTACTGTTCTGTGTCTGCTGGGAACAGTAGTACACCGCTCGTTCAGCCACACTATATAGCATTCTGTGTACTGTTCTGTGTCTGCTGGGAATAGTGGTACACCGCTCGTTCAGCCACACTATATAGCATTCTGTGTACTGTTCTGTGTCTGCTGGGAACAGTAGTACACCGCTCGTTCAGCCACACTATATAGCATTCTGTGTACTGTTCTGTGTCTGCTGGGAACAGTAGTACACCGCTCGTTCAGCCACACTATATAGCATTCTGTGTACTGTTCTGTGTCTGCTGGGAACAGTAGTACACCGCTCGTTCAGCCACACTATATAGCATTCTGTGTACTGTTCTGTGTCTGCTGGGAACAGTAGTACACCGCTCGTTCAGCCACACTATATAGCATTCTGTGTACTGTTCTGTGTCTGCTGGGAATAGTGGTACACCGCTCGTTCAGCCACACTATATAGCATTCTGTGTACTGTTCTGTGTCTGCTGGGAACAGTAGTACACCGCTCGTTCAGCCACACTATATAGCATTCTGTGTACTGTTCTGTGTCTGCTGGGAACAGTAGTACACCGCTCGTTCAGCCACACTATATAGCATTCTGTGTACTGTTCTGTGTCTGCTGGGAATAGTGGTACACCGCTCGTTCAGCCACACTATATAGCATTCTGTGTACTGTTCTGTGTCTGCTGGGAACAGTGGTACACCGCTCGTTCAGCCACACTATATAGCATTCTGTGTACTGTTCTGTGTCTGCTGGGAACAGTGGTACACCGCTCGTTCAGCCACACTATATAGCATTCTGTGTACTGTTCTGTGTCTGCTGGGAACAGTAGTACACCGCTCGTTCAGCCACACTATATAGCATTCTGTGTACTGTTCTGTGTCTGCTGGGAACAGTAGTACACCGCTCGTTCAGCCACACTATATAGCATTCTGTGTACTGTTCTGTGTCTGCTGGGAACAGTAGTACACCGCTCGTTCAGCCACACTATATAGCATTCTGTGTACTGTTCTGTGTCTGCTGGGAATAGTGGTACACCGCTCGTTCAGCCACACTATATAGCATTCTGTGTACTGTTCTGTGTCTGCTGGGAATAGTGGTACACCGCTCGTTCGCCACTGTATAGCATTGTGCTCTGTGTCGCTGCTGGGAATAGTGGTACACCGCTCACCCGTCACTGTATAGCATTGTGCTCTGTGTCGCTGCTGGGAATAGTGGTACACCGCTCACCCGTCACTGTATAGCATTGTGCTCTGTGTCGCTGCTGGGAATAGTGGTACTGTATAGCATTTCTGTACTGCCACTGTACTGCTGCCAGTCAGCGTGTACTGTAAGGATAAGTGAAATGAGGAAGAAATCCGGTGAAAGAGGGAGGGGCAAGGGAAGAGGTGTTTCCCCTGACGGTTCACGTACAGGCCACAGGGGAGCACCCAAGAAAACCCACTCAATACCGCCCATGTTGTCCAGGACAACAACCCTCACAAATCCAAAAGAACAGGACCAGATAATTACTTGGATGACCTCTCAAGCGTCCAGCAGTGGGTTAAGCAGCACCAGCACATCACGCACGAGGTCCGAGTCCTCAGCCAGTTACAAGGAGCCAGTGGGCACAAAGCTGACACAACCGGCAGCGACACCACGCACACAACTGCCAGATAACCAGTCCGATGAATTACCTCAGGACACAATGGGGTATTCGCAGGAGCTATTCCCAGCCCAACAAACTTCCACCTTTCAAAGGTCAATGGAGGAACAGCCAGAAATGTTGTGCCTGGATTCACAACCGTTAACTGTGGGAAATGCACCGCGCACTGAAATACAAGGCGAGTCCGAAGAGGACTCGGAAACCCAAATCCCAGAGCAATTTGGGCAGGAGGGGTTGCAATTGCAGGAGGTCGGCCGACAAGATCTGGAAGACGACGTTGGAGTGTGCTGCGCAGAGGTTGTTGTGGGGAGCTCTACTCCACGGCGGTGGCCCACAATGACATATGACGAGTTTGAGGAGATGGAAGAGGAGGGTATGGACAATGTGGACAGAGACCCAGATTTTGTTTGTGAACGAGAACATCGCCGTCGTAGCAGCAGCACAGATGAGTCTGTTGAAGAACACACTGCTGCACGAGTTCGCCTTGTGCCACAAGGTAGGCGGCGCGCAATTTCAGGCACCACAAGCGTGGAAGTTCAAGTGAGAGGCAAAAGAGGAGCAAACAGAAATCGCCAGCAAGGAGGCAGGTGCTCCAAAGTCTGGGCTTTCTTTGAAGACTGCACTGAGGATGTTACCATGGCGATTTGCAAGGTGTGCAAGACCCGCCTGAGCAGGGGGAAAAATATTAACAACCTCTCCACCACCAGCATGAGCCGTCACATGCTATCCAAACATCCCACTCTTTGGGCAAACGCGTCAGGACAGGGTACCAGAAACAACACTGCCTCCCTTGGGTTCACCAGACTCACCACCAGACCCGCCTCAGCAGCAGCAGTAGCCCAGCCATTGCGTGGTTCACAACATTCACAAACATCAGACGACGCTGACACTGTCACTTTCCGGAGTAGTGCTCTTGAGGTCTCCCAGTGTTCATCAAACACAACAACCAACAGCCCTTCCGTGTGCAGCGCTACGGTTCAGTTGTCTGTGTCGGAGATGTTTGAGCGCAAGAGGAAATTGCCAGCAAATGACCCCCGGGCCGTGGCAGTAACAGCCAGCATAGCCAAGCTTCTGGCCTGCGAAATGCTGCCATATCGATTGGTGGAGACAAACAGCTTCAAGGGCATGATGTCAGTGGCCATCCCACGTTACGTGGTTCCCAGCCGCTACCACTTTGCGCGCTCTGCAGTGCCTGAGTTGCATGAGCACGTGGTCAGCAAAATAACCCGAAGCTTGAAGAATGCCGTTGCCTGCAAGGTTCACCTCACCACTGACACCTGGACGAGTGCGTTCGGCCAGGGTCGATACATCTCCCTTACCGCGCACTGGGTGAACCTTGTGGAGCCTGGCAGCGATTCCTCACCTGCTACGGCACGGGTGTTGCCCACGCCACAAACAGCTGCACCGCCGTCCCTCCCACTGGATAACAGCAGCACCTACCTCTCTGACTCCTTCTCCTCCAACGCATCTCAAAGCTGTACCTCATCCGGAAACGCTAACCCAGCAGCAGTAGGATCGTGGAAGCAGTGCAGCACAGCTGTTGGCATGCGTCAGCAAGCGTTGCTGAAGCTAATCTGCCTTGGGGATAAGCAGCACACAGGGGAGGAAATTTGGAGGGGAATAAAGGAACAGACGGATTTGTGGCTGGCACCGCTGGACCTGAAACCGGGCATGGTTGTGTGTGATAATGGGAGTAATCTCATTCGCGCTTTAAGGTTGGCTAAGCTGACACACATCCCTTGCCTGGCGCACGTGATGAACCTAGTAGTTCAGCGGTTCCTGAGGACATACCCAGGCGTGCCCGATCTGCTGTTGAAGGTGCGTCGAGTGTCCAAACATTGTAGAAATTCCAGTACTGCTTCGGGGGCACTCGCCAAGATGCAGGAGCGCTTCAATCTCCCCCACCATCGCTTGCTGTGTGATGTCCCTACGCGCTGGAATTCTACGCTGCACATGCTAGCCCGCTTTTGCGAGCAGAAGAGTGCAGTGGTCCAGTACATGACGGCGCAGTACCGAGGCGCATCCGGCCAGCTGCCAAGCTTCTGTGGATCCGATTGGGCCAACATGTTGGACCTCTGCCAAGTCCTCCAAAATTTTGAGCAATCCACGTTGCTTGTGAGCAGTGACAACTCTTCAGTCAGCATTACCATACCACTGCTGTGTTTACTGAAGAGGTCGATGTTAAAAATCAAGGAAACAGCTGTCATGATGCAACTGGGGGAATCTGAAGGAGAAAACGATCAGCGTGATGGTACCAACATCAGGCCATCCGCCTCAGGGAACGCTGGCCCCAGCAGCTATGACGAAGAAGAGGAGGAGGAACAGCTGGAGTTGGAGCAGGAATTTCATGCCACCACTGACGAGGGCCAGAGCGGTGCACGTTGGACTTCCACAATTCAACGCGAATGGTCAGCAGAAGCAGACCAGGAGGAAGGTGACGACTATGATGCATCACAACAACTATCACAACGCTCACAAGAGGATGATGAGGATTCTGGTAGGACTCTGGCACACATGGCTCAATTCATGCTAGACTGCATTGAACGTGACCCACGCATTGTGCGCATTCTGGACAACACCAATTACTGGGTTTATACCCTTCTGGATCCACGGTACAAACACAATGTTCCAAAACTGCTTGAAGAAAGAGTCAGACAGGTCAAAATGGAAGAATACCAGCAGGCCCTTGTGGAGACTTTAGAGAGGAGATTGACATCCTCCCCCTCCTCTAGCCAGTTGTACGCAGACAGACTGACTTCCGCAAACCCAGGACGACCAGGAGGGCAGCAAACAACGCAAGCCGCAGCTAGTACCCAAAAGGGAATGGTATCGGCAGTGTCCTTGGAGTGGGAAAATTTTCTGACACCCATGCAGCCGCAGCCCACTGAACAGCAAGCGTGCAGATCCACCTCCAACACCGATCGCCTGGAGAAGATGGTCAAGGACTACATGTCAGATGGCGTAGCTGTGTCGAACCATCCATCTGCACCCTTCAACTATTGGGTATCGAAGCTAGACACCTGGCACGAACTGGCAATGTACGCAATAGAGGTGCTGGCTTGCCCGGCAGCCAGCGTTATGTCGGAACGCTGTTTCAGTGCTGCCGGAGGCATCGTCACAGATCGGCGTATCCGCCTCTCTACAGAAAATGCAGACCGTCTGACTCAAATTAAAATGAATCAATCCTGGATTGGAAATGACTACGCAACACTCCAGGACCCCAACCAAGTAACATGACCAATGAACATCTGGGATGGTGTTGCGTTTCCGGGCCCTGTTTATTGAACCTCTCATCTGTATTACATTTATGACTGCATGGCGGCAAAAAGCATTGCTGCTATATCCGCACGCTTTTTGTCCACATGCAAGGCCTGGGTTGTTGTGTCTCACAAAGCGTGGCCTTCTCCTCCTGCGCCTGCTCCTGTTCCATCACGTCTGCTGCTGCTGGGTTAGCGTTGCCGCGTGGTCCCTGTTTATTGAACCACTTATCTTTATTACATTTATGACTGCATGGCGGTACAAAGCATGCTATCCGCACGCTTCTTGCCCTCATGCAAGGCCTGGGTTGTTGTGTCTCACAAAGCGTGGCCTTCTCCTCCTGCGCCTGCTCCTGTTCCATCACGTCTGCTGCTGCTGGGTTAGCGTTGCCGCGTGGTCCCTGTTTATTGAACCACTTATCTTTATTACATTTATGACTGCATGGCGGTACAAAGCATGCTATCCGCACGCTTCTTGCCCTCATGCAAGGCCTGGGTTGTTGTGTCTCACAAAGCGTGGCCTTCTCCTCCTGCGCCTCCTCCTGTTCCATCACGTCTGCTGCTGCTGGGTTAGCGTTGCCGCGTGGTCCCTGTTTATTGAACCACTTATCTTTATTACATTTATGACTGCATGGCGGTACAAAGCATGCTATCCGCATGCTTCTTGCCCTCATGCAAGGCCTGGGTTGTTGTGTCTCACAAAGCGTGGCCTTCTCCTCCTGCGCCTGCTCCTGTTCCATCACGTCTGCTGCTGCTGGGTTAGCGTTGCCGCGTGGTCCCTGTTTATTGAACCACTTATCTTTATTACATTTATGACTGCATGGCGGTACAAAGCCTGCTATCCGCACGCTTCTTGCCCTCATGCAAGGCCGGGGTTGTTGTGTCTCACAAAGCGTGGCCTTCTTCTCCTCCTGCGCCACCCTCCTCCTGTTCCATCACGTGTGCTGCTGCTGGGTTAGCGTTACCGGTCCCTTTTCCTGGAACCTCTTATATGTATTACATTTATGACTGCATGCCGACAAAAAACATGTTACCTGTGCAAAGAAAACAGACATTTCCCGCATTTAAAAGACAGTTTTCCCTTTGAAACTTTAAAATCGATTTTCTCAAAAACTATAAGCTCTTTTTGCTAATTTTTTTTTCCTCTTGTACCCACTCCCAAGGTGCACATACCCTGTAAATTTGGGGTATGTAGCATGCAAGGAGGCTTTACAAACCACAAAAGTTCGGGTCCCCATTGACTTCCATTATGTTCGGAGTTCGGGTCGAACACCCGAACATCGCGGCCATGTTCGGCCTGTTCGGCCCGAACCCGAACATCTAGATGTTCGCCCAACACTAGTGAGGAGCGGGCCGTTATGCGAGAGAGGGAAGCAGCCAGGACAGGGTTGGCAACGGGCAGCGTGGCGGGGGGTCCCCCCCCCCTCACCTGGTTGCCCTGTCCCCACTCCCCCTCCAGCTATTTGTGCAAAAACTTGTTAAAATGTAATGTCTGCAGCGAGCGGGGAAGCGCTTACCTTCTCTCTACTTCCTCCGCTCACCACGTCACTTCCTGCAATGCCGCCCTCCGAAGTATAGATGGCGACATTGCAGGAAGTCTAGCAGCGAGTGGTGGAAAGCAAAGAGAGCAGGTAAGCGTCCCTGCTCACTGCGGACATTACAAATCCGTAATTTTCCCAGGGACTTTTGGCGTGTATCCCACTCCGCCATGCCCCCCTTCAGGTGTTAGACCCCTTGAAACATCTTTTCCATCACTTTTGTGGCCAGAATTAGTGTTTGTAGTTTTTTAAAGTTCACCTGCCCATTAAAGTCTATTGCGCTTCGCCGATTCGCACACTTTTGCGGAAGTTTGCGTCCGCTGTCCGCGAACCCAAAATCTGAGGTTCGAGCCCTCTTTACCTGTAGACACCCTTTTTTTATCCCAGTACAGTAGGAGCAATAAGGGTAGGTTCACACTAGGGGCTTGATTCACTAAAGCGTGATAACTGCTATCGCAGCAGTTATCACGTGATCTGTTGCGCGCAAAGGTTTGCACGCGAACAGCATTATCAAAAAACAGGAAACAGTGCGCTAATGGAAAGAGTCTCAGAAAAAATTGTGGTGCGCTGGTTAAAGTTTAATAAAAGGTTTAAAGCCCCCAATAAAGAAGGTCCGTGGCCTTCAGATGTGTGGTCTCTTTATTTATTTATCTTATTTGTTTATGTAAAGTATACGTTTTAAAGGTTATGTTTCCATGCATCTGCCATGCTCCGCCCACTCCACTTTCCCTGTATGTGAGCTCTCCCACCCGCCAGTGCACAACAGTCGCTGCCGGAAGCGTTCAGTGATGCTTCTGAAGTATGCATTGCCAGAATGCTCCTAGTTGCAGCTGCAGTACACAGCCATGCCGGAGTGCTGACTCTCAGGAAGTGTGGAGTGGATGGAACATGCCACACTCTCTCAGCTTCCATTCAATTGTTTACAGTCAGAGCCATAAACAAGGACTGACTGCTCGGAAGTTCCTCAGAGCAGCGCACAGTGATTATGAACTGCACAGGCATGAGCTTCAGACTGCATCTGTGCAGTGAAAGAAAGCACCCATGAACAAGAGCTTGTTTTTGCTGTGCTCGCACACTTCATAACCGCACCTGCACAGTTCTGTCATGCAGTGACACTGGGGAGGGACAGGGAACCCCGACAACAACAAGCAGTACCAGTACACTCAGGAGGTGGTTATCTAGCCCACCATGGGCTTCATTCATTTTTCAGGTGTCTCAGTTATGGGGTACTTCAATATTTTAACATGTAGATTAGGGTGGGAGGGGTTAACTGGGGGCAACATGACAACCACTGCTGGGGGAGGGGGTCAGAGGGATTAGGGTTTAGCCCCACCAGTTAACGATGCACAGTCACATACATAAAATACATATCATAAAATACCATAGCTTTGCATGCTCTGCCCAATAATCCTCCAATACCTCAGTAGCAGCAACTATACATCAGGGTGCACACAGTGAGACACATACTAATGTGCCCAAAAGTCCCTGAAGGCTGGACAGCTAGGGAGGGAGGAGGCAGAGCTCTGTCATCGCATCCATCTGAAAATGGCGCCTGTGAATAATGGCACACACTGTTGCCGCTAATCCATTTGCCGCTTATCGCTATTTAACGTTAAAGCTTTATTGTTATTTAGCGTTAAAGCCTTATCGTTATTTAGCGTTAACACACAGAACCCTCTCTGTACCTATCCCTAACCCCTAAACCCCCCCGGTGCCGGTGGTGCCTAACCCTAACCACCCCCTGGTGGTGCCTAACCCTAACCACCCCCTGGTGGTGCCTAACCCTAACCACCCCCCTGGTGGTTTATATTGTACTGTAACTATACCTAACCCTACTTTCACACAGAACCCTCCCTGTACCTAACCCTAACCACCCCCTTGGTGGTGCCAAACCCTAAGACCCTCCTGGTGGTGCCTAACCCTAAGATCCCCCCAGTGGTGCCTAACCCTAACCTTGACAGTGTTACATTAAATCCATTCACCGTTTTCCAGTTAAATAACGTCTGCAGTTTGGCTTATGTAGGGCGCTATTGATAAATAACGTTAGTGTGTGCCACTATTGATAAATAACGTTAGTGTGTGCCACTATTGATAAATAACGTTAGTGTGTGCCACTATTGATAAAATAACTTTAGTGTGTGCCGTTTTTCTTCTTTTTTCCCTATGCGCCATTATTATGCAGTACTAACGATAAATAGCGATAAGCGTATCTTTTTAATGCGGCGCCATTTTTATGCATAGGCGCTGTGCGCCATTATTCACTGATCCCCTGTCATCAGCAGAGCCAGCACATAATTTATGCTGCTGTCTGTGAGAGGAAGAGGTGGAATGTGTAGGTGGCAACAGGGAGGAATACCAGAGGTGAGATGAGCCTCAGACTTGAGCTGGGAACAGCATGAGCACATCAGTAGTGTGCTTGTGTTATTCAGTGTCCCACTCTGCTATATACAGCTGCTGCTGCTTCTGTCTCCCCATTGCCTTTCCTGCAGGTTGTATCTTAAGTGATCCTGCACCTGATTCCTCCTCTCTAGGGCATACTGGACGGGTGATCTGATACAGGATGCATGGTAACCAGGGATGAGCAGAAACTACACCAGTACAAATGTATGCATCGTAGTTCGCATCTACGCATCGTAGTTCGACTGTGAAGTTACAAAACTACGCTTACGAATTTACACGTAGCAAGGTACCGCTACGCGTAGCTTACGCCCACTATGCATAGTTAACAAGTGTATGTAAACTATGAATGCATTACTCATGTCTAATTTTCCGGGTGCGATTGTATGCTTACAAATTTACGCATTGGAAAGGAAATGTACGCATTGCAAAGGGAAATGTACGCATATAAGAGTTCCCGGTATAAGCATTTACAGAGGAATTAATGCGTACAATTTTCTGTATACAGGCATAAGCATCCGCATACACTACGCTTTCCACTACACGTAATTGCGTATTTGAACGCGTAGTCTACAAAATGCATACGAAGCGAATACTTGATTTCAAAGTCATAGTTTGGCGAAGCGTAATTGCGTAAAACTACGCATAGTTCCAGTGTAGCGAAGTTGGCTGACTACGACCATCCCTGATGGTAACCTCCTTCAGGCAGCACTTTTCAAAGTCTATGAGTGCCCGACCCCGAACGCACACCTTCCACACAGTCTTGGTGACTCAGGCAGGGCGAGTTGGCTGCTGCACTGCAAATTATGTCTCAAGCCCCTTCTTCTCCTTGCCATCACAATAAGCCGGCACCCAGGGCAGCCAATTAGTGCCAAAACAGGTCAGGTCAGGGCTCTCACAGCCTGCTCCAGGGCTCTCACCTCCTAAAACAAGCCATTGGGAAGCCTCCTCGTGGCGCCCCTGGATAGTGCTAATGTAGCATGAACTAATTCCCGCAGGGCGATTGCTTTGCGGTTTTGGTTTTTGACCCTGCATATTTAGGCATGCGAAAGCAAATGCATGTTTGCATGAGCAATGTCTCGTGATTAGCCAATAGGCCAAATTTGCAAAGCCAGATTTGTCAGGTTCACTTGGTTGATGCACACATTTTCTCTCTGGTGTAATTAGTAAGAAAATCTTGTACTGTGCATGCGCTAGATGGTCCCGGCAATGGGAGCGTGATCGAGGACACACACGGCCAGGGCCGTGCAGGTGCAGTGGTCATTGACTGGCTCAGTTGCCGAAAATGAAACTGGGTCACTGCAGGGGACTGAAAGATTAGTTTGTCCCAGTGTGGGCACAGGCGTTTGTAGGGGGCTGGTAGAAGTCCATTTAAGGTTTCCTTTAAAAAGCTTAAACCAAGAGTCACCAACTCCATCACCATTATCATCCATGGGACCAGCACATCAATCTTCAGCTTCAGCCAGGAGAGGAACCTGGATATGAAGTTATTAATAAGGTAAAAGAAGCATGCTCACTCTACTCACACACAGGGAATTAATAAATACTAGCCGACCCGCGGCATAGCATAAGCCGCATAAGGGGGTAGTGGGCAGGAAGGGGGTATTGGGCACAGCGGCGGGGAGTGGGGTCGGACCCCCCTCCCTCACCTGGGCCCCCCATGTGCGCTCCCCCTCCAGCTTAAGTTTGTGGCGGGGAGGGGGGTCAGACCCCCCCTCCCTCACCTGGGTCCCCATGTGCGCTCCCCCTCCAGCTTAAGTTCACGGCGGGGAGGGGGGTCGGACCCCCCATCTGCGCTCCCCCTCTAGCTTAAGTTCAGCAGCAGACGCCGCTATTAGTAAAAGGCAGCGGGCGGGGATGACTCACCTCTTCCGCGTTCCAGCATGCGTTCCACTGTCATCACTTCCTGCAATGCCGCCCACTGTATTGTAAGTGGACGGCATTGCAGGAAGTGACAACAGTGGAACGCGGAAGAGGTGAGTCATTCTTGCCCACTGCTTCTTACTAATAGCGGTGGCTGCTGCTGAACTTAAGCTACAGACTAACCAGCAAGCTCATGGTGAACCAGAACTCATTGGAGTGTGTGAGGGGCTACAATGGTCCTAAAAGCCGACTTACTAAAATGCTATGGAAAACAAAAGTGTTATTTCTTAGAACAGAAAGAATTTGCGATAATTCATGTTGGAGTGAGCTTGAGATGTCTCCCAGTGCATCACTGCTGAATATATGCAAATTAACCATTGTTGCCCTTAGAAGCTAAACACACTGAGCCTGATTCACAAAGCGGTGCTAACAGTTAGCACCCTGGTGAAAAGCCCTTTATCATGCCTAAACTCAGTTTAGGCATGATAAGTTTGGGTGTGATAAGTTTAGGTGTGATAAGTTTAGGCATGATAAGTTTAAGCGCCAACTGCGTTAGCACCGCAGTGCACAGCTGATCAAAAGTTTTACGCTAGCAAAGACTGGTGCACTTCGCATAAAGTTTAATGGCGCTACTTTGCGTGCGGGACTTTGCAAGCGATCTAAACTTATGTAAACTTAGCATGCCTAAACTTATCACACCTAAACTTATCATGCCTATTGCCTAAACTTATCACACCTAAACTGGCTTTTCACCCGAGTGGTGCAATGGTTATCATGCCTAAAGTCTCTAACTGGGTTAGCACCGCTTTGTGAATCTAGCCCACTTTCAGAACCGCTGGAATGCAATGATGTGTCAGCTTGTTTATTTGTACAGAGCCATAACAATCCAACATGCATACAGACTGTTTCGGATTGTTTGATCCTCATCAGTGCATGGCATGGATTAATTTGGCTCTATGGAGTAGGGCTTGTAACACCGAGAAGTACAGACTAACCAGAAAGATCATGGTGAACCAGAACTCATTGGAGTGTGTGAGGGGCTACAATGGTCCTAAAAGCCCCGTTACTAAAATGCTATGCAAAATAAAAGTTTACTCTCTTAGAACAGAAAGAATTTGCGATAATTCAGGTTGGAGTGAGCTTAAGATGTCTCCCAGTGCACCACTGCTGAATATATGCAAATTAACCATTGTTGTCCTTAGAAGCTAAACACAACTCCAGAACCGCTGTAATGCAGTGTTTAGCTTCTAAGGACAACAATGGTTAATTGGCATATATTCAGCAGTGATGCACTGGGAGACATCTCAAGCTCACTCCAACCTGAATTATCGCAAATTCTTTCTGTTACAAGAAAGCAAACTTTTGTTTTCCATAGAACTTAAGCTAGAGGAGGAGCGCAGATGGGGGACCCAGGTGAGGTAGGGGGGTACGACCCCCCTCCCCAACACTGTGCCCAATACCCCCTTCCTGCCCGCTACCCCCTTCAGCTCGGTGGCAAGTGTAGGACCGCCCCCGGGGACAGGGCGCTACTTCTTCTTCTTGCTTGGCCCGGCCCCTTTTGCTTGCTTAGACTGGCCTTGCTTGCTTAGACTTGCTTGAAGGTTGAGCCACTTAGCCTATTATATATATAGATAAACACACTTGTATTGCATGGGATCCCAATACAATTTATTATCATTCCAACACAAAATTAAAACTGATTATATCTATTGCACAAACGACTACTTTGTATTATTGCTGCCAAGTGTTAAGTGCTCTTCTTCCTCACTATATTTGGGCAATGAGACGGTAATTGTGAGGGATAGCAGACCCGCTGCCAGCATGCATGTGGCAGTGGGCTCCGCTTCCTAGACTCCCACCGCCGGCGTGCCGCTGAGCGGGGCTGTGTGGTCGGCGGAGTCCGTGTGCTCGGCGGACTCCGCCACGCAGTTGCCTTCTGTGGGGTCCCTTTCGCCGGCCCTTACCCGCCGCATAACGCGCGCGCGCACGTGAGGAGGCAGGATCTTTATGCCTCGAGACAGGGAGTAAGCTGACCAGGCCAGTCAGCTGACTCCATCTCTTCTGGTGATTGGCTGGGGCTCTGGGGCGGCGCAGGGCAGCTCACTTGCTACATATAGGACTTGCTAGTCAGTAGCAAGTTGTCTGCTGTCTTGAATACATCCGTGTTAGCGCTCAGACCTTAGCTCAGTTTCCTAGGTGTCGATACCAAGGACATCACACCTTAGATTAGGATTGTATTGTATATTTATCTGTGTTTTGACTCTGGCTATCCCTGACTACTCTTTTGCTGATTGCTCTTGTACCTCTGCCTTTCTGATTCAAGTTGCTGGCCCTGCCTGTTTACCAACTCTGAATCAGCTTTCCGTTTCTGTACTTCTGCCACCCTCTCTGTTGCCGAACCTCTGCTAGTCTGACCTTCTCCCTTCAGTGGAACGCCTCCCACTGACGGGTGATCTCTGAGGCTTGCCTCTACGAGACGCTTGCCCCGGCAGACTATTACTGCCAAGGGCTGAGATTCCTCTCTTTGTCTGGGTTTGAGGATCTCGCATACGGGGTTCCCATTCAGAGGTAACCACACCTCTGAGGAATTGCCGTGTGGTGGATATTTCCACGAGTTTACGTAAAATATTGCTGTCTTCATTGTTATTTACTGTGTTTAGGTGTCCAGAGGTTAGTTATACTTGGATTATCGGTGATTCTGCAGATCATCAATAATCAGGTATATATCTGTATTCTTGGTAATACTGCAGATCGCCAATAATCAGATTCTCTCTGTGTGCTGACACCAATCCTTACAGTAATATTTCTGGTCTGCATTCAATTGTAATACAAATTGGAACAATTAAATCAATTCCCAGCCAATCATTCCAAGCTACATGCAATTTGAATTAATCTTGGATACTAGCCAGAATTATTACCATCCCCTTGACCATCTGTACGTATCCTACAAAATGGAAATGCACATGTTTAATAAACAATAGGTTCATTCATTGTTTATAACATTGGAATAAATTCTCACCAGAGAATTGGCCTCATCCAATTAATTTTTCTCTTAAGTTTTCTCCTTGGTGATATTTCCACATCTTATCAAAATACATTTTAAGCCACCAGCAAGCAACAAAATACTGAGAATAATTTGACAGCACTTTTTGACCTACCTTTTGATGTATTATTATTATTATTATTATTTTAATTGCAGAGTGCTGAAAAGTAATTTTAAACAGAGATAAAAATTAACTCCTGGGAGAAAACATAGGAGATAAAGTGAACTGGTTTGGGACGATATGATCATTTTTAATCTGCTTCACAAAATGTGCTCTTTTTTTGTTTTTGTTGTATTCTCAGCGAGGGATACCTCTACTGGACTTCTTCTTTAGGTGAGTATTTTTTTCATGTTTTATTTTTGGATTGGCAGGGTTAGGGGTAGATGCTGGAGATTATAAGGGGAGGGGGGTAATGTTGGGGCATGGTAAATAGATTTATTAGTTTGAGAGAGTTTTGTTGGAGGTGTGTTTGGGAATAAGGTTGGTCAATGAGGGATCCCAAAAACATAGAGGTGGGGCATTCATTTACATTAAAGGCTATCCTAAGCAAATTAAATAAATTAGCTTTACTTACCTGAGGCCTCTTCCAGACCCTAGTGGTCACTCTGTCCCTCGCTGCAGCTCCGGACAGGGTTGGCAATACTTCTGAGCTTGCCAGCGGGAGCGGAGAGGAGACTGGAGCTGTGGCGAGTGACCATTAAATCAATCGCTACTATCAAAATTATTTTGAGTATTTTCTTGTTTTCTGGTGGCTCAAAAGGCACTTTATTGACAAGTTTAAAAATATCACCTAGGTGAAAACTCCTTATAAAAAGTTAATTGCAAATGGGCCCTAGTTACCTGAAGTCCCAGATGTTTTCTGAAGTCATCATCTCAGACCTAGTTATCTTAAGTCATGACAAAAGGCTCATACACACGTTCAGCAAAAGTCTTTCAAATGCGCAATTATCAAACAAGTTTTGTTGCTGAAGCAAGTTAAAACAACCAAAAAAGTTGTTTGATATTGTTCAAACAGTTGGATTGACTTGAGCTGCGTGTTATCAATTGTTTGAACAAAAGCAAACAACGTTTTTTGGTTGTTTTAACTTGTTTTAACAACAAAAGTTGTTTGATAATTGTGCATTTAAGACTTTTGTTGCGCATGTGTATGGGGCTAAAGGTTCATACACACCTACAAACTATCTGTCCAACTATCTAAACTTGTCTGTTAAGCTCCATTCACATGCTCAACAGCGGTCTTTTATGCATCACAATTGTCAAACAGCTTTTGTTGTGAAACAACTAAAAGAAGGATTTTGCTGTTGTTCAAAAATCTGATAAGACTAATAAGAAGTCGATCCAACAGTTGGATGGACTTCTTATCAGTCTTATCAGCTGTTTGAACAATAGCAAAATACTTTTTTTAGTTGTTTCAACTTGTTTCACAACAAAAGTTGTATGGGGCTTAACAGACAAGTTTGGTAGATAGTTGGACAGATAGTTGGTAGGTGTGTATGAACCTTTACTCATTTCTGATGAGTTCAGTGTTTGCAGAAGTGAGATAAAGTTCCTTGAGTAGACAATGAGACTTCTGTAAAGAGAGAGTGTCTGTCTCTACCCAAAAGTTTTTCAGCAAGGGACTGTGTGTCTACTATTTTGTTTTGAAAGTTTTGTTCTAATCAGTGATGGGTCAAAATTTTGCATCGGAATTCACATTTTCGCATCATAATCATAATGCAAAATTTCAGGAGAAATCGTAATTGATTTCATATGTAGTAGTAGTATTTCATAATTTCGCATAATTTTTCACGTAATTTTCGTGCAATTTTGTGACAACTTTGGCAGTTAATAGCAAAGCCCCCATACATGCTATCACTACCAAAATTGGTACATATGTTAAGGAGAATGGTGGGTATAAGATAAAAAAAGAGTTTTTCAAAAAGACATTGTAGTTTTTGAGAAAATCGATTTTAAAAAAATGCAAAGAAAAATGGTTTTTAGACTATTTTTCCAAGTTTAAAAACCATTTTTTCTTAGCATTTTTAAATCGATTTTCTCAAAAACGATATAGTCTATTTGGAAAATTATTTTTTTCCCTGGTACCCACTATTCCCTTTAACAAAGGTAGCAATTTTGGTGTCAATAGCATGTATGGGGGCTTTGCTATTAACCTCCAAAGTCGGCACAAAATTACACAAAATTTTGCGAAATTTACGCACATTTTTATGCAAATTATGAATGACTACAAAATCCATTTAGTTTGCAAATCATAATTATGTATAGGCATAATTGCGAAAAATTACACAAAATTTTGCTGATTATGATCATCACTAGTTCTAATGAAATTTGTACTTCAACCTTTTTCGGAACCGCGTGCATTAGATTCTACGCCGCACTTGTGGCTGTTCTAGCCCGCAGTTTCCGCTCCCGACGCGATCGTGCGCACCCGGAGGGGGAGATTAAGCTGTCATATGACAGCCGACATCTCCCCCGAGTGATCAGCAGCCATCTCATATGGCTGCTGATCACATGATCACTACGATCGCCATCCGATCATAGTGATCAGTGTGACAGCTACGGCGGCAGGGGGGAAAAGAAGAGGATCCACTCACCTCCCTGCCGTTCCCGCGATGGTCGGTGCCCCCCTCCGCTCTGGCCGGTATCTCCGCTCCGTCTGACGTCAGCTCTGGGTCCCGGCATGATGACGTCATCAAGCCGCGACCCGGAACTGATCGTCAGACAGAACGGAGATGCCGGCTGGAGAAGAGGGTCCTGTGCGGCTCATCGCTGGAGCCTGGAAGGTGAGTGAAGGCTGCTTGCAGAAGGGGGGGCACAGGCCACTATGGGAGGGACACAAATCCAGCCAGCCACAGACGGGATCCGGACGCCTGACCCCCCCAAACGCGCGCACCCCCCTCCTGCGCAAAATGCCTGGTCCTTAAGGGGGGGTAGGCGGCCGGTCCCGAAAAGGTTAAAGTTGCACCTGTACATTGTCACATGACTAATGGCCTGCTATCATATTGCATGGAATGTGTCTTTGTTTATTTGTTTTTCCATAAAAGGTCCCTGTTTTATTAATATTCATGAAGAGAATAATTCTTAGTATTTTGTCAAAACCTGAGTGAACATAGCAGGATTCCGGCAGATTAGGGTTATCCTCCACACTAAGTGAATTCCATTTAAGATATTCTATGCACCAGGAGAACAGTCTTTTTTTTTTTTCTCTAACTCAGCTCTTGTATCATATGCCCAACCATTTAATATAAGCTTCATCGCAGCCCTCTTGGGTCAGGTTATTGTTTTGCATCATTGTTGGTTTATCGCTTAATCAGTGAAATCTTTATTTTTCTTCTTCCTTCCATCCCTCCCTCCAACTTTAAGGGCCCGTTTCCACTATCGCGAATCCGCATGCATTGTCTGCATGCAGATTCGCATAGCCAATACATGTGGATGGCCCGGTTTCCGCTTGTCAGTAATCCTGAGTGTTTTTCTGTGCGGGAGAAATCTGCATGCCTATTTTACCGCTATTTCCCATGCGATTTCGCATAGGAACTAATGTTAAATTACACAGGCAGTGACATGGTTAAAATCACATCAATACTAACCTATACGAAATCGCATGCGAAATCGCGGTAAAATACGCATGCGGAATTGCACCCGCATGCAATTTCGTCAGCGGGGAATCAGCAGCGATTCCGCACCGCACAAGTGGAAACGGGCCCTAAAAGAGAAAGTTGTAGTAAGGCAAAAAAGCAAAACAAAGAAAAAAAACCACAAAAAAAAAGAAAAAAACAAAGGCAAATGATCACCAAAGTTATAAACCATTCCGCCTATATAATATTCCCAAGCCTAGTGATTACACAAGCCTTAGGCTATTCCCTAACTCCTACAAATATGCTTCATATGATACAACATTTAAGCTAGAACCATCTATACTCCGCCTCTTCATACTTCACATACATATTTGACTTAAAAACACACTCTACTGCATATACGTACTCGCTCTTCCATTCCTTATACTCCAAACATTCCATTAGTTTATTTTCATTCTCCCCTATATATCTCTCCCCGAATCACATAATAGTGCTTAGATTTAAGATTAGCTATGCGCCAGGAGAATAGTCTATTCATCAGGTGATCTGGACCTTTTACGAATGGTCTTTGGAATTCACAGCAATGTCTCAGATCCCCAAGATGTATCCAGGACCCAGCAGGGATATTGATTCCAATACATTTAAAGGTCACTGGGCACAAGCAGCAGGGCTTTCCACCCCTTGTGATACCACAATACACAAAATATGGAGGGGACTCAGGGAAGTCTTCCGAAATGTGAAGTGCAATCACGGGGGAAAAAAAGGAGCACAGTCAATTCTTTGGATATCAGGGTCCAAAAACTGTAATTACAGCAAACTATTAGCTTCATCACTAGCTGAAATACCAATATAAATGAAAAATGAAATGTGGATGTGTCTTTGTGGTCCCTTGTAACATGTTTTGTACTATTGGTTGGTGGCCCCAAGAACTCAGTTTCTTCTGCAAGTTCAGTATACATTCAGTACACAGTGTGCGTATGCCTACAATCTTACGGAAACAGTAAATTCGGGCGCCTGAGGCAAGTGGACAAAAAGGGCGCCGCCATTCACTAGCATAATAAATATCGTTTAATGGGCGCCCGACAGGAAAAAAAGGGCGCCGGAGAAAAATAACGTTTTACAAGCGGCGCCCGGAGACTTTTACTGTTTTATAACTGCTTCTCATGATTACACATTATTTAATGATTTATAATTTTGTAAACATTATTTTTAAACGAAAAACAGTACAAACTTTTTTAAAACATTATTTTTAAACGAAAAACAGCACAATATTTTTTTCAAACGTTATTAATCACAGGGGGGTCTTAGGTTTAGGCACCACCAGGGGGGTCTTAGGTTTAGGCACCACCAGGGGGGTCTTAGGGTTAGGAACCACCAGAGGGGGTCTTAGGTTTAGGCACCACCAGGGGGTCTTAGGTTTAGGCACCACCAGGGGGTCTAGGGGTTAGGGGTAGGTACAGGGAGGGTTCTGTGTGAGAGTAGGGTTAGGTATAGCTTTGGTAAAATTCTTATTAATCTTTTATAAAACGTTATTATACATCTCACTTTTTAAACAGGGAAGATTAACGTTTTTACAATTGCCGATTTCATACACATTATTTAATGATTTATAGCTTTATAAAACATTATTTTTAAACAAAATATAGCACAATTTATTTTTGAACGCTATTCATGCTTATCGTTTAAAACCCTGCGCCCTTTTTTCCCGACGCCCTTTTTTAACGTACGCCAATCTTACAACTTTAAAAATGCCACTAATATCCAATGCCCTCACTCTAATAGTTTGCAGCCTATAGAGATCTTTATAGAAGTGTATCCATTCATGAAAGTCAAAGTTGCAGATTAAAAAATAAAAATAAATAAAAATGTAGCCACTTTTGGGGTCATGCATGAGATTGAATGTGGATGCAATAAGCAATACTTAGTAAAGACAAAACGAAAAGTATCCACAGAGATGGCATTGATTGGCTAGCAGAGTGACATCATTACAGGACAGGGGCATACCTACAGTATTTGACACTCGGTTCTGGGTATTAAATAACATCCCCCCGCCCCCAAAAAAGGAAAGGCATGAGTATGGTGTGCTAAGCACGCCACAGCGGGTAATGTCAGGAATAGGTGCCCCCAGTATAGGTAGCCTGGAACAGTTGCCCCCAGTATAGGTAGCGTCATATAGCCACAATACGCAGTGTTTCCCTACAAAATACACATGATGCAGCAGTGTTTCACCAGTGTATATAGTCAGATCCCCCCCTGTATATATTATTATTATTTTTTATTTATATAGCGCCAACATCTTCCATAGCGCTGTACATAATACAAACAAATAATGGGGAACAAATATACACAAGAAATACAAGACACTGTGCACTCATAACATCGAATATAATAAATACAAATACATACATAGTTGATGTGTTGTTGGTACATGTACATATGTTAAAATTACAGCAGTATGAGAAACACTAGGAGGAGGTCCCTGCCCTTGCGAGCTTACAATCTAGAGAGTAGTGGGGAGGAAACAAAAGGGAAGGAAACACAAGGATTAGTGGGTGAGTCAGTGTGCCTTCAGTGCTGCCTATAGCAAATTACAGGCTTGTCTGAACAGGTGTGTTTTCAGAGTATGTTTAATAGCTAGTGTATATAGCTAGTCAGATTCCCTATTTATATAGGCAGTGTATACAGTATATATAATCCCCCCACCTCCGTTTTACCTCCTTAAAGAAAACCTGAACTGAAAATGAAAAGTGAAAATCAACATGCACAGGTCATACGTACCTCCCATGTAGTCTACTCCTCAATCTCTTTCTCCTCTCCCATGTCCTGTTTGTCCTCTGTGATCAATGGAATTATCCATCCTCCATTTTGAAATGGCCATTACCCCATAACAGCTTCCTGGTCAGCACACAGTTAAACTGTAACATCGCCCACTTGAGCCATAGGGAAACATGGACACATCCGTTGTCCTCTCAGCTATAACTGACAGCAACTGATATTTTACTGACAGCAACTGATATACTTCAGTTCTGACAAAATGTTGTCAGAACTGGAAGGGATTATTGTCAGAAGAAAATGGTGAGCTTCTGAGAGGAACCGATAGCAAGGTAACTATGTAATGTTCATTTGAAGTTACCTCATGTGTTTATTTTAAATAATTTTACTCAGTACAGGTTCCCTTTAAGTTCCTCAATCTTCTCTCGGCCCCCTCCTCTAGAAAGTCTGGATGACTGGATCCCCCTGTGCTAGATTGCCTGGCAGAATTCACACCGCATGCTTTTGGTGTATATGCAGAGCTTCTGTTTGGGTTCAAGGTGCGTTTGTAGTTCCTGGGGGGGGGGCTCAGCGCATCTCTGATGGAGGCCATTCCGAGGCGGCCTGGTGTTGCGCTGATCCACCTTTTGTGCAATGAAGAGACAACAAGTGTTGCCTAGTAATGCCAGCTACATACAGGAAGTGACATTTGTCTACTTCCTGTATGTGGCTGGCTTTACTAAACAATGTCCATTGCCTCTTCATTGCAGGTTGCCGCAGATCTGTGGTTTCAATCCGAGCAATCCAGCACATGGGGATCCGGTCATCCAGACTTTCTGGAGGAGGTGGCCGGGAGCAGACTGAAGAGCCTGAGTAGGTAAAGCAGTTGTGCAGGGGGACCAGTTGACACAGCACTACATGCTGAGACTCAGGGCGAGCCCCTTACGCCACCCCCTTCATCATACGCCACTGTTACAGGATATCCCTATATGCCAGATACACATCTTTGCTATTTGTATGCTCACAATAATGACAACCACTGGCTAAGGCTAGTGGTCAGTATAGTGGGTTTAGGCAGTGGCGTAGCTAGGGTGTTTGACACCCGGTGCGGATAATTTACCGCCCCCCCAAAAGCGAAACGCGCAGCGGCAAAAAAATGGGTGTGGACATGACATCACCTGGGTGGGGGTAACTGTGTAGTGTAACAGTAAGGCAGTGGGCTAATATAGGTAGCCAGAATAGTTGCCCCCAGCATAGGTTAGATAGGTAGGTGCCCGTAGTATAGGTTAGTTAGGTAGGTGCCTCCAATATAGGTAGCCAGTATAGTTGCCACCAGTATAGGCTAGCTAGGTAGGTAGGTAGGTGCCCCAATACAGGTTAGATAGGTAGGTGCCCTAGTATAGATTACATAGGTAGCTGCCCCCAGTATAGGTTAGATAGGTAGGTGCCTCCAGTACAGGTTAGATAGGTAGCTGCCCCCCAGTATAGGTTAGATTAGGTAGGTGCCCCCCAGCAAAGGTTAGATAGGTAGCTGCCCCCCATTATAGGTTAAATTAGGTAGGTGCCCCCAGTATAGGTTAGATAGGTAGCTGCCCCCAGTATAGATTAGGTAGGTGCCCCCCAGTATACGTTAGATTAGGTAGGTGCCCCCCAGTATAGGTTAGATTAGGTAGCTGCCCCCCATTATAGGCTAGATTAGGTAGGTGCCCCGAGTATAGGTTAGATAGGTAGCTGCCCCCACTATATATTAGGTAGGTGCCCCCCAGTATAGGCTAGATTAGGTAGGTGCCCCCAGTATAGGTTAGATTAGGTAGGTGCCCCCCAGTATAGGCTAGATTAGGTAGGTGCCCCCCAGTATAGGTTAGATTAGGTAGCTGCCCCCCATTATAGGTTAGATTAGGTAGGTGCCCCCAGTATAGGTTAGATAGGTAGCTGCCCCCCACTATAGATTAGGTAGGTGCCCCCAGTATAGGCTAGATTAGGTAGGTGCCCCCCAGTATATGCTAGATAGGTAGCTGCCCCCGTGTATTAGGTAGGTAGATAGGTGCCCCCCCCATAATGGCCCCCCTCCCTCCCTCTCCCCGGGCCGCCCTCCATGCTCCCCCCTCCCAGTGCAGAGTGAGCACGCAGCCGCAGGGAAGCGCTGTACTAAACTACTCACCTCCCTGGTTCCAATCGCTGCACTCGCCGCCAGTCTGCTCCCGCTCTGCATAGATGCTGATACACACGCTGCTTCCTGTTTAGCCGGAAGCAGCGTGTGTATCAGCATCTATGCAAAGAGCGGAAGACGGGCGGCGAGTGCAGCGATTGGAACCAGGGAGGTGAGTAGTTTAGTACAGCGCTTCCCTGCGGCTGCGTGCTCACTCTGCACTGGGGGAAGGGAGCATGGAGGGCGGCCCGGGGAGAGGGATGGAGAGGTCGGGTTGACCTCCCCGCGGCTCCACCCTCCATTAAGGTGCACCCCCTCTAGGGCGGCTGGGGGCACCCCACCTGGTGCGGGTCGCACCCCCCGCACCCCCCTCACAACGTTACAGGGTTCAGGTGGATTGGAATTCAATTTATTCTAAGACACTGCCTCATGAACTTTCATTGAATACTCATGAAAGGATGGTAGTGTGTGAGGAAAACATACTATGGGCTTCATTCACAAAAGCGTGCTAAGTATTGGCATGTCTGTGAAAAGGCCCTTAGCCCGCCTAAAGAGCTCTAGGTTGCGCTAACCTTTGCACGCTAAGTTAACGGTGCGGTGGGTAAATGGCCCGAATCATCGCACCGTGCAACGTTTGTGGCGCACCCTGTGCAACATCATAGGCGCACCTGGTGCAATGTTTTCGGCGCACCCGGTGCAACGTTCCACGCGCACTGCGCGGCGCTAAGCTTTGCGCGTGTTAAGTAAAAGTTATTACTTAGCACTGTAGTTAAAACGCTTTTAGGCGTGTTAACCAAGTTAGCATGCTTTTGTGAATCGAGCCCATTATATTGTATGCAGGAACTAGTATATCATATTTCTCATAGGATATCTTAATGGCTATTTGCATTTTTTAAAGTTAAAGAAAGTTTTTTTTTTTTTTTATATCTGCATCTTTAGCTTTCATGAGTGTTTATGTTCCTACTTTTATGTACATAAAAAAAATTGAAAGCATTACCTGTGTGTAAAAACGGTTACTTTCAAAAGAGAGAGCTAATTGACAAATATAATCAATGCCACCCAGGCTAAGCTCTCTGTCTGGTCTCTTCACTCTGCTTCCCCTCCTCCACTGCTGAATAGACACATTGCCTTGGCAATGGCTGAGGCACTTTAGCAGAGGAGGGGAAGCAGAGTAAAGAGACCGTGCAGAAAATTCTAGCTGACAATGATTACAATTGCTGGTTAGCAGAAAGTAGCAGAGCAGTACATACTTATGCTATTCTCTGCATTGAATGTAAACATTGTTACACATAGGGAATACTTTTAAATGTTCTTTTATGTACC
The DNA here is from genome assembly GCF_040937935.1 of Hyperolius riggenbachi. Taxonomy (NCBI): domain Eukaryota; kingdom Metazoa; phylum Chordata; class Amphibia; order Anura; family Hyperoliidae; genus Hyperolius; species Hyperolius riggenbachi. The sequence goes on from NC_090652.1 coordinate 68,116,653, forward strand.
TAAGATTAGGTACTTAATTTGAGGACCACAGGCTTACACCCCCTTAGTGACCAGGCTATTTTTTTTATAATCCAGCACACTGCAGCTTTAACAGTGTTCTGTACGGTGATACAATTTAGTAGCCGAATGAGTCTGCCCCCCTTTTCTGCCCACCAACTTTCCGTTGGTGGGCTCTGATCGCTGCTGCTGTGTTTTTTTTATTATTAATTTAAAATATATCTATCTATATATATAATAGAGTAAGTGCCTCAACCTTCAAGCAAGAAGAAGAAGTAGCGCCCTGCCCCCAGGGCCAGTCCAAGCAAGAAGAAGAAGTAGTGCCCAGCCCCCAGGGCCGGTCCAAGCAAGAAGAAGGGGCTGGTCCAAGCAAGAAGAAGAAGTAGTGCCATATCAGACCAAGGGTGAAAAGGGATAATTTGCATATTTAGAAGCAGTGCATTGTGGGTAACCACAAATGTTCACTTATAGCTGAATTATTGCAGATTTGCTTCTGTTTTAAGAAGGCAAATTACACCAAGCTTTGCTTTTTTTAGTAGGAGGGCTTTTTGGTCTCTTTTAACCTCCTATACATTCTTAGTAGTTTGGGTTACCCTGAGCTGCTTGGTTACTCTGTTGTACTGGTCCAAGCCCTATCTCCTACAGCCCTATCAATCCCTGCTGTGTGCTGATGAGGATCAAAATTCTGAAATAGGTTGTCACATGTGGGTTTGATATGACTGTGTAAAATTTAAAGCTATAAGGTCATGATTCACAACGCAGTGCAAACTGTTTACCACGGGTGTGTTAAACATTTAGCACGTGAAGTGCCATTCGTGGACTTTTGCGCGCGCATAGGCTATCATTCATAAAGGACCAGTCGGTAGTGCGGGAAAACACCGTTCTTCGCAATCGGTTCTTAAAACTTCACTGTGACTGAGACTGTGTGTCTCCATTCACTTACATTGGTATCGCCACATCAGAGGGAGCGTCCCCGACCTCACACCGCTTGCGTAAATCTTTATGAATTAACATTTTGTTACATTTGTACCGATAATCACCGCACAAGGCGGTGATTTATCACTCTGCTCGGTAGTGTCATTATTTCATGCGGAAAGAGCCTTTATGAATGCTGACTTTGCTAAGTGGTCGGTAAAGTCAGCTGTTTTAAGCATTTCCGCATGCCAAAATGCTTTATGAATGATAGCCTTTGTGAATCAGGCTTTGTGAATCAAGGCTTGCTTGACTTACCAAGGGTGAAAAGGAATAATTTGCATATTTAATAGCGGTGCATTGTGGGTAACTACAAATGTTCACTTATAGCTGAATTATTGCAGATTTTCTTCTGTTTTAAGAAGCCAAATCTTTTTTCTCCCTATACATTCCGAGTGGTTTGGGTCGCCCTGAGCTGCTTGGTTACTCTGTTGTACTGGTCCAAGCCCTGTCTCATACAGCCCTATCAATCCTTGCCATGTACAGATAAGGATCAAAAGTCTGAAACAGGCTGTCACATGTGGGTTTGATATGGATGTGTAAAATTTAAAGCTATAGGATAGCTGTACACCAGTGGTTCTGGATGCTTGCTTGGGTTACCAAGGGTGAAAAGGGATAACTGGCAGTAGCAGTGCATTGTGGGTAACTATAAATGTTTACTTATAGCAGAATTATTGCAGATTTCCTTCTATTTTAAAAAGGCAAATTACACCAATACAGTGGGCGGCATTGCAGGAAGTGACAACAGTGGAACGCACGCTGGAACACGGAAGAGGTGAGGCATCCCCGCCCGCTGCCTCTTACTAATAGTGGCGGCTGCCACTGTGCTTAAGCAGGAGGGGGAGCGCACATGGGGGACCCAGGTAGGTGAGGGTAGGTGAGGTAGGTTCCTGCTGAGCTTAAGCTGGAGGGGGAGTGCACATGGGGGACCCAGGTAAGGGGGGGTTCCTGCTGAGCTTAAAATGGAGGGGGAGTGCACATGGGGGACCCAGGTGAGGGGGGTTCCTGCTGAGCTTAAGCTGGAGGGGGAATGCACATGGGGACCCAGGTGAGGGGGGGTTCCTGCTGAGCTTAAGCTGGAGGGGGAGCACACATGGGGGACCCAGTTGAGGGGGGGTCCAACCCCCCTCCTCGCCACTGTGCCCAATACCCCCTTTCTGCCCTCTACCCCCTTATGCGGCGTATGCTACGCCACGGGTCAGCTAGTATTTTATAATTTAATTACCCTATTTCCCCCCCCCCACACCCCCAAGATCCAATCAGGGATCACCTCTTAGGGCCCTTTTCCACTAGCGCGTTTGCGCTAGCTGAATCGCAAAACCGCAAACCGCTAGCGATTTTACAATCGCTACGGTTTGCTTTTTAACATAGGAATCGCGGTAGGTCATTTCCACTACCGCGATTCGTTTTTTACTTGATCGCGATCGCGCCGCGGAGCGACTTTTGCCGCGATTTTGCTATGCAGTGCATAGCATAGCAAAATCGCGGCCGCAAACGTCGGGAAAACGGTGGAATTGCGATTCAGCAATCGCTAGCGTTCAGCGCGAACGCTAGCGACTGCTAGTGGAAAAGGGCCCTTATAGGCATCAGCCTATGAGAGGGGATCACATTGTAGGCCACTCAAGGGGACAGCTTTGTCACTAAGCTATCCCCTTACTATCTATGTGCAGCGCTGTATGAAGGGGAAAAAAACATTTTTTTTAACAGCCTGCTAGCAGCAATTGCAAGCTAGCAGGCTGTTTACAGACCGGAGCTCCATAACCAAAGCGGGGATGCGCAGGTGCTTCCGCACACATGATGCCCGCTTTAAGAAACACCACAGCTGTGAAACAGCCCTCATCCAAGTCTGCAACGATCTGCTCATGGCAAGGGACAGAGGGGAATGCTCCATCCTAATCCTGTTGGATCTCTCAGCTGCTTTTGATACAGTTGACCATGAAATCCTGCTTAACAGACTGCAGGAGTACTGTGGCATCAGTGGATCAGTCCTCCAGTGGTTCAGATCATTCCTGACTGACAGAACACAGAGAGTATCCCTAGGACCTATAATGTCCAAACCTGCACCTCTACAATTCGGAGTGCCACAAGGATCAATCCTATCCCCTCTGCTGTTTGCAATCTACATGTTGCCACTCGGTACACTTATCCAACGACATGGCCTGACGTACCACTGCTACGCCGATGACACACAGCTATACCTGTCCTTCAAACCTGGTGGAACAGACCCTACCCCAAAAATAAACTCTTGCTTAGCTGAGCTTCAGGCATGGATGAATGATAACTGGTTGAAACTGAATGCTGACAAAACTGACGTCCTGTTTGTCCAAAGCCAGTGCTCGCCATCAAAACAGCTCTATCCTAAAGCAACACCAATCAGAATTGGGAATTCAGACATAAACAGCTCCAACCTTGTGCGCAGCCTTGGCGTACTAATCGATGGGGAATTGAGTTTCAGAAACCAAATTTCATCTGTAGTTAAATCTTCCTTCTTTCATCTGAAGAACATTGCAAAGATTAAACATCTGATTCCCCCAGAGGATCTTCAAACCCTAGTCCACGCCTTCATCACATCACGGCTGGACTACTGCAATGCCCTTTATGCTGGCCTCCCCAAAAAAGACTTGCGTCGCCTGCAATTAGTGCAGAATGCTGCTGCCAGATTGCTAACAAACCAGCCTCGCCACTGTCACATTACACCGATCCTTCGCTCACTGCACTGGCTACCAGTAGAATGGAGAATACTCTTCAAGATTGGACTGCTGACATTCAAATCCCTGCACAATCTGGGCCCTGGATACATGAAGGACTTGCTGAAGCTGCACCACACCTCTCACAACCTCAGATCAGCAAGTTCTATAAACTTGGTCACTCCCAGAGTGCACCTCAAAAAATCTGGAGACAGAGCCTTCTGTCATGCTGCCCCTACTCTTTGGAACTCCCTACCACACCCAGTAAAGACAGCACCATCCCTGGAGCTATTCAAATCCAGACTGAAAAGCCACCTGTTTAGCCTGGCATTCCCAGATTTATAAAATTCTTCCCCTGTACCACGATGGTCGGAGCCATGCTTATGCGCTTTGAGTCCCACGGGAGAAAAGCGCTTTACAAATGTTATTTGTTGTTGTTGTTGTTGTAATCTCCTCCCCCAGGACTTGACACCAATCGGCATTAGACAGTCCTGGGGGAGCCACCTTCCCGATGCCTATCGGCGTTAGGCGGTCAAGAAGGAGATCAATTTTACTTTAGGGAGTTTAATCACTCCATGCCATGGGCTGAAGGGTTCAAATGTGTGCACATGGACGTGTCCTTTAGCGGAATAGTAGGACTTTTTTTGGTTTTGAATTGTCCTTTTTGCACTTAAGGTGCTCACGTAGGATGCATATACGCATCAATTTTGCAGTAGGTGAATAAGTACAAGTATGTGTTATTCCTACGACCCCCTGTGTGTTATTACTACAACCCCCCTGGATTTCCACTGCTTTCCACAATGTTCTGCACTAAATGTGTAAAAAAATGTTGTAAGTTTTCTGTATTCACTGCTTGTTTGTGCCTGCCTGACATCACTTTACACACACCCTGCGGCATAAACACAACATGGACATCAACCTCTCCTTATATTTGGGGTTACCAAGAATAAGAATAATGGACTGAACAGGGGTGAAGGAGAACAGCACAACTAGGTACATCAAAAAACTATTTGAATCTAAAAAGATCTGAAAGCCTGAAAAACGTGCAAGCATGAATACTACACAAAATAGGATATAGTAGACCAGGAGACACACCATAGTGCGTACAACTATCATAGCCTTATTATTGGCATTTGTAGAGGAAGTTATGTTTCTTTTCATCCTATGGACGTGCAGAGCGATGGAGGCCGAGGTGCCAGCAGTTATGAGGGTCATCGATAGAAGGGAGATAAATCTGCTGATAAGAATAACGTTAAACATAGAAGAGAGTTGACACTTTGTCAAGTAACTATTTCCTGTTTTGTTTAATGAGGGCACATTTATGTTGCAGGCTGATTCACGAATCTTCTCTAGGAAGCTTAAAACAAGAATCACCAACATCACCATCGTGACCAGCCGTGGGACCAGCTCGTCAATCTTCATCTTCAGCCAGGAGAGGAACCTGGAGCTGAAGTGCACAATTTTAATGAGATAGAAGAGGCAGAGACAGGAGGTCAGCCACGAGGAAGAGAGTGATCCATACAAAGCCAATGCATCTGCAATGAGGGTAAAAGCTCTAGGTGGGGTAATTCTTAAATGTTTAAGGAAAACTAAGATTGGCTGAAAAGTGCAGAAACACAAGTTGGAGAAGCTCAGAGAAAACATGATTTTATCTGTGGAGCTCACATTATTTTTGTTAAGACTGTCTATGACAATTCTGAACATGATGAATAAAGTGTTAAAAATGCCAGAAATTGTCTCAAAAATTACTAAACAAAATAAAAAAATGCCTTTGGGATCCATAGTCGGGTGATGCTTTTCTCTACAAGTCCTATGAGTAAAGTCTAGCTATTTCAGCAGAGACTTATGCTGTCCTAATCAGCGTTTCCCCAGCAGACTGTGTGCAGTGATGTTATGCTGTATGTTTTATTATTAAACATAAATTACACTCTGATCAGGAGAGATCGCCTGGCTTTTCCAATTTTCATATATGCAAAGTACAAAGATACAGAGAATTATTTGCTTTGGAACACACATCAGAGGCTACAGCTTATGTTGTTTTTTCTTTTTTTTGCCCAGAGAAAACAGATTAGTCATTTACAGTATTTTGTGTTTCTTGAATCTGTTGTCAGAGCCGATGCTGCCATAGGAACAAAGGGAGCAATTGCCCCAACATCCATTGGGGCCCCAAGCATACCTCCCAACATTTTAAAGCTAGGGATCGGGACACTTAGGCCACACTCCTAACCACGCCCCCCCCCCCCCAACCCCCCCCCCCCCCCAAGTCACACCTACCATAAAATCCCCTTATATTTTTTAATACATGTTTCCCCCATATATGATGGGGAGGAGGGTGTCCGTGGGTGGGTGGGGAGGAGGGTGAGGATGGCCATGAGAGTGGGGAGGAGGGTGCCAATACAAGAAAAAAATGAATGAGGCGCCAGCCGCGCGGAAGTGGGATGCGGGATGCCTGTCTTTACATTCTATCTCCCTCCTCCCTTGGAATCTGCCCCCCTGTGTCTCCCCTCTGCTTGCAGAGTGTGCAGCTAAGCGGAGCGGGCTGTCAGCTTACCGGTATCCATGGACGCGTACCAGCATCTGGCTTCCTGCTTCCTGTGACGTCACAGGAAGCAGATTGATGCCGGACATCGGTACGCATGGACGCAGGTAATGACAGCCCGCTCAGAACTCTGCTAACGGGGGGACACACAGGGGGCAGATTCCAAGGGAGGGAGGGAGGTAGTAATGGGATGCACGCGTCCCGCATCCCACTTACCCGCGGCTGGCGCCTCAATCATTTTTTTTTCACCCTCACTGCCCACTGCTGCCCGGGATTTGGGGGGCTCATACCGTGATAGCGGGAGAGCCCCCCAAAATCATGACAGTCCAGACGAAAACGGGACGGTTGGGCCCTCTGGCCCCAAGAGTCCCCACCTCCCCCCTAAATTTTATTGCTAAGCAACCTCCTCCCTTCCCCCCCCCCCCTCACGCTCCCTCCTCTCCTCTGCAGTGTTACGGAAGTAGTGGGGACAGGCACACACTCACCTCATTCATGGGGGCCCCATGTTCCTTTCCCCCCCATGCCCCATTGTAGCTAGAACCGGCCCTGCCTGAGGTTGATATAGCCGTCTTATTTTGTAAGGGAACAGCTTAAGAAATATTGTGCTTGTTCAGGGCAGAATGTAGGGAATACAAATTTTCTGCAAAAGTTTGCAAACAGGCGAATCAGCTGAACCACCGTAGACTTCAATGGGCAGGCAAATTTTGAAGCCTAAAGTAACTGTTTCTGGCCACAAAAGTGATGGGAAGTTGTTTCAAGGGGCCTAACACCTGGATCATGGCATGCCGAAGGGGGATCCATGTCAAAAGTTGTGTTTTAATCTCTAAAAGGGGAGAAATCACATTACATTCTGAAATGTATGGAATTAAGGGAAGAAATCACATTACATTCTTAAATTTGTTAGAATTAAGTGCTTTAACCACTTGAGGACCATAGTGATTAACCCCCTAAAGACCAGGCCTTTTAATATCAGTGGCGTAGCTAAGGAGCTGTGGGCCCCGATGCAAGTTTTACATTGGGGCCCCCCAAGCACTCTATACATAACAATTGATATGGCACACCAAAACCTGCCAATGGCAACTACAGTGTCAGAGGTGCAAGAAGGGGATGGGGAACAGCTTGTTAATGATTACCACTATTCAAAGTATCTGTAGAAGTGATTATTATGAGCACAGGACCAATAGAGAGCTAATACTGTAGTTGAGGGAAGGCCCTTCAGGGCCCCTCTGGCCCAAGGGCCCCGATGCGGTCGCTACCTCTGCAACCCCAATTGCTACGCCCCTGCCTTTTATTATGACAATGGCCACTGCAGCTTTAAGGCCAAGCTGCAGGGCCGCACAACACAGCACACAAGTGATTCCCCCCCTTTTCCCCCCACCAACAGAGCTCTCTTTGGTTTGTTTGTTTGTTTGTTTATAAACAAACATTTTCTGTGTCATTTTTTATATATATTTTTTTCTTCATAAGCACATTACCCTCCCCCCATCTGCCTATCACAGCGTATCGCTTCTGAGTCCTCCCGGTGGACAGCCGTGTCACATGGCTGTCCTCAGTACAGCGCTGCTGCTGATCGCAGCACTGTACACTGTGTAAAGGCGGTGATTTCACTGTCTAACAGTCTCCCGAGCGGCAATAGCCGCTCGGAGACTAAAGTCGGGGCTGAGCTCCGCCCCTCAAGAAGGAGATGTGCGCGCAACCTGAGCGCGATCTCCTGCAAATCCCAGCCCCAGGACTTGACGCCAATTGGCGTTAGGCGGTCCTGGGGCTGCCGCTGTGACCACGCCCATTGGCGTGGGGCGGTTGTTAAGTAGTTAAAACATCCGGTGTGTGTACACGGCCATAAGGTAGTGTAAGGGTTAGGCCCATTTCACACTGACAGATGAAATGCCATGTTTAACGCACTACAATCAACCGCAAAGAGCTTTAGTGATAACGTCAGGTGAGCAAATCATTGTTTTTGCTAGTTGACACCTCCTGGACATACATTTCATTAGTGCTCTTGGCGGCAGTCTTTGTGTAGTGGTGTGTACTGGCCACTGTGCTTGTGCGCATGTTCGCATAAGTGCAGGCGATAATGGTTTTCAAGCCCCTATGGTCGGGCTGAAATAATTCAATGACAGTTAAGTGGCCAAAAAACAAAAAAAACTGATTCTGCACTGAGGCCTTATACAGGGGGCAGTAATGGATTCTAGATGCCAGTAGTGGTGATGAAGGATTATTGGGTTATGGTCAGTGCACTACTAGAACCAGCAGACCTGTCTCCAACAGCTAACTTCTGCGCTGGACACATAGAATTGCAATATAACAATAGCAAGAAAAAAACACACTGACATCTTCTGTAGCACTTTACAGAGTACATAGTCATGTCACTGACTGTCCTCAGAGGACCTCACAATCTAATCCTACCATAGTCATAGTATAATGTCCCACCGTATTATTATTATGTATTTATATAGCACTGACATCTTCTGTAGCACTTTACAGAGTACATAGTCATGTCACTGACTGTTCTCAGTCAATTTAATCACCCTAATCTTGTGATCAGTAACCTTAACTTGAAAATGTTATCCCTTTTCCCATAATCCTATTATCTAATTCCTAGCCTCCCCCTTTTGCCAAAATGACTAGCCTTTAATCTCTCCTACTAACTAAACTACCATTTTTTTGTAAATACCTAATCCAATACCCTGATCTATCAGTATCTCTAACCTCCTTCCTTTTCCTATGTCCGATAATCCAATCATAGTCGAGCTGTTTTCATGGGGAGACCGGAGGCACCGGGCCTTGGGCGGTAAAAAGTACAAATCCGGCCCTGCCAATGCGCTGGCATTAAAAAGAATACCTTAGTGGAAAATAATATGAAAAAACAGGGGGAGCAGGCATGTGTAGTGGGCTCTCCACATGGCCACCGATCCCCCCGTTCTCTTCCATCCCCCTCCGCTAGTCAGTAGCGAGCGACCCCCCGAACTCACTTCTGGGTTGGGGTGGTGACGGGTTACTGCACAGGCACTGCACGGTGAAGCGTATCCTTGTATGCGTTCATGCGGGCAGGTGGGAGTGCTCTGTACAAGCGCACTATGTCGTTGTGATGTCACAGCTACGTAGTGGGCATGCTCAGAGTGCTCCCACCCGCATAAATGCGTACAAGGATATGCTTCACTGGGCATCACCTGCACAGTAAGCGCCACCACCTGACCCAGAAGTTTGGGGGGTCGCTACTGACTAATGGAGGGGGATGGAGGAGAATGGGGGAAAGGTGGGCATGAGGACAGCCCACTACACATGCCTGCTCCCCCCGTTTTTCATTTTATTTTCCACTAAGATATCCTTAATCCTATCCTATGAAAGCAGTTACTGGCGGGCACGGGGTGGGGTGGCTAGTAGGCGGACACAGTAGCCAGTGGGTGGGACCAGGGGGCCCAGTCCTGATGATGTGTGAGGGGCCCCATCATTTCTGATGGCAGCCCTGGGTGGGGAACTACAGGGCCCAGCAAGCCCAGCATGCCCTATGCTGAGTGTGTGTTTGTTTTGTGAGAAGGGGGGGGGGACTACAGGGCCCAGTATGCCCTATGCTGGGTGTGTGTCTGTTTTGTGAGATAGTGTGGGGGGGGGGACTACAGGGACCAGCATGCCCTATGCTGGGTGTGTGTCTGTTTTGTGAGATAGTGTGGGGGGGACTACAGGGACCAGCATGCCCTATGCTGTGCTGGGTGTGTGTTTGTTTTGTGAGAGAGTGTGGGGGGGGGGGGAACTACAGGGCCCAGCACGCCCTATGCTGGGTGTGTGTTTGTTTTGTGAGAAAGTGGGTGGGGACAGTGGCATAGCTTAAGAGTTGTGGGCCCCAATGCAAGTTTTACAATGGGGCCCCCCAAGCACTCTATACATTGATACGGCGCACCAAAACCTGCCAATGGCATCTACAGTGTCAGAGGTGCAAGAAGGGGATGGGGAGCAGCTTGTTAATTATTACCACTATTCAAAGTATCTATAGAAGCAGGGCCGGATTTCTACTTTTTACGGCCCAAGGCCCACTGTCAACAGCCGCCCCCTGACCAACCTAACAGGATCTCAACCAACCCCAACCCCCAACTTACACACACTTTCCCCCCTAACATATAGCAAAATAAAGATACTTACCATATAAGTATACTTAAAATAAAATAAAGTATACTTAAAATAAAGATACTTACCATAGTAGATCCTCCTGGGACCCACTGTTCCAGTGCTGGAACCCTCTGAACATATTCAGATCCCACCACTGCTGTTTGAGGCTCTCTTCTTCCTCGAGTCTGCACTTCCCTCTGTGTACAAGCCCCATTGTACTTGACATGCTCGAGTATGGTCTGCACATGCCCAGTAACACAAACCCACTTGTATATGGCCTTTTCCTCTTTGCACAAGCTGTTTTGTTCTACTGGGCATGTACTTGCACATACCCAGTATGGTTGTGCTTGTACACACTCAGTATAGGTAATCGGATGACCTCCCCTCCCACCCATGCTTTATGCTGGGTATACACGTTGCGATTTCCCGCTTAATCCGCGGGATCGATCGATTATTTCCGACATGTTTGATCAGGTTTCGATCGATACAGTCGTTGATTTTGCATGTTAAAGAGAACCAGAGATGAATACATATATTTATACATACCTGGGGCTTCCTCCAGCCCCATCAGCCTGGATCGCTCCCACGCCGCCATCCACTGCTGCCTCGGTCCGCCGGTACTTTCGGCCAGTCGACGCAAGCGCAGTGGGCTCCCACCGTACTGTGCAGGTGCATGCATACAAAGCCGGATGGAGCCCCTGCGCATGCGTACAACTGATCTCGTGAAGTGACGGGACCCGGTACCGGCGATAGAGGCAGCGGAGGATGGCGGCGTGGGAGCGATCCAGGCTTATGGGGCTGGAGGAAGCCCCAGGTATGTATAAAATCTTTTTTCATTTTTTACACAGATTTCGTCTCTGGTTCCCTTTTAAGTATGCAAAATCGACGGCTGTATCGATCGAACATGTCGGAAATAATCGCTCCCGCGGATCGAGCGGGAAATCAAAATGTGTGTACCCAGCATTAGAGGGATGTGTGGACCAGAACTGGGGGCCGCAGTGTGAGCTAAAGGACCAGGATGGAATGAGGGGCATACTTCAGAAGGGCGCATGAATGGGACTGTGCATGCGCAGTCAGAGTGCCAAACTTACAGAGCCGATAGTGAAAGAATGGAGGGGGCCCAGAGAATGCTGTGGGGCCTCATGGACTACGGGGAGCTGGAAGAAGCTCTGGGTAAGTAAAAATGCATAGTTTTAAACACAGTTCAAGTGAGCTTTAAAGAATTAAAAAACACCACCACACAATTCCAGAAAGGTGAACTAAGCAAAAAACAGTATTTACACATATTTGGGGCTTCTTCCCGCAGCAGGGGTGGGATACTGCTTCTGGTCCCTCAGTTCCTTTAGACTCCTCTCCATCTGCTATAGCCATACTTAAAAAGCTGCAACTGGCCTCAGTCGCAGCTATGGCGCATGCATGCAATCTCCTCCATTATGCTTCCAAGCGGCAAGGCAACCGTAGTCCAGAGCATTCTGCACATGCGTAGTTGGGAAATAATTCAAATCGCACAAGCATAGAACCTCACTAGCCATCGCTGCTGTGCAGTCACTGGGGAGCATGATATAGGAGGTGCTGTGCACACAGGACATTGCATGTGCCATAGTTGTGACTGTGCCCAGTCAGCTTCTTAAGAGGGGTGACAGCTATATGACAGAGATAAGTCCTAAGAAACTGAGGGGCAAGAGCACTCTGGGGGGTTGGAAGAAACAGAAATGGGTAAATCCTGTTTAAGCTTTTTTTTAGCTTTAGTTCTTGTTTAAAACACACAGTACTTCTTCATCTGCATCAACTTACAGTGTCCTGGGTCCCCTCCTTCACTCAATCAGACGTGCTCTCACTCCCTTGCAGGATGTCACACCAGGACGGACCCAGCAGCTGTACAATTCCTGCACACAGTAGTGTGTAGCCATGTGGAAAATAGGCGAAGGAGATGAGCCTCCTTCCACTTCATGTCTGCTGAACACAGAACAGATCTCCTCTAGCTTCATATTACCCGGGCACACTAGCAAAGGGGAGGAAGAGGGGCGGGGCAGCCTTACCATTTGACGTCTAAAGTGAATTACAGTGGGCAGGACTGCAGCGATACAGCCGCTGCTCCTGTCACACTCACATTAGTATAGCTGCCCAGTCTGTCCCTCTAAGTAGCCGCTGATGCTGCTGCACACACAGACATGGGACTGTGTGCAGAGCAAAGCAGGGGGCGGCTACAGATATACTGTACAAGGCACTTGCACTACATTACTGTGGGGAATAATGTCAGCGGCAGTGAGGACACTGGTTGGTAGGTTGACTGCTTGTCAACCCGCCCCTTCCTTGGCTCCGCCCCAGGCACGTGCCTATTTGGCCTGCCCACAAATCCGGCCCTGTATAGAAGTGATTATTATGAGCACAGGACCAATAGAGAGATAATACTGTAGTTGAGGGAGGGCCCTTCGGGGCCCCTCTGGCCCAAGGGCCCCGGTGGGGTCGCAACCTCTGCACCCTCTATTGCTACATCCCTGGGTGGGGAACTAAAGGGCCCATGGTGTAAGCAGCCTCTATATGCTAGGTAATCACTGGCCTGCTTGGGTGTGTGTGTGTGTGTGTGTGTGTGTGTGTGTGTGTGTGTGTGTGTGTGTGTGTGTGTGTGTGTGTGTGTGTGTGTGTGTGCTGTGTGTGCTGTGTGTGTGTGTGTGTGTGTGTGTGTGTGTAGAGGGTGGTGTAGACTACAGGGCCCAGCATGCCCTGTTTTATCCTGTTTACGCAGGTAATCAATGGCCTGCTTGGTGTGTGTATTGGGAGTGGATGGGGACTACAGGGCCCAGCATGCTTTGTGTGTGTCTGTTTTGGGAGAGGGTGTGTGGGAGGTTACAGGGCCCAGCATAGCCTATCTCATCCTGTGTAGCCTCTCATGCTCCAGGTGGTGAGGCAGGACAAGTGGCAGAATAGGCTGTGTTACAGTAGTAGCTGACACTTGAGGTCCCCCTGGTTGCCTGAGCGGGCATATCTCCCCACCCCCAGTTGCAACATATCCAGACAGACTCTGGGGCTCTCTCCCCACTGCTACCCGTAGGTGCTCATTCTGAATCTTGTATGAAACGGACGGTTCACACCTGTGGTAGGGGGGGGGGGGGGGTTAACGTGCCCATGTCGCTGCCTCTTGCCCTTGTGTCCCACGTCGGGTTCCTCTATTCTGATATTGCTTCCTTCAAAGCCGACTGGAGGTGGTGACACGAGTGTGTTACCCCCCCCCCCCCCCCCTCCTGTCATGGCCAGTTTTATTCAAATCTCAGAACGAGCACTCAGAAGCTCATCCCTACCTGTAAGGAGGCCAGCCAGGAAGAGAGAACAAATCAGTGCTCACTCAGTACTCCCCAAAGCAGCCTGGACAGAGGTAACTAAATGTCTTGCATTGGCGCCTGGGGATAATATGCACAAAACTTTGGTAAAGTTAATCTGTGCAGAACAGCAATTTTACCACTTACTGTTTTTGCACTGACAAGGTAGTCATCATTGTGACATTAGCATATTTACATTACCTAAGTAATCCAAGTGCTGCTAGGGTAATGCACATTAATCTGACAATGATCGAAACCTTGTCAGTAATGGTAAAATTATCCTACGCTCTCTGTGCACATCAACTTTACCAAAGTGTTTTTTGTGCAAATGCTCCATTATGGTACAGGGTGGAGCTGGTAGATTCATGTACATTTGGCCCTGCCCACCATACATCATGCCACTTGCATTATGATTACACCAAATTTTTTGTTGCTTCTGCCACGTGTAATTTTAAGTGTAGTCGAGTGTCCCTTTTTCCTGGATCCAAAACTTTGGAGGTAAGCCAAAGTGCAGAGTATCGGGACTTGCTTCTCCAGGCTCCACCAGTGATCTGCAGTCTCTAGGAGACCTGTCTCCATGACTACAGCGCTTTCTCTCATCTTGTTACATGATGAGAGAGGGCACTCTAATCATAAATACATGACTCCTGGGGAAGACTGATCACCACTTGACCCCAGAGAGGTTAGTTATTTGTTGCTGCAGCTACTCTGCAAAGGAAGTAGGAGCTACATCTGGCTACCTATAAGGGTGGAAGCTACCTGTACATGGTGTCCTCTCTATGGGGGGACATTTTGGTAACCCATATTGAGGTCTACCCAAGGGGTTCCTCTACCTACCCTTAATGAAGGGCTAGTTAATGCTGGGAGGCACTCTAGTTACCAAAAAAATGGTGTATGGAGGTAAGGGCCACAAAGGTGCTTTGCTATTTTTGGGCAGGGGGGGCCCAAACCCTAAGTTTGCTATGGGGCCCCGTGATTTCTAGCTGCGCCCCTGACGTTAACTCTGATCATGCACGCTATTTTGTTATAGTGATTCGACCCCATAGAGACTTATCTAAAGTGACTTGCAGTTTTGATTGCCGCAAAAGGTGGCTCCACAAAGTACTGACGATGAGTGGGTGAATAGTAACCCATGCTGGCGTTTTCTGTTATTTTGCCCTACTTGTTGTTTGCTTCACAATAAACCAAGTAATACATCTTCAAAGTTGTTGTAGGCATGTTCTGTCCATGGAATGGTGTAAACTCTCAAACAATCCATTTTAAAGTGGACCTGAACTCAGAACTTCTTCTCTGTTCTAAAAGCATATATAGAAAGCATCTATAAGCAACAACATAATAAGCTTTGTTACAGCTGATACAAATCCTGCAATACATCTGCAGGGTCGTCTACCTCCCTTTCTCATGGAAACAGACGTAGGGTTAAAATCCTGTGTTTACAAATTAGCTTCTCTGCCGAGGCTGCTAGCTGACACAGCTGAGAGATCAAATTGCAGTTGTGATTAGTCACACTCACAGATGAGGGGGACGTAGACAGGCTAAGCTCTATAAATACATACAGGGAGCATTTCTCTATGTTTTTCTTCTGTCCTGTGCAAAAGTTCAGGTCCGTTTCAATTCCCGGCTGTGAGGCAGCAAAGCATGAAAATGCCAAGGTGGTGGAATACTTTTGCAAGGCACTGTATTACAATAGGGATGCGCAGCCTTTCCCCCCCCCCACACCTTTCCTTAAAGGAGTACTATCGATTGAAATGACTTTTTTTTTTAATACTCTATATTAGTGTACACATTACCACTAGTGCTAGGGGCACTTTATTTATTCACCCAGGTCTCTCTCACTATCCCTGCTTAAAAATTCATTTCTCACACAGCTCATAGTAGTTTGGGTCACCCAGAGCTGCTTGGTTACTCTGCCACACAGCTCACAAATATATTTCACTGTGTCACTCACAGCATACAGCAGACATGAGGAGAAATAGGCTGATCTGAGGTGGTAACAGGTAACTAAATGAGCTGGAATATTGCTGGAATATAACAAGCTATAACAATAGTCTGTGTTTACACTTAGACTGGCTGCCTGCTTGTGGTGATTCACTCCAGGCTGCATCCACTTTACAAGCTGCTGAGAGGAGCTGACCACTGTTTACAATTAGCATTATTAGTATCTTTATCAGTCAAGAGAAGCAAAGATAATAAACACACATTGCTAGAATCTTTAACCCCTTACCACCATATCAACAAGATTCTTTCAGCAAGGTGATAATTAAACTATAAACTGAGGAGTTGATAGTAACTCCCCTGTGCAGAGACATGGTCTAGCCCTCTGGGAGCAGTCAGTACTAGATACATTTGTATCCAACACTGACGCCAAAACTGACGGAGGATTTTACAGCTGAGAGGAACAGCTGTGTGAGGAATCAAATTGCTCCTAGTACTTGCCCTAATGTGTGCTACAACATACAGCATTTAAAAATAAATGCATACATCGATAGTATTCCTTTAACTGTATTACAATAGTCTAAACGAGATATTAAAAGAGTAAGAAATAGCGATGATCATAACCAGCTAATTACGATTACGCAAAATGTCACATACTTTTTTGCAATTATTGCCTATACATAATTATGATTTGTAAATTCAAGTGATTTCATATAATCATTCGTAATTTTGCGTACATTTTTGCCCAATTATGTGATAACTTTAGCAGTGAATTGCAGAGCTTCCATACATTGTAAGGTGAATACTGGGAACAAGTCAAAAGAAAATATTTTTTTCAAAAAGACCTTGTATTTTTTGAGAAATCGATTTTGAAAATGCAAGGACAAATGTTTTTTTTTAAACTGACAGTTTAAAACACATGTGTCTGTTTCATTTTTAAAATCAATTTTCTCAAAAACTACAAGGTCTTTTGATTTTTTTTTTACTTGTATCCAGTATTCCCCTTAAAGGAGAACTGAAGAGAGAGGTATATGGAGGCTGTCATGTTTATTTCCTTTTAAGCAATACCAGTTGCCTGGCAGCCCTGCTGGTCTATTTCTCTGCAGTAGTATCTGATTAAAACCAGAAACAAGCATGCAGCTAGTCTTGTCAGATCAGACTTATAAGTCTGAACCACTGAAACACCTGATCTGCTGCATGCTTGTTCAGGGGCTATGGCTAATAGTATTAGAGGCAGAGGATCAGCAGGGCTGCCAGGCAACTGGTATTGTCTAAAAGGAAATAAACATGACAGCCTCCATATACCTCTCTCTTCAGTTCCCCTTTAAAGAGAAACCCAGACCAAGAATTAACTATATCCCAATCAGTAGCTGATACCCCCTTTTACATGAGAAATCTATTCCTTTTCTCAAACAGACCATCAGGGGGCGCTGTATGACTGATATTGTGGTGAAACCCCTCCCACAAGAAGCTCTGAGGACCATGGTACTCCTGGCAGCTTCCTGTCTGTGAACGTCATTGCATTGTGGGAAATAGCTGTTTACAGTTGTTTCTAACTGCCAAAACAGCAAGCCGCAGCTACATCACCTGCCAACAATAAAAATGTCACCATGTGATAAATGCCAGAATGTAAATCAGGGATTTAAAAATTTTTACAATGGGCAATCACTGACTAAATCATTTATACAGAATTATTGTAAAAATAGCAATTTTATTATTACATTATTTTCCCTGGAGTTCCTCTTTAACATATGTAATGATAGCGTGTGTGTGTGTGTGTGGGGGGGGGGGGGGGGGGGCTTTGCTATTAACCTGCCAAAGTCGGCTTGAAATACGCAAAATTTCGAATGGATTGTGTTTACATGAAAAAATGATGACATTTCCTGAAATTTTGCATTACAATTTTGCATAGTTTTTTGCAAATCAAGATGCAAAATATGATTATGTGAAATTTGTGCTGATCACTAGTAAGAAAAGGTTGGATATGTTTTTTTGAGCTTGAGATGACAGAAGCTGGTTAGAGAATGTGAGTAGTGTGAGTAGAAAATGAGAGAGAGGAATTAAAAAATACCCCTAAGCAATGTGCTTTTGGAACTGGAGTTATAGGGGTCTAATCTTGTTCAGCAACATCACTGAGAGCAAATTGCAAGAGAAGAGACTCACATAAAGGTCCCAGCTTCTATTGTAAGGTGATTGGGGATTAAAGTGCATGATCTATATCGCTGCACCCTTCCTTCAATGTATGCCTGTCTCTCTGGGGAAGAAGAAGAAGATTGGTTTGGCCAATAATCTTTATGGCTTAAAATCTCATTACTTAGATACTTAATGATGGAGATTATTACCGTATTTTTCGGACCATAAGACGCACCTAGATTTAGAGGACAAAAATCAGGATAAAAAATATACATACTTATTCTGGTGCGTCCATGGCACAGGGGTGTCTTATGAACCTGTTCCTCCAATTCCCCAACATTTTTATGTCTCCCTTGTACCTTCTGGGTCCCCCTTTTACCTTTTGTGTCCCTCTGTGTCCTCCTCAGTGCTTTCTGTATCCACATATGTCCATTCTGTGTCCCCCATGTCCTTCCTTTGTTAGTCCTGTGTCCCCCTCTCTCTGTCCAGGTCGCAGTCCAGCGCATCACTTACTCTTCTTCCATATGTCCTTTTAAGATGCCTGCTGGCCAATCACATGATGGCGCTGTCAATCAGGGACGCTGCAGCAGCCAGACACGCTAACCACTGCCGTCCACCGCATCATATCTTCATATATTCCTATAAGATGCCCGGCCCGTTTTCTAATTACGTGGGGACGCAGTCAATCATGGTTGCTGCACTGGCCAAACACGCTGACCCCACGCCGTCCATCATACCAGCACTCGCTATTCCTACTGTTTAATCCATTCAGACGCCTGCTGGCCAATCAGGCGGGGGCCGATGGTCTTGAGGGCGGGACAAGGCTCTGCCATACTAGCCAATCACTGCACGCTCTGAGATCAGCGAGTGCAGTGATTGGCTAGTATGGCAGAGCCTTGTCCCGCCCTCAAGACCATCGGCCCCCGCCTGATTGGCCAGCGGGAGTCTGAATGGATTACACAGTAGGAATAGCGAGTGCTGGTATGATGGACGGCGTGGGGTCAGCGTGTTTGGCCGGTGCAGCGGCCATTATTGACTGCGTCCCCACGTAATTAGACAACGGGCCGGGCATCTTATAGGTATACATGCAGATAAGAGACGAAGCAGATGCATAAAGTGGTGCGGTGGACGTCGGGAGTTAGCGTGTCTGGCCATTGCAGCGGCCCTGATTGACAGCGTTCCAGGTTATTGACCAGCAGGCATCTGAATAAAACATATGGAGGCAGAGGCCAGGCAGAAAACTGATGCGGTGGACGGCAGTGGTTAGCGTGTCTGGCTGCTGCAGCGTCCCTGATTGACAGCGTCCCAGGTTATTGACCAGCGGGCATCTGAAAGGGATCAAGTTCATGTATGGAGGAATGGTAAGTTATGCGCTACTGCGGTGGATGCAGGGGGTCAGCTGCTGTGTATGTGTGGGCTCCTGGGGGTGGTCTCAATTGTTACATTCGGACCATAAGACGCAGGTACTTTTCCCTCCCACTTTTGGGGAAGAAAATGTGCGTCTTATGGTCCGAAAAATACGGTATGTGAGTGAATGTTTAGTATTATAAGATGCAAACTAGTGATTATCCTTCTGTCTTCCAGGATCTGCTGTGGCTGCTGGAACAATCCTCATCTCCACCATTGTCTTCCTAATGCTGCTCTTGTGGCTTTAGAACTGTTACCTGATATTACATATATTGATCGATGTCCGTATAAGTGTATACCGGGTGATGGTATTGGGGTGAATGGCATTTATTATTCTCTATAAGAAAGATGCTTTCTGTAAGAAGCAGTCAGGTTCTTGCAATGTATATTCCTCATTTACTTCAGAGAACCACTGTTTCAGCAAGCAGACTATATTTTCATAGTTCTCCCTTAAGATACTCTAGAGCAGGCATGGGCAAACTTGGCCCTTCAGCTGTTGAGGAACTACAAGTCCCACAATGCATTGCAGGAGTCTGACAGCCACAGTCATGACTCATAATGGCAAATGCATTGTGGGATTTATAGTTCTATATCAGCTGGAGGGCCAAGTTTGCCCATGCCTGCTCTAGAGTCAAGAAAACATAATTCTGATCATTTTAGTGGTACATCATGCTTTGGGGAAAGCCATTGAGCTTTATCTGCTATGTAGCACGGTGGCATAGTGGTTAGTGCTCTTGCCTTGTAAGCGCTGGGTCCCCGGTTCAAATCCCAGCCAGGTCAACATCTGCAAGGAGTTTGGAAGTTCTCCCTGTGTCTGCGTGGGTTTCCTCCGGGCACTCTGGTTTCCTCCCACATCCCAAAAACATACAGATAAGGCCCCGTTCACACTTGCGGTTTTGTAAAAACTGCACCGGATGTCCGGACCGCACCGGAGCCGGATCGGACCTGATCCGCACGGATCCGGTCCGTTTGCATCCGTTTTCCGTGCGGTATGAACACGGTTGCGGTCCGGATCCGGATTCTTAAAGAGATAACAACCTGTATAAATACCTGGGGTTCTGGGAGGTCAGCAGAAGCTTTGGGGTCATTGTTGGAGACAGCTGGACGTGTGGAGACCATCCTTGGATACAGAGACAGCAGTTGGGACCATGGATCCAGTCATTTTTTACTGTTATTACCTGGGAATTCTCTCCTTCCTGTTGTTTACCTACTACTATGTGGGGAGGAGGCGTGCTCCTCGCAGGAGATGGTGGGTGCACCCTCTACTAGCCAGGAGGCAGAGGAAGGGAGAGTTCCAGGCCCTCTACCGGGACCTCAGACGACACCCACAGAAGTTCTACAGCTACACTCGGATGTCTATTCCCCTGTAAGTATAGGCCTAAATACACCAACCCCCACCATCCCTAAACACCCCACCCTCACCCCCACAACACCTCATCCCTGTATACCTAGCTAAACATACCACCCTGACCCCCACACACCTGTATACCTAGATATACACTACACCCCCACCCTCCACAACACTCCCAAACCTCTGTAAACACACCTCCCCCATCCTCCACCCAACACCTTGTCCCACAACATACTTTACAGCTTCTTCCTTTCCATCTCCTGACAGGTTTGATACCCTTTTGGAGATGGTGAAGGATGACCTTAGGAAGAAGGATACCACGTTCAGGAGAGCAGTCACACCACAAGAACAACTACTCATCACACTGAGGTATGTAAAAACAAATTTCTTTATTGCAAAAACAACCACTTTCCAACATGAAAACATTCTTCCAACATGGAAGACAAAAAATAACATATCTATGGTATAGCCCGGTCAGTGTTATTAAGGAACACCAACCACCAACTTTGTGCTGGAAGAGTTGCAGGGCATAGCTGCCCAAGTGTCTTTCGGGGACACCAGTCCCTAATATTAAAGTGCTTCAAAAACCTAACCACTGGCACAGGACCCTCTGAGCCATGGATGAAGGACACAGGTCAGTGAAAAGGCTAGGCCTCTCACGACCAGTCAAGGTGTCCTTCATCCATGGTTCCAAGGGTCTTGTGCAAGTGGTTAGGAACAAGAACAAAGTGAGGAGCAAGAGGAACCGATGGCAGAGGTGCAGGACTACAGGTAGTGTCTTTAGGGGACACCAGGCCCTAAATTAGTGCTTCTAAAACCTAACCACTGGCACAGGACCCTCTGAGCCATGGATGAAGGACACAGGTCAGTGAAAAGGCTAGGCCTCTCACCGACCAGTCAAGGTGTCCTTCATCCATGGTTCAAAGGGTCTTGTGCAAGTGGTTAGGAACAAGAACAAAGTGAGGAGCAAGAGGAACCGATGGCAGAGGTGCAGGACTACAGGTGCAGTGCAACAGGCACAAGGTTGTGACCCAGGTAGTGTCTTTCGGGGACACCAGGCCCTAAAATTGAAGTGCTTTCAAAAACCTAACCACTGGCACAGGACCCTCTGAGCCATAGATGAAGGACACAGGTCAGTGAAAAGGCTAGGCCTCTCACCGACCAGTCAAGGTGTCCTTCATCCATGGTTCAAAGGGTCTTGTGCAAGTGGTTAGGAACAAGAACAAAGTGAGGAGCAAGAGGAACCGATGGCAGAGGTGCAGGACTACAGGTGCAGTGCAACAGGCACAAGGTTGTGACCCAGGTAGTGTCTTTCGGGGACACCAGGCCCTAAAATTGAAGTGCTTTCAAAAACCTAACCACTGGCACAGGACCCTCTGAGCCATAGATGAAGGACACAGGTCAGTGAAAAGGCTAGGCCTCTCACCGACCAGTCAACGTGTCCTTCATCCATGGTTCCAAGGGTCTTGTGCAAGTGGTTAGGAACAAGAACAAAGTGAGGAGCAAGAGGAACCGATGGCAGAGGCGCAGGACTACAGGTGCAGTGCAACAGGCACAAGGTTGTGACCCAGGTAGTGTCTTTCGGGGACACCAGGCCCTAAAATTGAAGTACTTTCAAAAACCTAACCACTGGCACAGGACCCTCTGAGCCATAGATGAAGGACACAGGTCAGTGAAAAGGCTAGGCCTCTCACCGACCAGTCAAGGTGTCCTTCATCCATGGTTCAAAGGGTCTTGTGCAAGTGGTTAGGAACAAGAACAAAGTGAGGAGCAAGAGGAACCGATGGCAGAGGTGCAGGACTACAGGTGCAGTGCAACAGGCACAAGGTTGTGACCCAGGTAGTGTCTTTCGGGGACACCAGGCCCTAAAATTGAAGAGCTTTCAAAAACCTAACCACTGGCACAGGACCCTCTGAGCCATGGATGAAGGACACAGGTCAGTGAAAAGGCTAGGCCTCTCACCGACCAGTCAAGGTGTCCTTCATCCATGGTTCCAAGGGTCTTGTGCAAGTGGTTAGGAACAACAACAAAGTAAGGAACAAGAGGAATCAAAGGCACAGGTGCAGGACTACAGGTGCAGTGCAACAGGCACAAGGTTGTGACCCAGGTAGTGTCTTTCGGGGACACCAGGCCCTAAAATTGAAGTACTTTCAAAAACCTAACCACTGGCACAGGACCCTCTGAGCCATAGATGAAGGACACAGGTCAGTGAAAAGGCTAGGCCTCTCACCGACCAGTCAAGGTGTCCTTCATCCATGGTTCAAAGGGTCTTGTGCAAGTGGTTAGGAACAAGAACAAAGTGAGGAGCAAGAGGAACCGATGGCAGAGGTGCAGGACTACAGGTGCAGTGCAACAGGCACAAGGTTGTGACCCAGGTAGTGTCTTTCGGGGACACCAGGCCCTAAAATTGAAGAGCTTTCAAAAACCTAACCACTGGCACAGGACCCTCTGAGCCATGGATGAAGGACACAGGTCAGTGAAAAGGCTAGGCCTCTCACCGACCAGTCAAGGTGTCCTTCATCCATGGTTCCAAGGGTCTTGTGCAAGTGGTTAGGAACAACAACAAAGTAAGGAACAAGAGGAATCAAAGGCACAGGTGCAGGACTACAGGTGCAGTGCAACAGGCACAAGGTTGTGACCCAGGTAGTGTCTTTCGGGGACACCAGGCCCTAAAATTGAAGTGCTTTCAAAAACCTAACCACTGGCACAGGACCCTCTGAGCCATAGATGAAGGACACAGGTCAGTGAAAAGGCTAGGCCTCTCACCGACCAGTCAAGGTGTCCTTCATCCATGGTTCAAAGGGTCTTGTGCAAGTGGTTAGGAACAAGAACAAAGTGAGGAGCAAGAGGAACCGATGGCAGAGGTGCAGGACTACAGGTGCAGTGCAACAGGCACAAGGTTGTGACCCAGGTAGTGTCTTTCGGGGACACCAGGCCCTAAAATTGAAGGGCTTTCAAAAACCTAACCACTGGCACAGGACCCTCTGAGCCATGGATGAAGGACACAGTTCAGTGAAAAGGCTAGGCCTCTCACCGACCAGTCAAGGTGTCCTTCATCCATGGTTCCAAGGGTCTTGTGCAAGTGGTTAGGAACAACAACAAAGTAAGGAACAAGAGGAATCAAAGGCACAGGTGCAGGACTACAGGTGCAGTGCAACAGGCACAAGGTTGTGACCCAGGTAGTGTCTTTCGGGGACACCAGGCCCTAAAGTTCAAGTCCAGCAAAAACAAAAGTTCCCTGACATGGTCATCTGAACACCTCTGAACCTTGGTTGAAGGAGATGGGGCAGGGAAAAGGTTGGGCTAAAAAGCCCTGGGATGGTATCCTTCCTCCGAGGATCGGAGGTATTCAGAGGAGCATGTCCAGGAACAATATGACTGTTTTTTTTCAAATTGGATCGGCACCACTACTAGAAAAGGTGGGAGTTGCTGCCTGGAAATCTGGACTCTCTTGGGTGCTGGTCGTGGATGAGCTGGACCCTGACAGCGGTGGCCCATATTGACTGCCTCTGTAGCCGGTGTACATCTGTGATGATTGCCAGGGGGGCACCGCTGTAGGTTGTGGGGGTCTAAAAATTGGTGGTTGCAACAATGGCGTGTCCATGTGTTGTTTGATCGTGTCCAGCAAAGTGGAATGGCACGCCATCATGTTTTGGGAAGGCACCTTTTCCAAATATGGTAGTAGAGACATCACAGTGTGAAAACACGGGTGTGCCTGCAATTTCAGCAGTTCCTTGCTTTGTTGATGCATTTGCTGCATCATGTTCTGCAGCTGGCCCACCGACTGATGATGCTGCGCACGCAGTTGGTCGATTTCTCCTCTGTGCATCTCATGCATCATTTTAAGCTCGTCCCTGTAGTGCCCATGTACAGCTTCGAGCTCACATTGCAGTGAAGTGATGTGGGACTTGTACTGCTCCATGATATGGCCCCTGTCCTCATCTTGCAACTGCCGGGTTATGAGAGTTTGGTGGCTCTGCAGAATCCCGAGAAGTCCGGAGACAGCCCCGGACATCTCGGACTCTGTCTCTCTCCTTGTTGGGGGGAGGGTACCTCGACACCTCACTGGTGGGGTGTTCCTCACTGGTGGTGTGGCAGCATCTTCCCGTCCTCTGGCCTGCGTCGGGGTTGCCCTGCGCGCTGGTTGTGCTGCAGTCTCTCTGTGCTCCTCTCTTTGTTCTTGGTCCCCTGGAGCTTCCATACCAGTCGATTGTGGAGGTGCAGCTTCTGCCACACTCGGTCCTGCAACCTCAACATCCAAGCTCTCTTCTCCCAAGTCATCATCAAAGCCGAGAGCTTGGATAGCAAAGGACTCCCTCCTCCTACTCCTCTCCTCGGGGCAATAGGTGACATCGGCGACCTCATCATCCAACACGCTCTCCTCACTGCTGAAGCGTGCCTCCTGGGTCGGTTCCTCTTGCTCCAAATTGTCTTCAGTCCTGTAGATAAAAATAAATATTTATTGGTGTGCCAAACAGCATGTGGCGTCAATTCACAGAGCTAGCAAACACTAATCAAACACTTTATCAACCATTTCTACCAAACGTTTGATAAAGCTTTTGAGAAAAGTTCGCTAAAGCCATGGGAATTGAGGCCAGTTCAATACATGGCCGAAGTCATGGTAGTTGTCTGCTAAAATGAGTTCTCAGTTCCTGCCCACAGTAGTGGTACTTACAGTCTAGGTTCCAAGCTTTCATTGATGAAAGATAATTGCTTGGCAAATTGGTAGTCTTTTGGTCGCTTTCCCCCGCCACTGCCACTTCGTTCGGCAAGTTTTTTCTTCCGTAGCCATTTTACGTATGCATCACGTATATTGCGCCACCTTGTCTTGAACCTTTCTCCTGTAACGACATGAAAAATTGATTTCGATTATTTCTCTTGTAGGTACATCGCAACTGGACAAACATATACATCGCTACATGTGACATTTCGTATTGTGAAGAGCACGGTGGCAGGCATCGTCGTGAGGACTTCGAGGATCATTTGGACGCGACTGAGGGCCAGATACATGCCTGTGCCAGACACCAAGAAATGGGAGGAGATCGCCCAGGGCTTCTGGACCGAGTGCAAGTTTCCTAATTGTGTTGGCGCACTGGATGGGAAACACATCAGGATTCAGAAACCCGTGGGGAGTGGCAGCCATTATTTCAACTATAAAAAGTACTTTAGCATTGTTCTAATGGCAGTGGCAGATGCGGACTACAAGTTTGTGTACGTGGACGTGGGGTCGTACGGTAGTTCCAATGACTCTGGAATTTTCCAGCGTACGACCCTTTGCCGGCTGCTGGAGGAAGGCAGACTGCGTCTCCCCCATGACAGACCCTGGCCTGGGACAAGGGCACCGGCCTACCCCTATGTGTTTGTGGGGGACGAGGCCTTCGCCCTGTCCGACCATGTAATGCGTCCGTACCCAGACAGGGGACTTGATGCCAGCCAGCTACACTTCAATGCTCGGTTGAGCCTTGCAAGGAGAATGGTGGAGTGCACATTTGGGATCCTGGTGTCAAAGTGGAGGGTGTTCCACACGCCCATGCTGCTGAAACCGGCCAACGCAGTTGTCGTGGTGAAGGCAGCATGCATCCTCCACAACTTTGCGCGGCAGGAGGAAAGAGAGACTCCGGAACCCCCGAATGTGCTTCCACTAATGCCCCTGCGGAGGTATGCAAGCAGGCCAAGGGTAGTGTCACTGCGGAACAGGGACCAACTGAGACTTTATTTTAACACACCACCAGGACGAGGGTGAATGTTTGGTTTTTAATATGTTTTGTTGAAATGTGTTTATTTTGTAGTTTCAAGTTTTTAAGTGATTTTAAATGTGTTAATTTTGTACAAGAAATTGATGTTTAATAATTGGTCATTGTGTATGTTTTATGTGCACAGGTGGGGTACATCGCAGGTGGGTGGGATACATCACAGGTGGGGTACAGGTGGGTGGGATACATCACAGGTGGGGTACAGGTGGGTGGGATACATCACAGGTGGGTGGGATACATCACAGGTGGGTGGGATACATCACAGGTGGGTGGGATACATCACAGGTGGGGTACAGGTGGGTGGGATACATCACAGGTGGGTGGGATACATCACAGGTGGGTGGGATACATCACAGGTGGGGTACAGGTGGGTGGGATACATCACAGGTGGGTGGGATACATCACAGGTGGGGTACAGGTGGGTGGGATACATCACAGGTGGGTGGGATACATCACAGGTGGGGTACAGGTGGGTGGGATACATCACAGGTGGGTGGGATACATCACAGGTGGGTGGGATACATCACAGGTGGGGTACAGGTGGGTGGGATACATCACAGGTGGGTGGGATACATCACAGGTGGGTGGGATACATCACAGGTGGGGTACAGGTGGGTGGGATACATCACAGGTGGGTGGGATACATCACAGGTGGATGGGATACATCACAGGTGGGTGGGATACATCACAGGTGGGGTACAGGTGGGTGGGATACATCACAGGTGGGTGGGATACATCACAGGTGGGGTACAGGTGGGTGGGATACATCACAGGTGCGTGGGATACATCACAGGTGGGGTACAGGTGGGTGGGATACATCACAGGTGGGTGGGATACATCACAGGTGGGTGGGATACATCACAGGTGGGGTACAGGTGGGTGGGATACATCACAGGTGGGTGGGATACATCACAGGTGGGTGGGATACATCACAGGTGGGTGGGATACATCACAGGTGGGGTACAGGTGGGTGGGATACATCACAGGTGGGTGGGATACATCACAGGTGGGTGGGATACATCACAGGTGGGGTACAGGTGGGTGGGATACATCACAGGTGGGTGGGATACATCACAGGTGGGTGGGATACATCACAGGTGGGGTACAGGTGGGTGGGATACATCACAGGTGGGTGGGATACATCACAGGTGGGGTACAGGTGGGTGGGATACATCACAGGTGGGTGGGATACATCACAGGTGGGTGGGATACATCACAGGTGGGTGGGATACATCACAGGTGGGGTACAGGTGGGTGGGATACATCACAGGTGGGTGGGATACATCACAGGTGGGTGGGATACATCACAGGTGGAGTACAGGTGGGTGGGATACATCACAGGTGGGTGGGATACATCACAGGTGGGGTACAGGTTGGTTGGATACATCACAGGTGGGGTACAGGTGGGTGGGGAACAGGTGGGTGGGCCACGGGTGGATGGGCAACACGTGGGTGACACAAATCCATAGCAAAAGTGGAATACATCACAAGCTAACCACAAGCCCCCCCAAAAACTTCTAGTCAACATACCCTCTGTGCCTTGCTGTTTCTTGCTCAAGTGCTCAAAGTCCTCCATATACAGCTTGGCAATTTTTTTCCACAGGCCTCTGCATTTTTTGATGTTGCTGTGGTCCGCATCCCCCTTGTCCCACAGGGCTGGTACCTGCTGCACCTGTAGGATGAGGTCTTCTGCTGTGTAGGGCCTCACCCCCTCGTTATCAGACATATTGTCAGACATGTTGCTGCCAAAGAGCTCCAGCATGAAGTCACTGCTGCTCCACTCTGTGAACGCTGGGCCCATGTGGTCCCCATCCAAAATGGCCACCATACCATAGAGAAAGCATAGGAAGTGGGGTAGAACGTCCGGTTTTTATAGCCAGTGTGTTGTGCGCTCTCCGGTCCTCATTGGTTTCCATTGGCCGGATGCAACAGTCCGGCTCCGGTCCGGATACGTCAGCCGGAGGAGCCGGACCAAAAAATAGCGCATGTTGGAACGGACGCCGGAGTCCGGATCCGGTCCGGCTCCGGTCCGGACGAAACGGACGCATGTGAACGGTCGCATAGACTTTCATTGCTATGCCGTGCGTCCGTTTCGTCCGGTCCGCATGCGGTCCGGCTCCGGCACGGCGATTCCGGACGGCGCCCGCTAATGTGAACCGGGCCTAAGTTAATTGGCTTCCCCAAAAAAATTGGCCCTAGACGTTACATGCACTACACGATACATACATATGACTATGGTAGGGACTAGATTGTGAGCCCCTCTGAGGGTCAATTAGTGTCAAGGCAATATACTCTGTACAGCGCTGCGTAATATGTCGGCGCTATATAAATACTTAAATAAATTAAAAAAAATGTACAGACTGCCAGCCAGGCTCTGTGACTGGCAAAGTATAAACAAATTGCTGCAATTCCAATACACACTAATTTCTGGAATCCAGAGAAGAAGTCAACGGAGCCCCCACTTTGGTCCAGAGTCTTCATGGCTACACAGCGTGTCCTGTCAATCACATGCTCATGGAAGCAAATAGAAAGCTCCTAATGTGATTGACATGCACAACACACCCACAGTGTGAATTCACAGAGTAACCCTTAGGGCCCTTTTCCACTAGCAATCGCAAGTGTTTGCTCTAAACGCTAGCGATTGCAATTCAGCAAAGTCCTTATTTTTCCCGGCGATTGCAATCGTGATTTTGCTATGCAATGCACTGTATAGTACAATCGCTGCAAAAATCGCTCTGCGGCGGCGCAATCGCGCTTTAGTAAAAAATGAATTGTGGTAGTGGAAATTACTTACTGCGATTCCAATGTTATTATGCAAACCTTAGTGATTTAAAAATTACTAGCGATTTGCGATTTTGCGATTCAGCATCGCAATCGCGGCTAGTGGAAAAGGGCCCTAAGTGAACTGGAAGTCTCTCTGTATAAAAGTGAAACTCTATCTTTCCAGGTTATTCACTCTTTCTCTTTCTTTCCATCTTAATGTAACTTTGGCTTTGCTGTAGGTTCTCTACTTCACTTGGCTTAAAGAGACTCTGAAGCCAGTGAGAAAGCATTTGATTAGTGTAAAGCACCTTACATAGTGCTAAACCGCTGCTATCCCACAGCAAAACAAGGTTTTTTTACCCCCCAAATCCCCCCTGCAAAATCCAGGTAGGAGCTGTAGCTCTTCCTCCATGCGCGTCAATCTTCCAGCGGATCTCCGCCCCTCCCCCGCCCCTCTCTGTGAAGGAAGAGTAAGAGGGTCGGGGAGAGGCGGCGTTCAGCCGGTATTGACGTGCTGAGAGGCAGAGCTACAGCCATTAGCTCTGCCTCAAGCAGGAAGCAGTCCCCGGACCTAGAAGAGGGGATTTGGGTGGGGGGGGTAAAGACCCCTCATTTTGCTGCGGGATAGCACCGTTTTAGCACTATGTAAGGTGCTTTACACTAATCAAATGCTATCTCACTGGCTTCAGAGTCTCTTTAACTAAGTTTCCTAAGGCTGAACCTAGGTCAGTTCATAGTGCTGACTTATGATTGCAATGTAACGCCAAGACCTGCAATGATATTCATATTCTTGCTTTGCTGATGTAATGAAGAATGCTGACAATATGCACCTACCTTGTATTTCTGATTGACACCAATACATTTCCTTAACTGCTTGAAGACGCTTGTGGTCCATAGTTATATCTGTTGCGGCTGTGTGAATGTCAAGCTGCTAAGTGCAGTCATTTGGCTGCTGGTGCCGAATGATAGTTACCAAGGGCAACCAGTTAAAACAGCTTCTTTCAATTTAGTTTTTTTATAGTGTGCCCCAGTATTTGGAATGTTGTTCATCCACAATTTAGTACTGGCTGTTGGCTGTACTCACAGAGCGGAGGAGACTGCATTGACCAGTGACCACTGGCCAGAGGCGCCTCTAGAGACCAGCTGATAAGCTAATTGCCTAGAGAGGCAGATTTATTGCAGGGCGCTTTGAGGGAAGAAAAAAAGTTTATTTTTCCTGTCCTTAGAGACTGAAAACTTAGGGAACGGAGATAAAAAAGTTCTAAAGAAAGCCTGTGCTGCTCAGCCTTAAATAAGGAATCTACAAACCTTTTGTCTACAACACTTTGTATGGCATTCCCTAATGTTAGTGTTATCTCGGGATCTAGAGTGTGTCTGTGTGACTCCTGTCCTGCCCGCCCCTCCTTATGACTTGAAGGATGGTGTCTTTGTGTGCATTCCAGAACGGACTAGCCAGGAGGAAGGAGGGAGATTTTCCCCCAGGGTGCTGGTACAGTGTATAAGGCAATGTGAAGCACTAGGCTGGTTGAGGAAAATAAATGTACAATTTGATGGCAAGCTGGTAAATGTACACAGCATGATGCAGAAGAGAGGCTTGCCTCCTACAGTGTCCTTAGAAAAAAAACTGTCTGCTTTCTCACCATTGTAAAGACTGCATGTGGTCAGCTACATAACCATAGCTCCCAACTGTCCCTCTTTTGCAGGAACAGTCCCTCTTTGGGAGCCCTGTCACTCTGTCCCTCTTTCCTCCTCATTTGTCCCTCTTTCAGGACTTTGTCCCTCTTTCTATGTAAATATATATATATATTTCTCTACTAAAAATGTGTTTGACTGTAAACTTTATTCCCATCCTTTACATTGATATATTACTAATTTTAAAATGTTAATATGAAGGAAAATGACCCAGGATAGAAAGGACCAGTGTGGTTTGAATTATAAAAGAACATATTTTTTGTATGAAATCTGTATGGTATGCGTGACTAGGGGTGTGACGGGGCGTGATTAGGGGTGTGGCTGAAGTGTCCCTCTTTCTCATCTCAAAAAGTTGGGAGGTATGTATTACACAGGTTGAAAAGATTTAGACAGTCACTAGACTCCAGGAGGGCTGCTGCAGCCTTGTGTGAGAGACTGGCAGGACAGGAGTCACATTACAGGCTGTGTTATGTGGCTGCAATACAGATAAGCTGTCTGTTCTATGTCAGGCTATTCTCCATCTCTCTCCACTCCTCCTCTCTCCCTCATTCACCTTTGTCCCCCCCCCCCCCCCCTTCCCCTAGTGCTGGCTGTCTTCTCGTCTTAAAGGTAAATAAAAGTGCTTTTCCATCTCTCTCTGGATAGTGTAATTGTTAAGGGCTCTGGCACAGGCAACCTGGGTTCAAATCTCTGCTTCTTCCTACTCAGTAAGCCAGCACCTATTCAGTAGGAGACCTTGGGCAAGACTCCCTAACACTGCTACTGCCTACTGAGCGAGTCCGCACTGAGTCTGCCAGCAGAAAAGTAATTATAAATGTTCCTTGTTACTCTCTACTTTGCCCCCCCAATCTTACCCTCACAATTGAATCACCCAATCTTGTTATTAGTAACCCTAGCCTATAGCTGTCAATACATGCATTAATTTTTACAGACAGATTCTTTCAAAATGATCGAATATGGCCATTATCAACCATCACATCAATCAAAATTTCAATCAATCCATGGCAAAAATGTACCAAAAGTACAATCAAGCAGTACATTTTTACAATTGGACACAGTGGTATAGTGGCGGTAGATCAGTAGTATTGCGCTGAACCACTACTGCAATATGATTATTTTCTGGTGAAAAGCTTCTGCATTGCAAATATTTTCATGGAGAGGGCGGGGGCGCCACAGGTTTCCTTGCCTAGAGTGACAAAATGGTCAGAGGCGCCCTTGCCACTGGCCAGTGGCCAGTCACAGAGGGATGAGAAAAGTGGATAGGCAGGTTTAATGTTATAAAAAAAAAAAACTGGATTGGTCACTCAGCAAAGTGAGAATATGTGTCTGAGGTGTAGAAGATCTTTAAAAAGGACATCATAGTTGACTATTAGGTGTACAAGTGGCTGAACTCAGCTCTGCAATGTCTAGCTCCTAGCGGCCTATATTGCCATTATAAAACCTGCAAGAATGTTTATATCAGTAACCTGAATATCATCACTGTGGGTGAGAGCTGCTAAACTGAGGAAAAGTGTTTCGTATTGCATGACAAAAAATGTTGTTCAATTAGTTGAGTTCTCCACTCTTAGTAACTACCCCCATTGAGGATCATTAACAAAGCTCTTTTCTTGAATTATCCTATCTTACTTACTTTTACCGCAAGGTCTAAATATTTTTTTTTCGATTAAGTTTTAACCACTACCTAGACTAGCCTATTAAAGAAAACCTGTAACGAAAAAACCTCCCCTGGGGGGGTACTCACCTCAGGTGGGGGAAGCCTCCAGATCCTATTGAGTCTTCCCCGGTCCTCCTCGGTCCCATGGCGGTGGCGATAAAGCTCCCCGAACAGCGGGGATGTAAATATTTACCTTCCCGGCTCCAGCGCTGGGCTGGCACAGTATCGGCTCTCCGCTTGGAGATAGGTGGAAATAGACGATCGTTGTCTCCTGAGCCTGCGCAGTAGAGCGGACCCGACAGAGATCAGCTATTTTCGCCTATCTATGTGCGGAGAGACGCAACAGCGCCCCCGCCAGGAAAGGTAAATAAATCATCGCTTATCAGCGCTTCTCAGGCTTGTTGAGGGAGGATTCTGGGACACTTCGGGGGAGTAAGCGCTGGACTGCCTGCAACTACAGGGGACGGGGAAGCCTCATTGGGACCCTGAAGCTTCCCCCTCCCAAGGTGAGTACCCCCCAGGGGAACTTTTTTTTGTTACCGATTCTTTTTAAGCCCTTATTAATCCTTGTAATACCTATACATTTTTATACATCTTTAGTAAGGAAAAATAGAGCGCTCCATACCGTAAAATCATATGGGACTTTATTGCACAATAAGAAAACTACTTACAAGTTGATTACTTGATAATCGCATATAGTATTGGTGGGGACTGGATCCCTTCTCATCAATGCAGCAGATATAACCAAACCATGGCCAGCAGCATGGTGTCCACTGGTGAGACAATCAATGGCAGAGTGGTGGGTGTATTTTCCATCCAACGTGCCTTCAGAGTCATTAGGTGTTTCGTTGTGCAATGCCTTAATCCTTTAATGACTGATGCCTGTAGTGGTCAGATGCAACCACCATGGCAAGAGTTTGGGGCCCCAATGTTTTACAGATGCATTTCTCTGATGTTGCCTAGAGATGCATCTGTACATCCCTTAACTGTCGTCCTAGCAAATGCATCCAATCGCTACAGATGCACAGGTTGGACATAACAGTCAGCCACATGCCCAGCTAGTAATTAAATATGGCATATGGGGTATAATTTTAACCGGAAACCGCAAAAGATTATATTTTTATGTGTTTTATAACTATAGGAATTGTCAAGTGAGAATTATAGATGGGTGAAAAATGAGAACCTTATCGAACAAGTCAGAAATAATCGATCAACAATATTCACTAAACTGTGGTACGCAAAATAACGTGTCTAATGTCTTACGCATGAGTAGAGCCTAAATGTATACATTACAAGCAATGCATTAGGCTCTACTCATCATATGTAAGATCTTACAGATGTTATTCTCATTATTGCAATTTAGTAAATATACCCCAAGGAGAGATAAATCATGAGCTGAGACAGATAAGGGCCCACATGCAATAAAATGCCCTTTAAACCCACAGCAAGCAAGGAAATACTCCAATTAATTTTGATAGTACTTTTTTCCATTTATTTTTTAGTACTTTTTCAAATGCAAAGTGCTAAAAAAAGTATTTAAAAAAAAAGATGAAAAAGTATCTCCAAGGGGAAAACGCTGGAGAAATTGTTAATTTAATAAGGCCCAAGGTGAGATGAATTGTGAATTAACTGTAATACATCTTTAAAAAAAAGTGTGAATCTTCCCTAATATGTGATCACTGCAGGCTCTGGATGGCCATGTGGTTATGTATGAATTCCTAGACTTCTCTGAATACTCAACTGCTTGAATGTATTAAAGGCACTGCAATAAAAAATGATATGGTGTTATTTTTGTTTTTCTTATTTACTTCTATATTCATGTTTTTTTTTTCTTTTTCCTCAGAGCTGGGTAATAGTGTGTGACAGGGAAAGAGCTGTTTTGTTTCTCTTGTGTCCCATTAGTTGTGAATCATTTATTAGATAACAGTGACACATCACATTACAAAAATAGAACACAGATAATCATTTTTTTTCCACTTAGCAGTATTGTATACACATGTATTATTTCTTCCCACGTTATAGGCAATAAATATACCTAGACCTTTTACCCTTTCTTTAAGAGAATGTTAGGTCCCCGGTTCAAATCCCAGCCAGGGCACTATCTGAGTTTGTATGTCCTCCCCGTATCTGTGTGGGTTTCCTCCGGTTACTCCGGTTTCCTCCCACATCCCAAAAACACACAGACAGGTTCATTGGCTTCCCCCTAAGGCCCGGTTCACATTAGCGGTTGTTTGCCAAACGGACCGGATGACCTGACCGGATCCGGACCGGATCCGGATCGGAACCGTACGGTTCTGATCCGGATCCGATCCGGATCCGGTCAGGTTGCATCAGGTGGTAATCAGGATGCGATCCGGATCCGTTTGGCAAAGTTAACGTAAAAAAAAAAAAAATGTTGGGGTCTGGGAGGTCAGCAGAAGGGGGACCTGTGGAATCAGGCCCTCTGCTGTTTAGCACTCACCTCCACCTCCGACATGCTGCCAACATCCTGCCAACACCTCCAGCTCGTGCTGCTCCACTCCAAAATGCTTGCCCATGTGTCCCCAGCCAATATCGCCGCAAAAATCCGCATAGGAAGTGGGGTAGAACATCCGGATTTCTCAGCCAGTGTGTTGTGCGGCCTCCGGTTCCCATTTGTTTGTATTGGCCGGATGGTGCAGTCCGGCTCCGCCCCGGATACGGCTGCCGGAGGGGCCGGATGAAAAAATAGCGCATGTTGAAACGGAGGCCGGAGTCCGGATCCGGCCCGGATCCGGTCCGGCTCCGGTTCTGCAGAACGGACCCATGTGAACGGACGCATAGGCTTTAATTGCTATGCCGTGCGTCCGTTCCGTCCGTTCTGCAGGCGGTGCGGCTCCGGCATGGCGATTCCGGAGGGCCACCGCAAGTGTGAACCGGGCCTAAATTGGCCCTAGACTACAATACATACACCACATGATACATACACAGACATATGACGATGGTCGGGATTAGATTGTGAGCTCCTTTGAGGGACAGTTAGTGACAAGACTATATATATATATATATATATATATATATATATATATATATATATATATATATATATATATATATATATATATATATATATAATATATATGTATATATATATATATATACATATATATAATATATATATACATATATATACTGTATATATATATATATACTAAAAAAAAATTAGTGATAATAGCAGAGGTCCTGCAGCAGTACACTTTTACTCTGGAGATACAATTGTTCTTTGCAGTTACACATAGCCATATAGTTTAAGAGCAGATTGTTCTGTATTCTTTCTTTTTCAGGCCAAAAACCATTTAACCAATCTGTTTTTCTTATCTACTTGTATGCATCAGTTGAACCTTTCAAAGTTTTTAGCCTTATGGCTATTGATATCATCTGATGTTATAATCTATGCCATAAGAGTTTGAGAGACCCTTACCGGGCCTCTTTATAATTTTCAGGATATTCTTTTATAGATTTTGATGCTTATTTTTGTATAAGTAATGTTGACTGAAAAAAATAAAGTCTTTCAAAAATAAAGGTGTCAGAAAAGTGGATTGCTCACTTACAAGCAAGGTGAGAAAATCAGTGACAGAGGCATGAAGAACCTGGGCTGGCCAGTCACAGAAGGGGAAAACACTGGATTTTACAGTCAGAGAAGTGAATGGCTGGCTCAGACCCACATCGGTTTCTTACAGCTCATCTCCATGCTGCAGTTGATGAGTCTTTTAGGCCAATGTTCTTGCATAACACTTAGGAAATTACATGTAGTGATGAGCACCAATTTTGCAAATTCATAATTTCACATTGTCATTTGCAATTAAGATGGGAAAAATCATAATTAGTTTTGCATGTAAAAGTAGTCAGAATGATTCCCATTCATTGATCTCTGGGCTAACGAGCAGCGGCAAGGGAGCACGCGGACGCGCATGCGATTGGTCACGGAAGCGTGCAGCAGCACAGCAGCAGCCTTTTGGAAGTAGTTGATATGTCCAAAAGGCTAAAATGATTAATATTAATTTTAATGCTACCAAACTATGATCACTCATTCTTAACTTGGGTTACTGAGTAGTATTCAAAGTTTATCCGTGACAATGTAGTTAAAGAGGAACTGTAACGCCAAAACGGCCCCTGGGGGGTACTCACCTCGGGTGGGGGAAGCCTCAGGATCCTAATGAGGCTTCCCACGCCGTCCTGCGTCCCTCGGGGGTCTCGCTGTAGCCCTCCGTGCAGTCCGGGCAGCGGTGACGTCATTATTTACCTTCCTGGCTCCTGCGCAGGCGCTCTGATGCCTTTCGGCGCCGAAGTAGGCGGAAATACCCGATCGCCGTCGGGTCTGCTCTACTGCGCAGGCGCAAGTTTCCGGCGCCTGCGCAGTAGAGCGGACCCGACGGAGATCGGGTATTTCCGTCTATTTCCGTGCCGAAAGTCGCCACAGCACCCCCGCTGGAGCCAGCAAAGGTAAATATTGAACTGACAGTCGGCACAGTCGCCGGCTGTTCGGAGGGCTGCGGCGAGACCCCCGTGGGACAGAGGACGGCGTGGGAAGCCTCATTAGGATCCGGAGGCTTCCCCCACCCGAGATGAGTACCCCCCAGGGGACGTTTTTGTTGTTACAGAGTCTCTTTAAGACATTAATGGCATTTTTATACATTTTTATACATCAGTAACATTGTTAAACGGTACAACCTTAATTAAGAGTCTTGATAATGATTTAAATCCCTGTTCTGGGTACTTGGCATTTTATCAAAGGAGGAGATTAGATAAACTAATCTCATAATATATTCAAAAGATAAATTGATGAGTCCTTATGCAATGACATTTTCTCACAGGAGATGTTTTAACACTGTATCAATAAATACTATGTAAAGGCGCGTACAAATGCCTGATTTCTTCAAACGATGGGTTGTCAGACTCGGCCACGGGCGGCCATTCTGACGACAGTTTCCCTGTGTGTACAGTCTGTCAGCAGGCTGATATGACTGGTTTTGACCGATCCGCCGAGCCGATCAGTCAAAACCAGCCTTATCAGCCTGCCGAGAGACTGTACACACAGGGAAACTGTTGTCAGAATGGTTTGAAGAGACCAGGCGTGCGTACGCACCTTAAGCCCCCAGCAAGCAAGAAAATCCTTAAAATAGGTTTGATATTACCTATGTAACTGTTTTAAAAGGACACCTGTTTTTTGTTGTTTTGTTTCTTGTATGTTAGATACTCACCTAACCACTTTAAGGCTGCGTCACGCCAATTGGCGTGAACGCAGTGGTTCCCCAGGACCGCCTAACGCCAATCGGCGTAAAGTCCTGGGGAAGTGTTTTGCAGGGGATTGCGTGCGCCAATGCGCGCATCTCCGCTTGGATGATGGAGCTCCGCCTTCAGTCTCCCAGCGGCGATCACCACTCAGAGAATGTTAGTCTTTTATGGCTGTACAGTGCTGCGATCTATGGCAGCGCTGTACTGGGGACAGCCATGTGACACGGCTGTCCCCTCCAGAGGCTCAGGGGTGATCGGCTGTCATAGGCTGAAGCCTATGACAGCTGATCACAGTGATTGGCTGGCGGAGGGAGGGAGGAAGGAAGCTAGGGAAAAAAAACAATAATAAGAAAAATATTTACAACTAGCCGACCCGCGGCGTAGAATACGCCGCATAAGGAGGTAGCGGGCAGGAAGGGGGTATTGGGCACAGTGGTGGGGAGGGGGGTCAGACCCCCCCTCTCCTGGGTCCCCCATGCGGCTCCCCCTCCAGTTTAAGTTTGCGGCGGGGAGGGGGGTCAGACCCCCCCCTCCCTCACCTGGGTCCCTCATCTGCACTCCCCCTCTAGCTTAAGTTCAGCAGCAGCCACCGCTATTAGTAAGAGGCAGCGGGATTCCTCTCTACATTTCCTCATTCCACTAATGGTCCTCCCATTCTAATCTTCAACATTAATGTCAAACAGGCCTTTGGGTCTCCTCAGAAGGCCACAGAAGTATTATGATCTTTGTATATTTCCAAAGATGAGTGAGCAGTACTTCTGACCAGACCAGAAGATGGCAGGAGATGTAAATAGAGGCCTGGCGGTGGAATGAGGGGATGCAGAGAGGAACGGGAAGGCTCTAAGGGATCCAGAGCATTCCCTCTTCTTAGGTGAGTATCTAAATTTTCTGTTTCCAAAGGTTACAGCTGTCCATAAAGTGATTGTCCGGCAAAAAAAAAAAAAAATGAGTTTCACTTACCTGGGGCTTCTACCAGCCCCATGCAGCCATCCTGTGCCCTCGCAGTCATTCACTGTGGCTCCAGACCCCCGCCGCCAGCTAGTTTTGTTTTTGCCGTCCTCGGGGTCGGCGGGCTGCATTGCATACATTTTTACGCATTCCTGCTAGTGCAGGAACATTAACACATACGTTTTTACGCGTTACTGGTTCAACGCAGGGGTGCTCGGATACCCCTTTTTAAAATCCGAATCGGATATCCGAATCCAAACTTTTGGGTATCCGAGTAGAATCGGATATCTGAATCCAATATCCGGTCGGATTCGGATATCCAGATAGAAAACCGGAATAGGCCTTTAAAATTCTCTCTCTCTCTCTCTCTCTCTCTCTCTCTCTCTCTCTCTCTCTCTCTCTCTCTCTCTCTCTCTCTCTCTCTCTCTCTCTCTCTCTTTCCCCCACAGAACTGAATTTTGCCTTGAAACCCTTCTGCTCAGATACCACAATGAAAAATCCGACCAAGATTCCGGATTTCAAATAGAAATCTGAATTAACACGGATAGTGCTATTCGGATTTGCACAGCTATCCGGAATCCAATCCAAAGTTCGGATTGGGCTAAAAAGTTCGGATTATCTGGGTAGTTCAGATACCCTTATATTGAATGAGCACCTCATAACAAAGAAAGATAAACATCTTGCACTGCTCCAAGGCTTTTTATTCCGTCAGTTCAATCTTCATACATGTACATTCAAGTTAATATCTTAGAGATGTAACATAACCGACATACCCTGCTCGAGTCCTGGCTGTGGGGCAATGTGGGAGTGGCGGCGGCCTGCCTGACGACCGTTTCGCTCCTATGAGCTTCTTCTGAGGCTCCGTGCGCCTACGAAATTGAATGAGCACCACTGGTTCAACCCGTACATTTTTATGCATTGAACCACTAACACGTTAAAATGTATGTGTTATTGTTCCTGCACCAGCGGTAATGCATAAAAATGTATGCAATGTGGCCCGCCGACACGAGGACGGCAAAAACAAAACTAGCTGGCGGCGGGGGACTAGAGCAACAGTGAGTGACTACGAGGGCACAGGATGGCTGCAAGGGGCTGGTAGAAGCCGAAGGTAAGTGAAACTCATTTTTTTTTTTTTTGCCGGACAATCACTTTAAAGCCTCATTCACACTTTGTATGCTGCCGTGCACATTTCGGCAGCATGTATGGTATGCGATCAGCAAGAACATCAGAAGTGCATAGAGAGCACGTCTGACATTTAGACTATTCGCACTGTGCAGCAGTGTGATGCGCTATCACACTGCTACACGCTTTTTTGGCAAACCATCGCTGATTACATTCACTGTAATGAATAGGATCAGCAGCACAACACATGGCAACGCAGATGGTCTGCGAGTGAGTGTGCTTGCATCAAAAATGCACGTCCATACACGTTGCATAATGTGAATGAGGCCTTAACCACTTTCCCCACCACTACAGTATATCTACGTCAGCTGTGGCACTCTCCAAGCCACAGCGACGTAGATATACTGACCTGCTTTAAGCCCTTTTGTGCAGGAACAGGTGCGCTTCAGAGCGCACCCCCCGGCACTGTCGGTTGCCTTACTAATTGGCAAAAGGGAACATGTTCCCTTGTAGCCAATTAGTGACCCCCCCGCGGATGAACGATCACCGCTGTAGCAAACAGCGTGATCCTTTATCTCCCCCTCCTCCGTGCACAGATGGCTAAAAAAATGTAAATAAAGCTGCCCCTCTCACCTTACCTCGTTCCAGCGATGAGCCTGCAGCCTGAGCATCCGATCCCAGCTCTGAACTCAGCCGCGTATTGCCAGGTCACCGGCAATACGCGGCTGAGATCAGAGCTGGGATCGGATGCTCGGGCTGCAGGCTCATCGCTGGAACGAGGTAAGGTGAGAGAGGTGGCTTTATTT
Organism: Hyperolius riggenbachi; assembly: GCF_040937935.1. Classification (NCBI taxonomy): domain Eukaryota; kingdom Metazoa; phylum Chordata; class Amphibia; order Anura; family Hyperoliidae; genus Hyperolius; species Hyperolius riggenbachi. Next base: position 68,157,086 of record NC_090652.1, read on the forward strand.
ACATTTTTTTAGCATCTGTGCACGGAGGGGCTGCCTGATGGGGGGGGGAGGGGTCATACATCTGGCTACCCACACTGGGGGGGGGGGGGGTTGGGGGTGCAAAAAAACTGCCAGGCATCTGGGTAACTGGGGGGGGGGGGGTGACATCTGACAATGGGGGATCATTTGATTATCTGGGGGGGGGGGGGTAACCTAATACTGGGGGCACATCTGGCTATAATTGGTGGGGGGGGGCAATTCTGGGGGTACATATGGCTATAATGAGGGAAATTTTATCCTGGGGACACAACTGCCTATAATGAGGGGTGCCAATCCTGGCGGCGTTACTGTCTCTCTGTACTGGGGGGTGGTAGATACATGGGACACATCTGACTATACGGGGGTGCCGATATTGGGGTCACATCTGGCTAAACTGGGAAGGTTGGGCTGATACTCGGGGCACATCTGACTATATTAGGGGGGACATTAACTGGTGGAATGGTTTTATCACTGTGGTACTTTTTATTTTTAAACTGGAATTGTTAAAAACTGAGAAATAATGCATTTTTTTAATTTTTGTTCCCTTTTTTCAATTAAAATGCCTAGAAAACAAAATTGTTCTTGGGACTAAATACCCCCCATTGAAAGCCGGGTTTGTCTTGAAAAAAACGATATATAGATCATTTAGGTGTAGTGAGTAGGGATAAAGTTATTGCTGATTGAATAGGGACACCGCTAAAGCGTCAAAACTGCTCTGGTCAGTAAGGGGAAAACAAGGTCTGGATGCGAAGTGGTTAAAGACCTTTTCAGTTGATAGGTGCTGACAAAGGTATTCTGTAGATAAGGTGAAAATGTAATTCCTGGGAGAAAACTAGAGTATAGTTAAAGTGGGATTATACACACTCTTAGTTACATAAAAGTACATTTAAAAGCATTCCCAAGTATTCTCAGTGTGTAAAATCATTTATTTTCACTGCAGAGAAAAGGCATTAATCTACAATTTTACACACAGGGAATATTTGGGAATGCTTTCAGCGTTCGAACCCCAGTTACAGCCAGAACGAAAAACAGTAAGGGCCCTTTTCCATTACACTGCGATTCAGCAAAATCACCGTATTTTCCGCCGTATAAGACGCACTTTTTCTCCCCAAAAAATGGGGAGAAAAAGTCCCTGCGTCTTATACGGCAAAGGCAGGGAATCCCCAACTTGCGAACGCCCGCCGCTATAAACCGCCGCCCCGCCGCCATTGGGGATTCCCTGCCTGTGTGGGCAATCACTGTGCCTGGCTCCCCCGCGTGCCTTAGCGTTTCCCCTCTATTTACCTCCTGCCCCCCTCCATGTGCGCATCTCCCCGTCCCCCCCCCCCGTGTCTCCGATGTAAATATTTCCCCCCTCCGGGTCTGCAGCTGCAGCGGCTTACCTAATACATGCCGCCGCGAAGTCTGCAGACAGCCGGCTACTCTATATGTTTCCTCTACTGCGCGGCCTGTACTGATTGCGTCATCAGTAGCCGCGCAGTAGAGGAAACATATGGAGTAGCCGGCTGTCTGCAGACTTCGCGGCGGCATGTATTAGGTAAGCCGCTGCAGCTGCAGACCCGGAGGGGGGAAATATTTACATCGGGGACACGGGGGGGGGGGGGAACGGGGAGATGCGCACATGGAGGGGGGCAGGAGGTAAATAGAGGGGAAACGCTAAGGCACGCGGGGGAGCCAGGCACAGTGATTGCCCACACAGGGGGGAAGGATTTACAGCGGGCATATCTGAGACGCGGGGGGTGGGTTGAGATGCGCACATGGAGGGAGGAAAATAGAGGGGAAAAGCTGAGGCATGCGGGGAGGCAGTCAAAGAATGACACGTGGGGGAGCCAGGACACAGGAGGACACATGGAGCCAGCCAGGACACATGGAGCCAGCCAGGACACATGGAGCCAGCCAAGACACATGGAGACAGGACACAGGAGGACACATGGAGACAGGACACAGGAGGACACATGGAGCCAGCCAGGACACAGGAGGACACATGGAGCCAGGACACAGGAGGACACATGTGGAAGACAGGACACATGGGGAGAAGGGGCACACAGGACACATGGGGGAGAGGACACAGGAGGACACATGTGGGAGATGGCACACAGAAGGACAGATGGGGCACACAGGTGGAGAGATAAGGTACACGGGAGGACACAACATGTACAAAGACGCTCCTGGAATATAGACGCACCAGATTTAATATATATATTTTTTCCCAGGTTTTTGCCCTCTAAACTTGGGTGCGTCTTATATTCCGGAGCGTCTTATACGGCGCGAAATACGGTAAATGCTAGTGATTTTTTTAACCAGTTCACCCCCAAGGGTTTTTATCCTAACGAACCAGAGCAATTTTCAGTTGTCAGTGCTCCTCCCTTTTATTCCCTAATAACTTTATTACTACTTATCACAAGAAAATGATCTATACCTCGTTTTTTTCACCACCAATTAGGCTTTCTGTGGATAGTACATTTTGCTAAGAATTTTTTTATTCTAAATGAGTTTTAATGAGAAAAACAGAAAAAAAAGAAAAAAAATCATTATTTCTCAGTTTTCAGCCATTATAGTTTTTTTTTTTTTTTTTTACTATTTTAATTCAATAGATTTTTATTAAGTTTTTAACAACATCATACATAATATGATAGACCATTCGTTACAGACCATTTGTAGTGGCTATTACATTTACATCATATTAGTTTATGCTTAGTCTTTATATCCTGTAATCAAGTAACTTTTATGTCATATCCTTAAGCTTAGCCTATATTTTAACAGTTTCTATTCTATAAACCAATTAACAGAAACATATTGTAGTAGGCCTATCCGGAACCTACTTGAAACTTATGAACCTTGGGAGTATCTATTACTCCCCTGTATCGCTTGTTGACGCATAATTGCCTCATGGGTTTAGGACTGGAGTAGGCCTAGGAACTTGTTTTACCCTAGGGTTCCAGTCACTCGATAAAGGCACAACTATCAGAGGGTGGGTGGGGGGGAGGATGTGGGGAGTAGCGGAAATTGGGGATGCAAGGGATCCTGTTATTTGTCGATGTATTGGAGCAATCAAGTCTATCTACCTATTTCTTCTCTTATATCTTAAATGGATGTATTACACAAATTTTGGGTCAAGCTATTCCAGTCATAATTCCATTCGTGTAAGTGGACATTTTGGCTAATTCGACTTCTGAGGAGTTTTTCCATTTGTAGGTTGTGTTGTAGTGTATGAATTAGTTGTGAAATATAGGGTCTCTCCCTTTGCTTCCAGTTTGATAAGATCAATGATCTAGCTATACAGCAGATCTGTGTACGGTAATTATTAATCTAAATTGGGGAGGGAAGGTATCCAGACCTATAGATAGTAGGGCTAGTTTAGGGGAAAGATCTATTCTAGTGCCTATTATTTTAGAGATTAATTTATTTACTTCCTCCCAGAAGGGGTACATTTTTTTACAATCCCACAAGAGATGGAGCAGCGATCCGGTTTGTGAGCATTCTCTCCAGCAGTCTTTAGGTGTGTTGGGAGAAAATTTGGAGAGTTTGAGTGGGGTAAAGTACCATTTAGACAGGATTTTTTGCGCCGTCTCTATGTGGTTGGTACATTTGGAGTGTTTTTGGGTATTTGAGAAGGCTCTTTCTATGTCTGAGTCTGAAATGCTAGTGTTTAGGTCGTATTCCCACACTTTTATGTATTTACGCATGGAGGACCCCTCTGATTCTGATAATAATTTATACCAGAATGAAATGCCCCCTTTTCTTATTTTTGGTCTTGCTAGAAAGTTCCAGATCGAGGTGGGAATTTGGGGCATGGAAATTGGGTGCTTCTTAATCAGGTGTGCCAACTGCAAGTAGCCATATTTATCTGCATCTTTGAGCTTATATTTCCACTTAAGGAAGTCAAAGGAGTTCAGTTGATCTCCTTCAAATACCTCATTCAGCCATATTATCTGTGGCTCCTGCCAGAAATTGGTATGCCAGTAAGGTATAACATGTCTCAGAGTACTGATTGGAACCTTCAAGGTGGTCATGTCAGTAGTACTGAGCTTGAGTTTTGATACATATTTCCATGCCAGGTTTGTGGCGGAGACTATTGGATGATTCGAGAAATCTGTAGATAATTTCAAGAGGTTGAGGTGTATAATGTCCTGAGTTGGACTTCCAATAAGGTCTTTTTCCAGTTTGGCCCAGAGTTTACTTGGGGAATCCTCCCACCAGTACTGAGACATGTCTAATAAGGAGGCTCTATAGTAATTTTGAGGATTTGGTAAACCAAATCCTCCTAATTTAGTTGGGGTGAAGAGGGTCTTAAGAGATATTCTGTGTTTTCTTTTGTTCCATATAAATTGTGAAACTAGAGAGTTAAGATCTGAAAAAAAATTTTGTGGAAGAATTATTGGAATAGTTCTGAAATAATATAATATTTTAGGAAAAACTGACATCTTGTACGCTGCAATTTTGCCAGAAATTGAAAAATCATGGGGACTAAGATTTGTAAGGTCAGCTCTCACAGTTTGTAATAATTTTGGAAAGTTAGCAGAATATATCTTGTTGGTTGAGGGAGGGATCGTTATGCCTAGGTAGTCGATTCCCGATTTCACCCATGTAAAGGGGAAATCTTTTGAGATCTGTTTTTTTGTGGAGTCAGCTATATTGATTCCCATTAGGGTTGATTTATTTTCATTTACCTTATATAAGGATACCTTTGAAAATTCTGATAGTGCTGTGCATACCGCTGTTAGTGAATTTATTGGGTTTGATATCGTGATTAACACATCGTCTGCAAAGAGATTGATTTTTGCAGAATGTTTATTATATCTAATTCCCTCGATATGGGGGTTGGTGCGAATATATTCTGCCAAAGTCTCCATTATCATGACAAATATTAGGGGAGATAGAGGGCACCCTTGACGGGTTCCATTGGAGATCTTAAATGTTTTAGAAATAAATCCCGAGACATTGACGCACGCGGTGGGTGTTTTATATAAAGCCAAAATCGCTTGGGCAAAGTGGCCTCTTATTCCAAATTTGTGGAGAACTGCCTCTAGGAAGCCCCAATGGACCCTGTCAAAGGCCTTCTCTGCGTCAAGAGCCAAAAGCAGAGAAGGCCTTCGAGAGGTCTCCATTATATGTAGCAGATTAAGGACTCTGCGTGTACCGTCAGCTGCTTGCCTGTTTTTAGTGAACCCCACCTGGTCTAGGGCAATCAGTTCAGGTAGAATATCAAATAGTCTGTTTGATAAGATTTTTGAATATAGTTTGAGATCACAATTTAATAGTGATATTGGACGATAGTTGGAGGGACTCATGGGGTCTTTTCCCGGTTTAGGTAGGACTGTGATTACGGCTTTTGTTAGTTCCTGAGGGATTATTCCTGAGGACATACATGAGTTAAATATTCCAGTTAGTTTGGGAGCTAATATTGGTGCGAAGGTCTTGTAGTATTCATTACTGAAGCCGTCTGGCCCCGGGGCTTTATTAGATTTCGATTTTTGGATTGTATTAAGTACTTCCGATATTGTAATGGATTTATTTAAGGAGCTAATTTGTTCCTCTGTAATGCTAGGTAGTTTAATTTTTGTGAGGAATGAGGATATTAGTGTTGAGGTCGGTTGGAATGTGTTCGGGTCTTGTTCTAGATTGTACAAGGCGCCATAGAAATCGCTGAAGGCATCAGCAATATGTTGGGGGTTAGTTAGCAATGTTTTTTTGAGGGGGTGAGTCAATTTTAAAATTTTAGATTTGGTGTATTTAGTTTGTATGATTTTTGCTAGTAGGGGGCTCGCTTTATTGCTTTGGTAATAATGTGAGAGCTTGAGTTTAGAGATACGATATTCATATTCTGAGGTCAATGCCAGTCTGAGCTTATGTCGTAGGTCGAATAGCGTTTTCTGGTTAGGGAGGGTCGCTGATGTTTTATGTATAGTTTCTGCCAAGCGGATTTTAGATAGCAGATCGTCTATTTCAGCATTTTTCCCCTTTTTAGCTTGGGCTCCTAATTTTATGAGATGTCCCCTCAACACAGCCTTGTGGGTTAACCATACTGTGGTTTCCGAGACTTCCTTTGTGGCGTTGATTTTAAAAAATTCCTCTATTGAGGTTTTAAGGAGTTGTTGGTTTTTTCCCGACAGCAACAGAGAATTATTTAACCGCCATGGGGGTCTATTACTCATATTGAGTGCATTTTTAACTGAAAGACTGATGGGGGCATGATCCGACCAAGTGATTGAGTGGATTTGGGAATTTTTTATGCTTTGGAGTGTGTGTCTATCTACTAGAAAGAAATCTATTCGAGAGTATGTACCGTGTACCGGGGAAAAATATGTAAAGTCCTTTTCCGCACCATGAGTCGCTCTCCAAGGATCGTAAAGATCTAGTTTAGCTAACAGTCTAGAGAATTGTTTAAAGTATTTTGCTTTGGGGTTGGAAGAGTCTAGGAGGTTGTCATTTATAAGATTAAAGTCCCCTCCAATTATTATCTTAGTGGAAGGTGAGTTTCTGGCTTTGGTTAGTAGCTTCCTTAAAAATTTAAGTTGTCCACCATTTGGGGCATATATATTTAGTAATGTGTAATTATTCTCATCAATCTTACAGTTGATTAGTATATATTGTCCATTTGAGTCTTTTTCTATTGTGTGGATTGTGACATCTAGGTCTTTATGAAAGGCAATAAGAACACCTCTTTTTTTTTTTCAAAGTTGTTAAGTATGACCTTAGGATAACACGGGTGCTGGCAATTGGGCACCTGTCCTTCTTTAAAGTGGGTTTCTTGGGCAAATAAGATATCCGCTTTCAAGCGGAGAGCTTCTTTCCCCATCGCATGTCTTTTGACTGGAATATTCAATCCCTTCACATTTATGGAGGTGAGGTTAAGCATTGTATTCCCAGGGGATGCATACGATAGTAGACTTTGAATGTTCCTTTACTTGGAGTGGTCTCAGGATCTTGCTATCACAGGAAGGGGGAGGGAAGATGAAGTGCCCGATGCTTTTACATGAATAAATCTTTACCTTTGATGAGGCTGAGATATAAGCTTTGGTAAAGAAAACAACTGTCCAGGCTCTAACTAAAAACTGGAACAAAAACATTGTACTTATCTCAAAGTTGTTCTTTTTACCACTGGTGGGGGGGTAGTTGAGGCCCTTTGGGGTGAGCCTCAGGTTTAACGCCAGTGAGAACGTATCAACGAGCCGTGCAGGGATCTCCTTCATGCTGGGTGCCAGTCTTGGTTAACTTTAGAAGCTTGTGGAGGCCGGTTTCGGTTATTAGGTAGCATTGACGTTTGTATTCCCCAAGTAGTTAGTAGCTTGAAGCCCTCTTCTGAGGCTGTAATCACAAAGATCTTTCCTTCTTTGGAGATTATTAACTTTGTGGGGAATCCCCATTTGTAGGGGATCTTGTTGTCTCTTAGTGTTTTGGTTATGGGCCAGAGTGCTTTTCTCTTAGCCAGAGTGGCTTGTGACAAGTCAGAGTATAATGTAATTTCTTTGTATGGATCAGGTAGGGTGCCCTGTTGTCTTACATAATGCAGTAGTTCTTCCTTGACGTGGTAGAACTGGAAATTGCAGATGACGTCTCTGGGGATGGAGGGAGGCAGATGTTGTGGCTTGGGCAGCCTGTGGGCCCTTTCAATACTGAGCTCTATTTCTGAAATGTGAGGGAGGGCTGAGTGCACCAGTTTCTTTATGAAATCTTTCAGTTGTGCTGTGGAGACAGCCTCCGCCACCCCTCTTAGCTTCAAGTTAGCTCTGCGGTTTCTATCTTCTAAATCTGCTGCTTTCTGTTTAAGCCAGGTTATGTCATTATGATTTTCCTCCACACAGTCTACTGTTTTATTAAATTCCGTTGTAAGAGCAGCCACATTAGTTTCTACTAACGCTACCCTGTCCCCCAACATGCTCATTGACTGCTGCAGCTGGTTAGTTATCTGCAGGACATCATTTGTAAAAGAAGTTTTGAGGGATATCATTAGTTCTTTCATGTAGGACTGGGTGATATTCTGCTCAGTGGCTGGGAAGTTTTCTATGCAGCTCTGCTCCCTAAGTAATGCGTGGTTTAAGATGGCTGCTGGGCCTACCTGATCCTCTGTGTCCCCGATTTTCTGTTTTGATTTGGCCGGGCTTCTTGCAGCCGGGGAGCTGCTGTTTGAGGAGCCGTCATCCTGTGAGGATCTGCGTATTAGTGTTTGCTGGTCTGGCGTATTGTGCGGGTCTTTCGGGCCTCCCATCTGTCCTCCGGCGCCATCTTTGTCTTTATTGCGTGCCTGCATCCCGGCGAACATCTCCGGGAGTTTCTGAGGGCGAAATTGCCGCTTCGTCCCCTTCTTGGCCGCCTCGATCTCCATACAGTCCTCCGACATGCCTACCCGTAAGTTATTGCTGGTTCGGCACCTTGATTTAAGCTTTGAAGCCGCTTTTTGGGAGAGTCTGCTCGGAGCTCCGAGTTATGCGTCCAGCGTACTTGCGCGGCGGACCAGCCATTATAGTTTTAAAATTAAACATTCTCCTGTAGATAAAACAAACACGTTTTATTTGCCCAGTTGTCCCGATTATTAAACCATTTAAATTATGTCCCTATCACAATGTATGGTGACAGTATATTATTTTGAAATATAAGTGTTATTTTTCTGTTCTGTTTTTTTTTGTTCTGGCCATAATTACAAGCCCCTATGTAATAAATTAAAATTAATTTTCCCCCATAAAATATAGATTAAAAAAGCTGAGTCCCTAAGGCAACTATTTTTTTTTAAGCTGATTTTTTTTTTACAAGTGTTTTTTTTTTTGGGGGGGGGGGGGAGGGTTGGAAGTGTAATTTTATTAATGTAAGTGTATGTACTTGAAAATGTATGTATTTTGTAAATGTAATATACTTTTTGGCCGCAAGATGGCGCTAGTGAACACTCGTTATAGGAAGTGTTTACTTTTTTTTTTTTTTTTTTTACACAATTTATTTAATTGTTACATTTCCTGTTTATGTGAATGGACGTAGCTGCTGTTCGCGGTCTCGTCCATTCACTCCAGGCACTGCGATTGGGTAGTGGACCGTTCGGTCTTCTTCTCCAATCACACAGCATGGGATCCCGACGGAAACAGCGGCGGCAGCGGCGCGCACACGGCGGTAGCAGCGGCGGGAATGCGCGACGTATTAAAACATCATGTTGCCGTTAATAGCGGTAAGCATGAAGTTTTGTTACGTCTGAATGTCGGTAAATGGTTAATCATTTGGTTTTGCTATTAACATAGGAATCACGGTAGGTATTTTTCACTACCGAAATTTGATTTTGGCCAAAGTGCAATTGCGTTCTGGAATGATTTTTTAAAATGATTTTGCTATTTTTTTTATTATTTATTTATAAAGTGTATTGCGTATGCAAAATCTCAATGGCATAAAAAAATTTGTGATAAAACGCATTCGCTAGTGTTTAGCAATTGTGATTGCGGTTGATAGTGGAAAATGGCCCTAAGGAGTCTTTGAGCAAGACTCCCCAAGTACATTTGAAAGCATTCCCAAGTATTCTCAGTGTGTAAAATCATTTATTTTCACTGCAGAGAAAAGGCATTAATCTACAATTTTACACACAGGGAATACTTGGGAATGCTTTCAGCGTTCGAACCCCAGTTATAGCCAGAATGAAAAACAGTAAGGGCCCTTTTCCATTGCATTGCGATTCAGCTAAATCACAAAATGCTAGCGATTTTTTAATCGTTTGGTTTTGCTATTAACATAGGAATCACGGTAGGTATTTTTCACTACCGCAATTCGATTTTGGCCAAAGTGCAATTGCGTTCTGGAATGATTTTTTAATATGATTTTGCTATTTTTTTATTTATTTATTTATTTATAAAGTTTATTGCGTATGCAAAATCGCAATGGCATAAAAAATTAGTGATAAAACGCATTCGCTAGTGTTTAGCGATTGTGATTGCGGTTGATAGTGGAAAATGGCCCTAAGGAGTCTTTGAGCAAGACTCCCCAATGATCCTGGTCCCCCATGGATCATGCCATAAGTGGCTGCAGCCCTGAAGCACTTTGAGTCTTTGATGTCATGTAAAAATGCCCAAAGCACTAGATGATAAAAAAAATTGTCACATTGCAAATGCAACCACCCAATTGCTGCATAAAACCTTGTTGTTATTGAGCAATTCCACAGACACAACACTCACATTCACTCTACTAAAAATATAATTTAAAAAAAAGTCACTGGTTCCGGAAAACATTTTCAGTTACAACAAGGATTTTATTGAAGAAACAGATCAAAAGCAATTAAGCATACCATTGCATAAGCTGTACACAAAAAAATGAAGAAGAGGAAAGAAAAACAAGAATATACCAAAACAGTATGTAAATAACTGTTACCAAAAAAATAAGCAAAACCAAGTTATCTTACAATGTGACAGGCTGCCAAAAATAACAGTAAAGCTAATGCATCCAGCAAAACCAGACACATACACTGCCTTAATTAAACCTTAAAGGAATACTTAAGTCTAAAAAAAAAATGATATTTACTCACCCGGGGCATCCCTCAGCCCCCTGAAGCTGGATGGTGCCCTCGCAGCCCCGCTCCGATCGTCCTGTCCCTGCCGGCGGCTACTTCCGGGTTCAGCGACAGCCGCTGACAGGCTGGGAAAGCGGCTGATTCTCCGCGTTCCCAGCTGCTATATCACCCTCTATGCTGCTATAGCGTATATATATATATATATATATATATATATATATATACGCTATAGCAGCATAGAGGGTGGTATAGCGGCTGGGAACGTGGAAAATCACTCGCGTTCCCAGCCTGTCGGCGGCTGTCGCCGAACCCGGAAGTAGCCGCCGGCGGGGACAGGACGATCGGAGCGGGGCTGCGAGGGTACTATCCAGCTTCAGGGGGCTGAGGGATGCCCCGGGTGAGTAAATACCATTTTTTTTTAGACTTAAGTATTCCTTTAACTGGTTCCGGGCCGCATTGATTGAAATCTACTTCCTGTTTGTGGCCGCTTACTTCTGACAGGATGTAGACTTCAACTTCCCTGCTGCCGCTACCGCCAATCGTGTCACTCTCTCACTGTGACAGCTTACTCGCACTGCCATCAATATGACGGCAGAGCTCTGTGAGCCGGTCAGGAGCTGATTTCATTGGCTCCTGTCCCCATCATCACTGTGAGCCAATGAAATCGGCTCCTGACCAACATACAGAGCTCTAACGCCATACAGCTGGCAGAGCAGGAGGGCTGAGGTGATGGGTGTGTGGCGTGGACAGCAACAGCGGCGATTCTGTGTGGCGTGACATTGGCGAGCACCAGTATTTAGTACCCAGCGGTCTCTAGACCTTAAGGGGCCAGAGACTGCTGGTACCGAAGTGGTTAAAGTGATATGAAACTTAACATTTCTTCTTTGCTTTGAAAGATTATTTACAGCATAAAATCTACTACCAAAACTAAAATGGTAGCAGAACAGCATTCCAACTGTTAAACACAGCCCAATATCCTTCACTATGGATAAAAGAAAGTAGGAAAACACATTTTTTTATTGAATATTCTGTAAGGCCTGGGACCCACTACAAAGAGCAAAACGCTATTGTAATCACTAATGATTTGTGGTGGCACTTTGTAAGCAATTTTGGAAGCCATTTCCATGCTCCTATACAATACATTAGAATGGAAATGCTCCCATAATGTTGCATGTCCTGCAATTGTGATTTCCCTAATTACAATCGCTCCAGTTGGATTGGATCTGCTCCATCCACTTGCATTGGCAAAGCACTTTGGGAACCCGATACCGATTGCCGATTGAAAGTGATCACAAAACACTGCCAAAATGCTCTAGTGGGTCCCAGCCCTAGGCGTTTAATCTCACTTTAAGAAAAGGCTTATGTAGAAAAGAACTAATGAAAGCATAGAGGAAAGATGAGAGTAGAAGCAGAGAAGGAAGGAAAAAATGGAATATGAAAAATAAGGAGAGTTGAAAGAAAGTAGTGTATAGTCTGCTGTGAAAAACACGTGAGGTAAAGTGAAGGGGTCAGAGACACACCAAGTGACCCACAATGGGCCTGCAGATGCCCCTTTCCCGAAAAGCGCACCCACACCAATCTAGACAAGAACTGGGATAAAAAAATGGTGTCAAAATTGCAGTGACTCCAAAAAACATGGCCAACCTTGCCGTGACGTCCCCAAATTGTGGGCAACCCTCACCCAAGTCAACGGGAATGCTTCCCCCACGCAAATGCACCAACAAATGTTTTTACTGAAGATCTTCCTAAAGACAGAAACAATTACAGCATACCTTATGGGCGTACATTATTGTATAATAATATACTGATGTCCCAGGGCTTCTTTCCAATGTTGCAGAAGCTTAAACAGTTTAAAAAGAGGAGGTAGATACAAAAATACCTCCTCTCAGAGAAAACACTCAAGAGTAAGATAAATCATTAGCTTATTAAAAAGAAAAAATTCATGCAAAGCGCTTCACAGTACTAGGTTCCCGCTTCATTATGAAAGTCGTTTCCCGCTTCCTTAGACAAATATCAAGAATCAGACTTCCTTACTGCTCTTTTTGAGATTTTGCTTCTGAATCTATTTGTCTGATGAAGTGGTAACCTAGTCCCAAAAAAAACAACCCCCAATGAGTGGAGGATTGTATTTCCTGGATTTTGTCGCATTGTACAGAGAGCAACTTTTTACGTGGGGATGAGTTTGCTCTCCCCATGTGTCTACAGTATGGGCAGTGCTGTGGCACACTCTTGTTAGTATAATAGTTCACATCTATCTCTATGTTGTGGTTAATTAACATACTACACTATATTGGCTCTTTGCCTCTTCCCACATTTCCTCTCTTTTCTTCTTTTCAAAATCGTTACTAAAGTATGTTTCTACTACTTTCTTTCATATTCAATTGATATGTGTAATTATTTAATGAGAAATGTTCTATTATTTGGATTTGGATGACATGAGACTCCTCGGGAGTGTATCCTCTGGCAGGCACACACATTAGCCCAAGGAAGCATGCTTTTTTGTCCATAATAAATTTTGTTTCTTCTATCGTTATATTGCCATTTATCCTACAAAATGATAAGACAATACTTTGTTTCCTTTTACACTGTTTTTGTATTGTTATTTTGGGTGCCTTCTTTATCTACTTATGTCTACCAGTTCCATGGTGGTTTGAGCATTTCTAGAAGATGCTTTGCACACAATATGCAAAATAAACCTTATTTATAGCTTGTTTGTGTTTGGTCTCACTTTCCACATACCCTATGGCACAAACACACAGAGATTAACCTCTTTTTAAATCTAGGATTACCAAAGATCATAAGAATGGAATGAACAGGGCTGAAAGAGAGTACTAAAACTATGTAAAGCAAATACATATAAACACCTGAATATATCTGAAGGTTTAAAAAAACTATAAACAGTGCACAGAAAAATAAATAGTAGACCAGCAGACAACCCATAGTGTGTACAACTTTTCTAGCCTTTTCATTTTCAGAGTTGGAGGAGCTGATGGTTCTTCTCATCCTCTGGACATGCAGAATGAGGGACAGTGAGGTACAGGCAGAGATACATATTATCAACACAAGGGACACAAAAGTGCTGAATTTCTTGGCTTTCTCCAGTCCAAAGACCCAGTGACATGGTAGCGAGGAATTCCCTGTATTATTTGATGATGACATATTGATTCTGTCAAAATAGTTATATTTCCCTAATATTACTCCTGATAAAAAGCAAAACCCAAGAGTCATTAATTCCACCACCATTATCATCCATGGGACCAACACATCAATTTTCATCTTCAGCCAGGAGAGGAACCTGGAGCTGAACTGCACAATTTTAATCAGGTAGAAGAAGCAGAGACAGGAGGTCAGCCATATAGCAGAGAGTGACCCAAATAAGATAATTGCTTCTGTAATGATGGGGAGAAGTGTATCTGAAGTAATTCTAAAAACTTGATAGAACGATTTGATAGGCTGAAATATGGAAAAACACAAGTTGGAAAAGCTCAGGGAAAACATTATTTTGTCAACGGAGACCATATGCAGTTTTGTATGGCTGTCTGCTAAAATGGTGAACATGATGAATAAAGTGCTGAATATACCAGAAATTGTCTCAAAAATTACCAAACAAAATAATACAATGACTTTAGGATCCATGGATGGATAATATCCACTACAACCCCTAGAAATAAAGACCAGATACTTCTAAAGTGACTTGTGTTGCTGACCAGTGTTTGCCCAGGAGACTGTGTGCAGTGATGTCATTTTATATTGCCTATCAGTGAATATATAAATAACACTCTGATCAGGAGATGTCTCGTAGGTCCTCCAGTTTCCATATATTCAAAGTACAGAGATACCGAGATTTGCTTGCTTCAGAATACACACAACAGAGCTGACAGACATATTTGTAGCTTCCAGACACAGATCATATCATGTATATATTCTTTTGTTGATGTTTGCATAGTAGAAAGGCATAGATACGAAAATCAGTTTATCAGGCATAATTTTTCTCAAAATTAACAAGGCCTAGCCTGAAAGCCACAGATAGCAAAACAGGAACTAAAGATACAATTAGCATAACCGTATATTAGCTTAGCAGCAATAAAACATGTGGTCCCGCCATTTTGAAGACAATAAAGCATTCAGCGGTCTTCAAATAATCATGCATATAACAACACTGAGTGAGGTCCTAGTATACCAACATAGGTGGCAAAAGGTATCATGATACATGCAGTGCACAGCATATTATATCTCGGATACAGGTCATAGTTAATTTTTATTCTGGATCCTCAACCCTACCCAGAGCTGTCAGATTTTTTTTTTTATATTGGAATAGTGTCCCTTATAGTGTTGATCGAACAGTGTTCGCCACTGTTCGTTATTCCCCGAATAGCGGGGTGTTCGGGTTTGGCTCGAGCTCAGCCGTGTTTGGGGGCCCGCACGAGCTGTTTTGCGGGGCTGGAGGGGATGCAGCATGAGGGGAAAGCCATGGCCACAGTCGGCGGGGAGGGGGGGCGGCCCCCCCTCCTCCCTCACCTCGGGGCTCTCCCCTCTGCGCTCCCCTCCAGCTTAAGTTACAGTGTTGGCAGCAGCGGGGAGATACATACCTTCCGTGCGTTCCACCGCATACTCCTCACCCTAGCGTCTGACGTCACTTCCGGAAGTGACGTCAGACGCTAGAGCGAGGAGTATGCGGTGGAATGCACAAAAGGTATGTATCTGCCCGCCGCTGCCCACACTGTAACTTAAGCTGGAGGGGAGCGCAAAGGGGAGAGCCCCGAGGTGAGGGAGGAGGGGACCTTCCTCCCTCCCCGCCGACTGTGGCCATGGCTTTCCCCTCATGTTGCGTCCCCTCCAGTAGGCATGCTAGGGTCCCCATAGACTTTCATTGGGCTCGGTGTTCAGCCGAATATGCCGAACATCTGGACCATGTTCGGCAGAGCCAACCCGAGCCCGAATATCTGGGTGTTCAGTCAACACTAGTCCCTTAATGTTGCATTTATTTATTTATTTTTTTATTTTAGGAAAGTGGGATTTGATTTATCAAGTGGGTGTAAATATGTTAATGTAGAAAGGGGGCATGAGAAAAAGGTGTGTTATTGAAAAAAGGAGGGCATGACTTATATCGGATTTGGCTTCCCCACTTGCAAATTATGGTTGTCTAGTTGAAAGGTTTTAATAGATGACTATTTGTGTTTTTTTAAACAATAATTTTTGATTGTCAAAAATATATTGTTACAGAACATATGGCTGAGTTAAGTAACAAGCGGGTATACCATAAAGTATAAGAATCAGATAACATTATGAAGATATATGTCCACAGATAAGACAATGATATAAACATACCAATGCAATATATGTAAAATGTATCTTAAAAATGTATTAGTAACTAGTGACCTTAGCCCATTTAAAAATGGGCTAGGCCTGTCACCACTCCAACGTGCGCACGCTGCCCGCCCGTCACGCGCGCACACATGCCGGCCCCTTCTGGCCCCGTCCTCCTCCAGCTCTCAGAAGTGTCTCTGCGTCCGTCCCTGCACATGTGCAGTGCAAAAAAGCACCGACTCACCGACAGACACAGGGACACTTGCCTATTATTGTATAGGATAGTCCAAAACTAGGAGATAAAGATGGCCCGAAATGGTTCGCCGGCGGACAGTTCCCAGCGAACATCAGCTGTTCGAGTCTGCGGCGGGTGGCGAACAGATAGGGTGGTTTGATCCGCCCCCTATACCTCGTCATTGGGCTAAACTTTGACCCCCTACATCACAGCCAGCCAATCAGGCTGCACTCACCCATGGTCCCCCGCTCCCCTATAATGGCAGCACTGGCCATGTTCTTAGTCTGGTGCTGCTGCTGCTATAGTGAGTGGAAGGGAGAGACATTGCTGCAGAGACAGGAACAGTTAGCTAGGTGCTTCTGTTAGTTGCTGAAAGCACCTCAAAACAAAAGCCCTTTTGAGGGCTCATATTGTTCTTTGTTTGTTATATTTGTTTTTTTTGTGTGTGTAAGACATTGGTCACACTGCCTACAGGCCACAATCATTGCTGGGCTGTGTAGTTCAACTATACTCTTTTATTAATATTGCAAGCAAGCCAGCACACTGTCTATCATAAGCTGTGCTTAGCTTGCAACTGTATCTGATATTGATATCTGTGTGGGTTACACTTACACTGCATACAGGCCACAGTCAGTTGCTGGGCTTTGTAGTTCCAATATGCTCTTCTATCTATATTGCAAGCAAGCCAACATACTGTCTATCATAAGCTGTGCTTAGCTTGCAACTGTATCTGTTATTGATATCTGTCTGTGTGGGTTACAGTTACACTGCATACAAGCCACAGTCAGTTGCTGGCCCTAGTAGTTCTATTATACCCTTCTAACTATTGCAAGCAAGCCTGTACACTGTCTATCATAAGCTGTGCTTTTCTTGAAACTCTATTTGTTATTGATATCTGTCTGTGTGGGTTACACACTGCATACAGGCCAGGTCACAGTCACTGCTGGGCCTTGCAGTTCTACCATCCTCTTCTATCTATTACAAGCCAGCACACTGTGTATCATAAGCAGTGCTTAACTTGCAACTGTATTTGTGATTGAACGTACTATAGGATATCTCTCTGTGTGTGTTGAAGTACACAGCCCTGTAATACACACACACACAGCTGCTGTGTATTTGACACTGATTGTGTGCCTCTTTATGATTACACACATTGTCTACCAATATTGAATATTGTTAATACTATTGCAGGTCTTTTTGAGGTTGTGCTGGCGTGATTTTGTGTGGCCCTCAATCAATGCACAGTGTTCAGAAGGCACATACCTTCAACCCCCAAAATTCTGAGGACATAGTTGACTGGTTAACACAGAACACCTCATCTTCCTTAGCTTTCGCACATATCTTCCTCCTCCTGCTCTGATTCGGGCACCCACAACTACTTACCAATCAGCTGGCAGCCACCACCACCACCACTACTACTAGCACCACTTCAGATGTCAAGACAAATAACATTTATATTGCGCTTTTCTCCTGGCAGACTCAAAGCGACAGAGATGCAGCCACTAGGATGCGCTCTGTAGGCAGTAGCAGTGTTAGGGAGACTTGCCTAAGGTCTCCTACTGAATAGGTGCTGGCTTACTGAACAGGCAGAGCCAAGATTCAAACCCTGGTCTCCTGTGTCAGAGGCAGAGCCCTTAACCATTACACCATCCACACACATGTCGCCGGAGTTATTCAGACATGTTTGTGGTGAATTTACTGATCCACAAGCATTATTGTTACAAGATGAAGGTGCTAAGGATGTTTCACCACCTCATATGTCTCAGTTGGACGTCACTACACACATGGACGTGTGTACATTTTTGGGGGTAAATTACATTGAGATTTTTTTTTTTTTTAAACAAATACTTTTTAAAAAATAAATAACAATACCCAAACTGGTCCGTTCAGTTGAGCGCACATGTAGCACCGGCACAGCTAAGGGCCTCACAGACCTGTTACTGCCAAATCTTGTGTGGCTGCATGGTCGCAAAACTAGTTAGCATGGTGGAGCTCTAAGGCCTCTGTTATAACTGTATTGTGTTTGCACTATTGCACAGCTCTGTGTCTGTGTGATACTCCAAAGACAGAGCATTATCACTGAGGGGCTGGGTGAGGAGGAAACCTTTGGTGACCTCAATTAGGAAGAGGAGCTGGCCAGCTCGGCATCCATCCTTGTTCAAATGGTGTCTATCATGCTGTCCTGCCTGTTGAGGAAGAGATCCCTGTATAAAAATAGTTAAAGGAGAATGACCTGTACTAGGTGGCAATGCTACTGGACCCTCGCTGTAAGCACAAAGTTTTGGAACTGTTAGCGGAGGTCTCACAACTTTTAAACCCTTAGCTCCTCTTGATGTTTGTATGCCCCTGTTAGCAAGCATACTGTGATGCCCAAGCCGGTTGAGTGGGATACTCCCACTCAGCACATTAACTGTTGTTTGGTTTATTTCGTATTGTTATACCACCACCCCCCACACAAAAAAACAACAACATCTAAATCTGTTTTGGATGAGGTCTAGAGCATGATCCCTGGGCAGAACAATAAAAACAAAAAGAAAGGTTATTCAAAGCAAGGTAATTGTGTGGGCAATGCTCAAAAATGATGCCGGTTGTTCCCAACACTTAAAGAAAGATTAGCTTATCACACAGCTGAATGGAAGGCTCATGGTGCGGGAACTGCTCGGACAGGAAAGCCAGCTTGTGGGCATATTTACAGGGTACTGCACTTGGATGGTCCCAAGCCAGTTCCAGTACATGTGGCACAATCTGAAAGTCAACCTTTGTAGATGGTCAGGGCTGAGGTTTGCAGTGCTCATTACACATATATAGTGAGTGGGAATGCCACATCCTTGCCTGACATGGTGGGAGAGAAGGAATAAATTCACCCAGTCGCGGTTGGTGACAGTGTGGTCCACAATGGTACCGGGAGCAGAAGTGACAAATTCTCCAGACTCAGAGTAGTACAGATTGGTGCTGATCATTTTCTGCACTACGATGACAATCATGCGATTGGAATCATTTTCAAAAGTAGTAAAGCAGGTCTGTAACTGCGGGATCTCATAATTCTGCACTGTGCTGAGCTGTCCATCTGACACTCCATCTCGGTACACCACAATCTTCTCTGGCAGCGCACGAATTATCCTGTAGTTTTTCTGGGCGACAACAAGATACAGCTTCAAGCCATTTATAATCTCCTGATGTGGAAGCTGAAAGACTACACAGGAGTAGCAGCGGGTCTAGCAAGAATTTATGCTGGCCACAAAGCCTGTCACTGTACGGGAACTCTGGGCAGCATCATGGTAGATCCATTCCGATAACCATCAGATTTTTCAGGGGAATGTCCACTCCCCACAGCTCTCCTTCAAGCTTGCAATTTAACTGCAGCTAAATTTTCTGAGCAATGCTTCTCAGTTTTGTTGGATTAGTGAGCTTTCACATTTACAACTTGAGAAGGCACAGATGTTTGTACACAGCACAAGTTATTTATGGCACTGAGATTGTTTGGAACGCTGGGGACATACTGCTGACTCTCTTCCCCCTTTTTTTTTCTTTCTTCTCTACCTCCTTTGTAGCTGCTTTTGCTGACGGAATTTGGTAGATCGGCGTAAAGTAGCTGCAAGTGAGCTCTGTTCTCGCTCATCTCTCCTGACCACTTCCCCCACCATGGGTAGATTTCTATTTGTCCAAGTTAACCAGTTTTTCGAGTGATTCGAGTTCCAAGAATTACACAAATTGAATTCTGATGTAGGTTTTATACAAGAAACGCACTTTAAAAGAGATAAGGTTCCCTCGATTAAAGATAAATTGTATACACAGATCTACCATGCTACTAGTGCCATCTCTAAAACTAAAGGGGCCATGATTGCCCTTCACAAACGTTTGTCATTTGAGTGGATGGATTCTTTACACAATGAGAAAGGTAGATTCCTCTTTCTTAAAGGGAAAATGAACAACAAACTGACTACTTTAGTCTCAATCTACACCCCAAACTCTAAGCAACCAAGCTTCCTTAAATCAGTTCTATCCAAATTGAGAGGTTTCTGTGAAGGTCTCTTGCTTATTGGGGGTGACTTTAATGCTTCTTTGGAGCCCACCTTTGATACCTCAGATGGGAAATCATCTCTTCCCTTTTCTGCTCTGAAACAAAGTAAACATTCCCTGATTTCCATGCAATTGATAGACGCTTTGGAGAATAGCCAATCCTTCTGAGAGAGATTACTCCCTTTTCTCATCCTTACACCAAAAGTACACCAGGATTGATTAAATCCTCCTCCTGCAGAGAGACCTCCACAGACTCCTGGATTCAGAGATAGGTGTGTCTTCCATCTCAGATCATGCCCCAGTGACCACTAGACTTTATTTAAAGGGAGCACAGTCTAAAAATTGGATATGGAAGCTGAACCCTAACATCCTTGCAGGCGATGAGGCAGTCCAAAAAATAACAACCTCTCTGAAAGAGTACTTTGACCTCAACTCAAATAGTGCAACCAACCCTATGTTCACTTGGGAAGCTCATAAACGTACTATTCGAGGTCTGTTTATAAGCCTTCCTATACAGGAAAAAGGCATTCTGTGAGCAAGGCAACAAACCGGGTAAAATGCTTGACAGAGTTTTGAAACAGATAAAAATTCAACTACAAGTCAGAGCCATCGGATAGACTGGCTCTACCATCACAAATAAATTAGATTATATTGCTGAACAGTTTAGGCTTTTCTATAAAAGTCTTTATAATGTTCAGGTCCCTTATGGAAAAGTTGATAGAGCTTCTTTAATTAAGACTTCTTTTGCAAAGTAATGCTCTTTCTTGTCTTCCTGATTCCGACATAGCACAACTTGACTCAGAAATTACCAGTGAAGAATTTTACACTGCCCTAAAAAACACTCCGGCAGGGAAAAGACTTGGACCGGAAGTTTTTTTTGTTTCCTTACTATCGTACATTTCATTAAATCCTCTGTCCTCATTTTGTGAAAGCTTTTAATAATGTGATAGAGAATCCTTCACACTCGAGCGAGCTTTGAGAAGCACATATTACCGTGATTGCTAAAGAAGGGAAAGATCCTCTCTCATGTGCTGGATATTGTCTGATATCCCTTCTAAACAATGATCTTAAACTCTTCTCAAATATTTTAGCCTCTTGCGTAATGCCTTTTGTTCCACAATGGATAAACAAAGACCATAAACATACATCATTGGCTTTCTTGGCATTCGGTGGAGGGGATGTTTCTCTCCATGGACACGAGAAGGCCTTTGATCGAGTAGCCTGGGACTACACCCATGCCGTCTTAACTGAAATTGGTCTAGGGGAGCATATGAGGAAGTGGATTTCATTACTATACTCTGACCCTTCAGCTAGGGTTAAAGTTAACTATACTCTTTCTGAGAGATTTTTGTTGGGGAATGGAACTAGACAGGGGTGCCCCCTTTCCCCAATTGTTTTTGCTCTAACCCTTGACCCTTTCCTGGTAGCTATCGAATCAATCCAGATATCAATGGTGTGCAAATTGTTTCTAAAGAATATAAAGTTGCTGCATACGCAGACGATCTGATCTTTTATATCACTGACCCATTAATTTCTCTACCCAAATTACTTTGTGCATTTGATGATTTTGGTAAACTGTCCTACTTGAAGATAAACTACAGTAAATTTACTGCCATGAATATCTCTCTTCCCTCCTCCCTAGCTGAGTTATGTCAACAGAACCTTCAATTCAAGTGGGTAACCCACAAGTTTACCTACCTTGGAATACTAATCACTAGGAAGCTTTCAGATTCATTTACAGAAAATTATCTTCCACTCCTTGAATCAGTCAAACGGGATCTAGGAAGCTGGGGAGATAAACCCCTTTCTTGGTTTGGGAGAATAGCTAGCATAAAGATGACAACACTCCCACGTGTATTATATTTTCTTCAAGTTATTCCCATTCAACTTAATAGGACATGGATTAGGGAGCCCCAATCTGTTGTAACCAAATATATCTGGGGTACGAAAACCTTCAGACTTAAGAAATCAAAATTATGCTATCCTAAAGATAGAGGCGGAGTCAGTCTTCCGGGTTTGTGGTCCTACTATGAAGCATCAATACTTTGTAGAATAACTGACTTGCACTGTAATTCAGAATCCAAAGATTGGGTTAAATTGGAAAACAAAATGTTCTCTAAACCAATCCTCTGGCAACCATGGAGCATTGTTACCATGAACCAATTCAAAGCTTCGGAATTCGGAACTTTACTTGCACCCACTTATAGGACCTATTCTGGGAGGTTTCAAAATCATTTGTAAAGAGACCTCTATCTCCACTATTCTAGGCCCTCTGTCGTTCTTACGGTATAACTCTAACTTCCCCCCCAATTCAACCCCCTAAATTATTGTGCTCTTTCTCTGGTTCGGTGGACTTGCTTGCTGGTGACCCGATGACCAGTGGGACCCTTCCTGCTCACTCCACGTTAATTGCTGACTCCCCCGACTCACTTCCGTTCTGTGCTTACTTGCAAATTAGAAGCTATTTACAACTCTTGCCAAGCAGGGGGGATCTGTCACGGCCACATACTCCCTTTTAAACTCTATGTGCAAAAGTTGAACCTCAAAGGCATCTCCTCTGTCGTTTCTATAAGATTATCATAGAGGATACCCAAAAACCAAAATTCCTATTCAAAGAAAATTGGGAGAAGATTCTAAATAAACAATTCTCAGAAGACGACTGGGTCAGAGTTTGCACTCTTGCATTTAAGAGCTCCCTAAACATTGTCACTCAGGAATGTAATTTGAAATTGCTCTCTTGGTGGTATAGGACACCAGCTGTACTACATCCCATGTTAAATTCTACCTCCAATCTTTGCTGGAGATGTAATTCTGAGGTTGGGGACTTGCTTCATATATGGTGGTCCTGTGACGAGATTCTGGAAAGGGCAAATTTATCTTAATAAAATTGCAGCTTTAGATCTACAGCTATGCCCAGATCAGTTATTATTACACTTGGGCCCAGGCTCTCTGAATCATT